>NC_133139.1:10088346-10392513 GCF_048418815.1 Hemitrygon akajei | reverse complement strand
CTAAACGCAGCTCAGTAGGAGTCATTTCTCCCACCACCCCCCTCCCACCTTTTTCCACTCCCTCTTCTTACCCCCTCTCCTCTCCTCACTTGCCCATCACTCCCTCTGGTGTCCCTGCTCCCATGGTCCACTCTCCTTTCCTATCAGATTTCTTCTTCTTCAGCCCTTTAACTCTTCCACCTATTATCTCCTTGCTTTTCATTTCACTAACCCCCTCTTTCTCACCCACCCACTTGGTCTCACCTATCACATACCAGCTTATACTCTTCCCCTCCCGCCACCATCTTATGTGGGGTGGATGAAGTGAGTCTTAGTTTAGTCTTTTTCTGGCTCATTCCCCCTTCCTTTACAGTCCTGATGAAGGGTCTTGGCCTGAAATGTTGACTGCTAATTCATTTACATAGAGGCTGCCTGACCTGCTGAGTTCCTCGAATGTTTTGTGTGTATTACGTAGGATTAACATTGCAATACATAAAATGTTTTGTGAATAATGATTGTTGCTTTAAGACAGGGGTTCCCATCTTGGGGTCCACGAACCCCTTGGTTAATGGTAGGGGTCCTTGGTATAAAAAAGGTTGGGACCACCTCCTTTAAGGGTTTAAAGTTTATATCATGTAATGTACTGCTCTCTGATTTGTAATAATGTTTGTAAAAAGTACCAGAGCCATTTAATCAGTGAAAACCCTTTAAATAAACTATACCAACATTGTTTGAGCTGCTCGTGAATTATATGGAAATGTTTGCAAATTCTGCGGTGGGTTTCTTTGTAAGTTAAGAATGCACTGAGCACACATCCTTTACAAGTAGGATTGCAAAGAATGAATATAGGACATACGACAGTACAAGCCCTTCAGCCCATGATGTTGTGCCAACCTTTTCACTACTCTGTGATCAATCTATCCCTTCACTCACACATAGCCCTCCATTCTTCTTTCATCCAGGTGCATATCTAAGAACCTTTAAATGTCCCTAATGTATCTGCCTTTACCACCCACCCAGGAAGTGCATTTCATGCACCCTACTACGCTCTGTCTTTACAAAAAATTCCTCGGACACCCTGCTATATTTTACTCCAAGCTCCTTAAAATTATATCCCATCATATTAACCATTTCAGCCTGGGAAAAAGTCTCCGGCTGTATACTCTATGCCTTTTATCATCTTGTACACCTCTATCAAGTCACCTCTCAACCTCCTTCACTCCAAAGTGCTACACTGGCTCTGCCTTTCTTCATAAGACATGCTCCCTAATCCAGACAGCATTCTGATAAATCTCCTCTGCACCCTCTCTATTGCTTCCACATCCTTCTTATAATGAGTTGGCCAAAACTGAACACAATACATCAAGTGTGATCTAACCAGAATGCTGTGAGTGGCAGCATCCTTCACTGCTCTTGAACTCAATCCCTTGAATAATGAAGACCAAAACACCATAAAACCTGTTAACCACCTGTCACCCTGTGTGGTGAGTTTGAGGTATCTATCCCAAGATAGAAATCCCAAGATTTCTCTGTTCCTCCATACTGCTAAAGGTGTTGCCATTAACTCCTATTCTTCCTTTAAATTCAACCTTCCACTTCACACTTTTCCAGATTGAACTCCATCTGCCTCTTCTCAACTCAGCTCCAAATCTTATCAACGTCCTGTTGTAACCTATGATAACATTCTGCACTATCCACTCGAATCAAGCTGAATTCCCTCTGCCACCAGGATACACCACATGAAGTTCCTGCGCTCCTACATCTATCTGGTACAGGGGTAATACAGCTGACCCTTCAACTTGGGAGGCATCACAAGACCCAAGTGGTGACTAGGCCAGAGGTGGCATCTTGCTGAAATCCCACCATCAAAATTCAAAGTACATTTATTATCAAAGTATATATACAGAAAACAACTCTGAGACTCAAACTCCTGCAGGCAGCTATGAAACAAAAAAATATCATGGAACCCATTCAAAGAAATATCAAAAAAGAAACAAATTGCACAAACAGCAAAAAGCAAGTGAACAACACATAGAATATCAACCATCAAACCAGCAGTCCAGTGGTATTCAGTTTAGATCAGTTCAGCGCCGCTAAACCCAATACATCAGAAGTCCACGACAGCTTTGGACGAAAGGCAAGACAGAAGGCAAAACTTTGACTTCTGCCAAAGCTCTCAAACCTTCAGAATTAATTGAATACTCCAAACTTTTGTTGAAATAATTTAAAATAAGTGATTTAAGGAAATTCAAAAAAAAACCAAAAAATTATTAAAATATGTTTGAAATACTATTAAATAATTCATAACTTTAAGCAAAAAATAAATAAACTTAAATTTATCCTATTAATTTCCAAGGTGAGAATCCCCAAGTGTGAATGGTGGAGAGTCACAGGGTCAGGTTTCTAGCCATACAGAGCCCACTGGTGCAGCAGACTGATCCATTGGCTAGAATCTGTCTCCCAGCTTCTCTACAATTCACGGTGGGTCCTTGTGAGGATGGTATGACTTTATAATGATTTGACTTTACCTAGGAGGATGAATGTCAAATCAACAACTGCAGATTTTCTCTTGTTTGTGAGTATCAGATGTTGCCTTTGAAGCCTCCAGCCAAGTCTAACATAATTCAGCTCATTAACAGAGTTATTTCTTACTACTTACTATGAAAGATAATTCCCCATTTCTACAACTTTTCATAATAGAGTACTCCCCACATCTCTTCGATAATCACATCCCTTTTTCCTAGACTCCTCCATCAGCATAGTCATCTCTATAAACTTTATCAGTTCCTTTCAAAATCCCAATAACCTTCATTAAATCACCCCTGAACTTTAAATTCCAAAGAATAAAAGCTTGCTTCATGTAATACCTTCTCAAATATTTGTATAATCTCTGTTATACCTCTTCCAAAACCAATTTATTCTGCTTAGAGTGTGCTGCACAGAAGTATACAAAGTAAAACCGTTGTGATCTAACAAAGGCTTTGTAAAGTTTAGAAAATTCTCCTGTTGTGTTCTAACCTTCCATATATAAAAGGCCAGTAATCCATTGGCATTCTTGATATTCTTTTATTCCTGATGTGGAAGATAGGGAGATCATTACAGAACATGCTAATTTATTAGTTCTTGGTTGGGTTGTATTGTACTACATTCTTACCCACTACAGGTTAGTAAGCCACTTATCTACACCCTGTTCATACCTTTCTACTTTAGAATACTGACTGACTAACTTTCCATTACGTTGCTGGCATTTAGGGCAGCAATGAAGGTCCTCCATCTCTGCTGGTGTTCAGGGCTTCCTTCATCATGTCAGTAGCTTCCCCTCAGTTTTCACTACCATCAGACACACAAGCCCCAGGTGGTAACTTAGGAATACCCTCACACTCAGATGTAGAAGAATTCTTCATTTCTGCTTCCATAGCAATTTTGTTTTACCAGTCAGGGTTGTTAGCCCTGAGCTGAACCCCCGAACCTGGAGGACCGGTGGACCACTCTTAATCTGGCCTCTACCCTTTGACCTGTTTGGCATGGGTGACCCCACCATGAGCCAAAGCATAAAGCCCTGACTCCACCCAACTTAGCTCAACACACCATTGAGGCACACAAGCTTCCAAATCACAATAAGGTTGTGGTCCTCTTGGAGCAACTTTAAAATACACAGGATCTACTCTCACCCGCGACTAATAAGAAATACTTGTGTATTTAATGCCTATTGTTACGAATGTGCCACAACTCTGAGGGGCCGAAGGGTACAAAGTCGCCCCCTCCTTCTTGAGAATCGCAAGATCGCTATTAATTCGGGTCTGGGACCCAGGAAGTGAGAGAGAATCCTCAAGGTTTTGGAATGTGTCCTGGCCCCTCAGCAAGACAAAGCCACAGATAACGGCCATTGTCTCTTGGAGACGGAATTGTGTATTGAGTATGTACTATTCATTGAAGCCCTCAGGGGATGACCAGAGTGGGCTGGTTGAGGGATTGCATCATCCCAACCTGATTGACATCTGAGACCCCGTGAGTAAGGATAAAAGAGGGTCTGGGGAACAACCCCTTCAGACACACCAGGAGAAATGTATGAGACCGGTGGGGACTTGTGTGTGTGTGTCCATCCTTGCCTGGATGACAAGTCCTCCACAGAACAGCCTCGCTAAAGGACGAATACGGATCAAGATCGGATCAAGGAAAGCCGGCAAGTTTCTTTTCTCAAAATCTCTCTCTCTCCAACAATTGCAAACCCAGCGGTCCCCAAAGGCTGAAGCCTGCATGGACTGAGTGACTTTTATATTTCCATCGGACAATACATTATCCCCTAGACAACGATAGAGCTTATTTCTCATTGATTATTATTATACTCGCACTTTCAGATTTAGTATTGACGACGTATATTATCTGTATGTTTGCATTGATATTATTTTTGTGTCTTTTTACTAATAAATACTGTTAAAAATAGTATCATCAGACTTCAACGGACCTCTCCATCTTTGCTGGTAAGTGACCCAGTTACGGGGTTCATAACACTATAAATCCAGAAACCGAAATTCTTTTGGAATTTGTCATGGTTGGTATCATCGTTAGCAAAACATGAAAAATGTGGTTAGAGTTTCTCATAATGCACAATTATGTTTTCATCATACACTATTAATTAATTCATCTCACACAGAGTATGATATTACAAATTGATAACCATCAAGCCAATAGCTTTGGCTGAGAAAGTCCCCATATCTTGCCAAAGTTTTGCAGTGAGGTTAATCTCTCAGTAAAATCATTACAGATTTAGATGTGCAACATGGTAAATGTTTTCTGAGAAATGCACAAGATTAGTGCTAGCTAGCAAATCAAGATAATTAATACCTGGTGTTACCTAAAACATTATTGGAAGCCTGAGGAAATCTTTGAATTTGGACATGCATTTAAGCTTAGCTAATACTTTATTATGTTAACTCAGTTGGAACTTAGTTGCGTGCAAAGTATTTAACACAGTTTATTGTAAACACAAAGGTGTATGGGGTGACCAGAGAGAGGTAGCACCTCTGGTGAAGGAGCTTGTCTTCTGTGGGGGTGTAGTTTATTCTGTCTGTTGAAAGTCGCAGTCTTGATGGGTTAATTTAGAAACTAAATAAAAACACAAAATGCGGCAGAACTCAGCAGGCCAGACAGCATCTATGGGAGGAGGTAGTGACGACATTTCGGGCCAAAACCCTTCATCAGGAGTGAAGTAACATGGGATGGTCGAGGGGGGATAAGAAGTGGGGGGGAGGGATGAAGTAGAGAGCTGGGAAGTGATAGGCTGAAGGGAAATGGGCTAGGGGGAAGGTGGAGAATTATGGGAAATAAAAGAGAAAGAAAGGTAGGGCTGGGGGGAGATTATAGTGAGGGGGGAAAAGAGAGAGAAAGAAAACCGGACTAAAATTATAGATAGGGATGGGGTAAGGGGGGGGGGGCAGGGGTATCAACGGAGGTCTGTGAGTTGAATGTTCATGCCGGCAGGTAGGAGGCTACCTAGGCGGGAGATAAGGTATTGCTCCATCAACCTGCGTGTGGCCTCATCTTAACGGTAGAGGAGGCCATGGACAGACATGTCGGAGTGGGAGTGGTCTGTGGAATTGAAGTGTGTGGTCACAGGGAGATCCCACCACTGCTGGAGGACTGAGCGCCGGTGTTCAGCGAAATGATCTCCCAGTCTGCAGCAGGTCTCCCCAATGTATAAATGGCCATATCAGGAGCATCAGATACAGTATATCACCCCAGTTGACTTGCAGGTGAAGTGGTGCCTCACCTGAAAGGATTGTCTTGGGCCTGGGATGGTGGTGAGGGAAGAAGTGTGGGGGCAAGTGTAGCACTTCTTCTGTTTGCAGGGATAAGTGCCTGGAGGGAGGTCAGTGGGGAGGGATGGGGGGATGAATGGACAAGGGAGTCGTGTAGGGAGCGATCCCTGCGGAAAGCTGAGAGTGGGGGGAGGGGAAGATGTGTCTGGTGGTGTGATCCCGTAGGAGGTGGTGGAAGTTACGGAGGATTATACGTTGGATCTGTAGGCTGGTAGGGTGAAAGGTGAGGACCGGGGGACTCTATCCCTGGTGGGCTGACGGGGGAATGGGGTGAGGGCAGAGGTGCGTGAAATACGAGAGATGCGATGGAGGGCAGAGTTGATAGTGGACGAAGGGAAGCCCCTTTCTTTAAAAAAGGAAGACATCTCCTTTGTCCTAGAATGAAAGGCCTCATCCTGAGAACAGATGTGGCGGAGGCGGAGGAATTGAGAGAAAGGGATAGCATTTTTGCAGGACTAGCTGCTTTTCCCATTGGTTAGTTGCCTGGTGTCCAGTTTCAAATATCCCGGGTGGAAGGGGTTTGCTGTCTCTTCCTTTCTTTAAGGCAAGCAGTGCTTTTCTCAAGTTTGACCCAGAATTGTGAAATTTATTATTATGTTTGCCTTATGAGTTTTTAATTTAATTTCAAGAAAGGTAAGCTAAAAATTCATTCTCTACTCAAAAGAGCATTGACAATTTTATCTACAACATAACTGATCCTGCTAACGTACTGTAAGCTGTAGATATAATTGTTTTTATGCAGAGGTCCCCTGAGATCTGCAAATTATTTCAAGGGTTCCTTAAGGTGAAAAAGGTTGAGAAAGGCTGGCTTAGAGTATGTAGAGGAAGGTGCATGTAGCCAAGTACTGAAGTTAAATAAGCAGGCAGGAAGGGGGGAATCCTGCATGTCCCATAAAGAAATCTTTTTAGCATTGCTCAATGCAGGAATCCCAGAGGAGCAGGTAAATAGAGTTCCCACTCCACCCTATATGTAATATGGAGGAAGTACTGTCCAGGGTAACTTGTTTTCTTTTCCCATGCAATTGTTTTATGGATGACTCACATATCACTCTGGCCATATGAAATTTGAGTTGATGGGGTAAATATTTAGGCAACTCTATTCCAGATATGAGATGACCACGTTTCAGGGGAGCATAAGCATTTGGGGAGCAATTCTAGTAGTTCGGTTGTTTTGTGTTTTCTAAATATTCAGTGACTAATCAGGAGCAAGTGCATTTGTACCTCCCTGAATTACAAAATGACTGGTGGGTGCTGACTTGTGGTGGGAGATCCTGTGATACATTCCTGGGGATGGTGTTTAAATTTGCACACTGGATCAGCAGGTTAGATCGCTGAATTTGTATGAGGACTCCTTACTACATTGCAGAAGTGATGCCACAAAGGAAGACACTGTTGGGGAAAATTATCTGGCTTCTCGGGTTTTGGCATTCTGTTTTGGAGGAGTCCCTGTGGAGTAAGTACTTTAAGAGCTGGTATTTCCCTATGTACCACTTGTTTAATTGGAAGGTATTGACTCTTAAAGTGATGTCCCACCTGACAGAGTGTTGGTATAGGTGGTATGTTGAGTACAGGTGCAAGGTGTAAGGTGGATGGCAAGTGTGAGCAGGAACAGCGTCCTGAGGTGGCTATGATAGATGGTGTTGCTAAGGTGGGCATTTACTGGATATATAATTCCTGCCTACCTGTGGTTTCCACAGGGTGGTGCGGTTGATATGTAGCACCTTATGTATGCCGCCCCAGTGCCCTTGATGAGCACTTTGCCCCTGCTGGTTGTTAAGAGGGCTATTACAAAGGAAGGTTTTGAATAACAGCCTTTCTCAGCATGGTGCAGCCATACTGCCCCAGGAACTCATTTTGATTACCTTAGATTATCTACATTCCTGATGGGTGGGGTAACATCACTCACCTGGTTGATCATATCTGAGATTCAGTGTACAAGATCAAGTGGGGGACCAGTTCATTAGCTATTACACTCCGGGCTGGGGCTGGTGGTCTTTCAGGGCACAGGGAGGCTGGTGGACTACTGTAGAATACTTGGAGGTGATTATTTGGTTTACAGTGTTTGTGTTGTATATATGCTTAGCTGGGAATTCACGAGAGTCATACTAGTCTGAGGGCTGGATCATCACATTCACAACTTTCAAGGGGTTGTGTGTCCTGTGTCCTGCCATCAAAAGTCAGTTTATCATGATTGGTTAGTTTAGGAACTGCAGCTGCTTTTCCATTGGTTAGCCAGCTGGTGCCTAGTTTCAAATATCCCGGGTATAAAATAGCATGTGGAAGGGGCTTGCTGTCTCTTCCTTTGTTTAAAACAAGTGGTACACATAACCATTGGGAAGGTATGTTCTGCACATGCTTTTAACCTAAGTATGTTTGTTGAATGTATGTCTGCTGAATATTCAGCTTTGTAGTTTCTGTAACTTGGGCAACATGAATGTTTGGTTGATTTTTTACTGTTTGTAAATAAATGATTAATATTCACAGTTAGTGTTTTCTGTCTCACTTGCCAGACCCATGTCCATTCTGGGGCAGCCCACTCACTTTTGGTGCCCACCTGTCACTTGTGGCTCCAATCAGCTCTGTTGCATGTGACAGTGACCACACCCCAGTGCACTGCTTTGACAGGCAAGCTAAACCAGATGAGGGTAGATGGCAGCCTCATACCCGGGGGAGTTAGGGACATGCTTGTCCCAGCATGTGATATCAGCTCCAGCAAAATGGGCGGGTGAGATCCAACGACCAGGAAGGTGGTACTGAAACGCTTCATGGAGAGCGAAGGGCATGATAAGGCACAGGAGACATCATGGTCATCCTCTGCAACCAAAGAAGACAGTTTGTGATACTTTTTTGTACAACTGGACTTTGACTTCTGAAGTCAAGAGAGTGGAGCTGCCTCAGCAGCACCTGGAAAAGTGGCTTTTCCACTTTAAAAATTATCCTGCAGAGGTTGCTTGTCATTGTTATACGCAACAGACAACCACCATGCATTGTAAACATTGAACTACAGTACTTCATAGTCTTCTTGAATCCCAGTATTTTATTCAGTAACTTGTTGATGATACCTAGATCTCTTGATTCCCACTTTTAACTTGCAGGTTAAGAAAGGCAAATGCGATGTTAGCATTCATTCCAAAAGGACTAATATAAAAGCAAGAGTGTAATTCTGAGCTCTATAAGGCACTGGTGAACCCTCACTCGGAGTATCGTGAGCAGTTTTGGGCCCTTTATCTAAGAAAGGATGTGCTGACTTTGGAGAGGGTCCAGAGAAATTTCACAACAATGATCCTGTGAATGAAAGGGTTAGTGTCAAGTCAAGTCAAGTCACATTTTATTGTCATTTCGACCATAACTGCTGGTACAGTACACAGTAAAAAGGAGACAACGTTTTTTTCAGGACCATGGCGCTACATGAAACAATACAAAAACTACATTGAACTACGTAAAAACGACACAGAAAAAACTACACTAGACTACAGACCTACCCAGGACTGCATAAAGTGCACAGAACAGAGCAGGCATTACAATAAATAATAAACAAGACAATAGGCACAGTAGAGGGCAGTAAGTTGGTGTCAGTCCAGGCTCTGGGTATTGAGGAGTCTGATGGCTTGGGGGAAGAAACAGTTACATAGTCTGGTTGTGAGAGCCTGAATGCTATGGTGCCTTTTCCTAGATGGCAGGAGGGAGGAAGAGTTTGTATGAGGGATGCGTGGGGTCCTTCATAATGCTATTTGCTTTGCGGATGCAGTGTGTGGTGTAAATGTCTGTAATGGCGGGAAGAGAGACCCTGATGATCTTCTCAGCTGACCTCACTATCCGCTGCAGGATCTTACGATCTAAGACAGTGCAATTCCCGAACCAGGCAGTGATGCAGCTGCTCAGGATGCTGTCAATACAACCCCTGTAGAATGTGATGAGGATTGGGGGGTGGGGGGAGATGGACTTTCCTCAGCCTTCGCAGAAAGTAGAAACGCTGCTGGGCTTTCTTTGCTATGGAGCTGGTGTTGAGGGACCAGGTGAGATTCTCCACCAGGTGAACACCAAGAAATTTGGTGCTCATAACGATCTCTACCAGGAGCCGTCGATGTTCAGCGGAGAGTGGTCACTCTGTGCCCTCCTGAAGTCAACAACCATCTCTTTTGTTTTATTCACATTCAGAGACAGATCTTTGGCTCTGCACCAGTCCGTTAGATGCTGCACCTCCTCTCTGTATTCTGACTCGTCGTTCTTGCTGATGTGATCTACCACGGTTGTGTCATCGGCGAACTTGATGATGTGGTTCGAGCTGTGTGTTGCAGCACAGTCGTGGGTCAGCAGAGTGAACAGCAGTGGACTGAGCACGCAACCCTGGGGGGCCCCTGTGCTCAGAGTGATGGTGTTGGAGATGCTGCCTCCGATCCAGACTGACTGAGGTCTCCCAAGCAGGAAGTCTAGGATCCAGTTGCAGAGGGAGGTGTTCAGGCCCAGTAGGCTCAGCTTTCCAATCAGTTTCTGAGGAATGATTGTGTTGAATGCTGAACTGAAGTCTATGAACAGCATTCAAACGTAGTGTATGAGGAGTGTATGGTGTCTCTAGGCTTATAGTTGCCAGAGTTTAGAATAATGAGAGGTGGGGATCTTATCGAAACCTATCGAATATAGACAGACCAAGATAGAGCGGATGTGGAGAGAATGTTACCTGTAGTAGGGGAGTCTAGGACCAGAGGGCGCAACCTCAGAATAGAGTGACATCCCTTTAGAACAGAGATAAAGTGAAATTTCTTTAGCCAGAGGGTGGTGAATCTATGGAATGAATTGCCACAGACTGCTGTGGAGGGCAAGTCATTGGGTATATTTAAAGTGGAGGTTGTTTTCTTCTTGATTAGTAAGGACATCAAAGGTAATGGGGAGAAGGCAGAAGAATGGGATTGAGAGGGATAATAAATCAGCCATGATAGGATAGCATAGCAGACTCAATGGGCTAAATGGCCTACTTCTGCTCCTGCATCTTATGTTCTATGGTATTTTAGCTTTCTGTCCAGAAACCAATAATCAATCCATCTGTGTATACAAAATCCAATGCCATATATAATGCTCTAATCTCATTGACCGACACCCTGTCATTGAACATTTTCTGAAAAGCCAAATATACCAGGACCATTGGTTTCCCTCTTAATTATTCTAGTGGTTACATCCACAAAGAAATTCATGAGATTAGTCAAATCCATGTGGTCTCTGCTCAATCCTATCATCTGCTTCAAGGTGTTCTCTTGTTATAACCTTCATTATGGGTTCCAGTAGTTTCCTACATCATTAGCCTCACAGGTTGGTAGTTGCCTGCTTTCTCTCTGTCTCCTTCCTTAAATAAGTCCATAGGGATGATTTGGGAGACAGAGGGCAGTTCGGGGTCAGATTAGGATCAAGAGGCAGTGATGTGGAGGAGTTAGAGGTCAGGCCTCTGCTCTGTGCTTGAAGTCCAGTGACATGGATGGGCAACAAAGAACATCCCTGGATGTTGGGCTGTCCCAGGGTCCCTGAGACCTATGTCTATGCGAGCAGGAGGCATGAGACGAGAGGGCTAGTCAGTCAGTGCACCCAGTGTTCGAACCTGGAATTTGGATCCCAATATCAGGTAGTGCAGGGGTCGATATGGAAGATCGGAGCCCAAAGGTTGATCAGAAGTTGAAACCCAGTGGTGAAGCTTGGAGCCTGGAGGCCTGTACTGGAGCTAGAGGATTGTTCATGTTGGAAGGAGGAAAGGGGCTTGTTTTGTTTGTTTTGTTATATTCTGTGAGCATTGTGGGCATGCTGTGTTGGCACAGGAATGTGTGGCAACACTTTAGGATCCAGCACATCTTTAGGTTGTGTTGGTTGTTATTGCAAGTGACACATTTCACTGTATGATTCCATGTACATGTAATAAATGAATCTGAATAATAGGGTCATATTTGCTCCTCTCTAATCCACAGAAACAATTCCAGAATCCAGAGAACTCTGGTAGAAGAAAAGCAGAGCATCTGTCTCAGGGACCTGTTTCAAAACCCTGAGGACACTTAACATTCAAGCTTATCATCTAATCCAGGGGTTCCCAACCTGGGATCCATGGACCCCTCAGAAGTTCTGTGGCATAAAAAAGTTTGATATCCCCTGATCTATACCAATATGTGAAATCATTTTTTTTAAATGAGAATGCTAAAATCTGGAAAAAAAACCCTAAAAAATTATGGAAGTGTGCATCAGGTCAGGTAGTATCAATGGAAAGAAAAACTGGGTAGATCTTTGGTCACTTTTTGAGTATGATTTTTTGATTAATACTTGGTTCCTTTGATTTCTCATTTTCACTCCTTGATTCTCTATTGTGTCTGGCAGGTGTAGTCTGTTTCTGTTCGGTGACTGCAGAGGCAAAGTAATTGTTTAGATCCCCTCAATTCTTTATTCCCCATTATAATTTCTCTTGCTTCTGTCTTTATCAGGTCCATATATTTCCTCAATAATCTTATTTCCACCCATATATCTATAACACTGTTAATAACCTGTTTATATATTTCCCACTACTCAACTTTGAATACTATCCAGTCTTCATCCATTTCTTGTTCTTCCTTTGCTGAGTTCTAAAATGCATTCAACCTTCACACCTACCAGAATTTCTGGCAACTTTATAAACTTCTCCCTATGATTTAATGTTTTCTTTAATTTCTCAAAACAACCACAGACAAGTCACTTTTTCAAAGCAACACATGCAAAATGCTGGAGGATCTCAGCAGGACATGCAACATCTATTTAAATTAATAAACAGCTGATTTTTGGGGCTGAGGCTGGAAAGGACAAAGTAAGGTGCCAGAATAAGGCGGTGGGGGAGTGGAAGGAGTACAAGCTAGAAGGTGATGGGTGGAGCCAGGTGGGTGGGGGTATTTTTTTTGTGCATAGAAATATATTTTTGAAATTATGCATTATTTATTTAAATGACTCCTTAAGGTTGTCATAGTCAGGTGGTGGTATTGTGGATAAGCTCCCACTACCTATTAAATGCTCTCAATGGTGTGTGTCTCAAATAGCCTCTGACAACCAAGTCCTGCTACTGGCCTTCACATGTGACTAAACAACTAAACCTGGCAGGACAATCTACTGACCAGAGAAGGGGCAAAGGTGGGTTCCTAGCGCCTTAAAACCAGGCGCTTCGGACAGCTTGGGGTTTGCCATCCGTGGCTGGCAGCTCACCTAGGGGAAGGAAAACTCTGATCTCAAACCTCTGCTGCCCTGCATGGGGAAGGCTTGGGGTGTAAGCTCCAAGGAAAGTCCAAAACTGGAGTCCCTAAGGCAGTCCTGCATTGAGTTTAGTGCTGACTGGCAACTCCTGTGATGCTGCTGGTGCCAGACTATTAGTGTGTGCCATTCCTTTCGATTCATCAGCAGTGTGGAGAGGGGGAGTCTGCATGTGCAAAAGCTTGCTCCCCATATCATACTGCCCTGTCTTGTGTATCACATAAACAGCTGGGACGCAACATCCATAAGACCTAGGAGCAGAATTAGGCCATTCAGCCCATCAGGTGCACTCCGCCATGTCATCATGGCTGATCCTGGACCCCATTCAACCCCATACACCTGCCCATCACCATATCCCTTGATGCCCTGAACAATCCGGAATCTATCAACTACCGCTTTGAGTATATCCATGGAATTGGCCTCCACTGTAATCTCTTGCAGAACATTCCACAGATTTACCACTCGTTGGCTAAAAAAATTCCTCCATACTTCTGTTCTAAAAGGTCACCTCTGTTGAACCACAATCTAACTTCAAAGTTATCAAAGTATGAATACATTATACAAACTTGAGACTTGTCTCCTCCTAACAGGCAGCCACAAAGAAACCCAAGAACAAAACCCATATGTATGAGAAAAGACTAACAGCCAATGTGCAATGAAAATAAAACACAAAATGGAAACAGTAACCACAAGCAAATATTGCCTCTGAACTGAAGTCCGCCAGAGTCCCATAGTTCAGCACAAAACCGAGTAACCATCGTGGAGCAGCGATTTTAATCAGCCTGTACCTCGCCACCCTGATCTTTTCAATCTGACCCAGTGTTTAACTCTCCATCTGAACATTGGGGTCAACCCTTTCCAATGGAGGGCGTCAATTTTTTTAGATACAAATCACTGCCTGTCTACCATTATTCCTTTCAATATATTCTTCCAAAAAAACTAGAAACAACTCTCCTCTCATACATACCTTTCTTTAGATTTGTGTTTATGATATATGGATATCCGATATACACAAGTGGGTGTTTGGGAACTCAGTGGGATGGGGAGGTATTTGCCAGCTGTTGCATGGCTACAGCTGTCTTCTGTTGGGTGAGAATGGGGAAATTCTTCCACCCCCCCAGCCCCAGTAAGCCACAACTTTCAGGGAGCTGGGACAATCCAAGCAGAGCAGGAAGCACTTAGGAGGCTCACAGAGTCAATGAGGTGGGCTGCTGGCTACCTTTCCCATGCCTGCTCATTCTCCTGTCATCACTGTTTGTGCAATCCTCTCACACACACATATTTTTTTGTTCATTTCCAACTTATAAATAGGGCACTTCATAACTACTTTGCTGTATACATTTAAATACATGCTGTTATTTATGCATCTATGCACATTTTATGCATCTGTACCCATACTTTAACCTCCATCTTATTTTTATAGAATTCTTTATATTTAATTATTTATTTTTATTTTGAGAATCCACATGGAACAAGCCCTTCTGGCCCAACAACCCACCTATTTAATTCTAGCCGAATCACTCGACAATTTGCAATGATCAATTAATCTACTAACAGTACATCTTTGGACTGTGAGAGGAAATTGGAGCATGCAGGGGAAACCAGAGCATCTGAAAGAAACTCACAGGGAGAGTGTACAAACTCCCTACAGATGGCGCAAGAAGTGGATTCGGATGCCCTAAAATGCAATAGCACGCACTAACAGCTACACTACCATGGCCTCCGTAATTGTTGAATGTCATGCCAATACAAACTTTATTGATCCCAAGGGAAATTGGGTTTTGTTACAGTCGCAGCAACCAAGAATAGTGTAGAAATATAGCAATATAAAACCATAAATAATTAAATAATAATAGGTAAATTATGCCAAGTGGAAATAAGTCCAGGACCAGCCTATTGGCTTAGGGTGTCTGACACTCCGAGGGAGGAGTTGTAAAGTTTGATGGCCACAGGCAGGAATGGTTTCCTATGACGCAACACTGAGCAAATTCCTAATACAGTACAAGTATAGAGCAAATAAAGTTGATCCTTGATTTTTAAAGAATCTCCTGCTATAACATGGAGACTTCCTATAATGACAATAAGTTTATATTTGCTTACTTCCATCTTTGCTATTCATATGCATGGTTTCAGATACAGCAATTCTTTAGATTTAGTCTTTGTCTTTTAAAATATTTCCCCCTATTCTTTGTTGCCATCTATTTATCTTGCATACTGCTTTTCCAATCTTCTCTTCCCACTTTGTTTCCTTCCTCTCTGTACTTTTGGCAGAGGGTGTACAGAAGGAAAGAAAAAAAAATTCCTTTTGCAACACACACAAAATAGTGGATGAACTCAGCAATTCAGGCAGTATCAATAGAGGGGAGTAAACAGTTGATATTTCAGGCTGAGGCCTCCCACCACGATTTCATCAGGAGTGTCCTGGTGAAGGGTGTTGGCCCAAAACGGCAATTCTTTATTCCCCTCCACAATTGCTGCATGACTCGCTGAGCTCCTCCAGCATTTTGTTTATTTTGCTCAAGAGTGCCAGCATTTGCAGAAGCTCTTGTATTAAACATTTCTTTTACCCTTCCTCTGTTAAATATGTCTTAAGACACCCACGAATGAAAAAAATTAACGCTAATTTGAAATGTCTAGTCTTCTCATTAACTTTAAACGATCCTAATCCAGTGGGGTGAAAATTCCCAGATCGATAAACTTTACACGGAGCCTTGTGGAAGTTGTAGTTTGCAGCCCGATTCTCTCAATGAGAGGAAAGCTCAGAAAGAGCTACAATTCCCAGGGTACACTGCGCCGCAAGTCTGCGCGATCACGTGCGCCGGAAGACTACTGGAGTAGCCTGTGCCAATTTTGAACGGCTAACGGTCTGGGGGGACTGTCCGGTGGATAATTCTCCGTGTTTGAGGTAAAAGTAAGTGAGCAAACCTCTCCCCCCACCCTCGCATCAGGGAACAGAAACCTCTGTTCAAATGCTTCACATACTGCGGCGCCAAAGGTCCGCTGACAGTCCCGGCTCGACCGAACGTAGCGAGCTGTTCCATGGCCATTGGCGGCGAGGCACTGTCCCGAAGTGCTTTTTTAAATGCATTCATAGATCACCTTTACCAGCCCCCAAAGCAAATTGTAGCTAGTGAAGTACTTTGAACGCTAACTCGATGCTAGTGCATATGTGCCGTCGTGACCAGACATTCTGATAAAGAGTTGTTGGCTGTCGTAGCTGTGGGAAGGGCAGTTATTTTCCCACTCTACGATACGGGATCGTTAAAAGGGCAGATTGCACCGCTGATGCTGTCTGACTTGCTGAGTATTTTATGTTACCTGCTATAGCCTTAGACAACCTTGCTATCCACAACACCACCAACTTGGGAGTCATGTGCAAGCTTACTAATTATTCCCATCCATGTTAATGTACCTTGTCGTGGTGGAAAGGAAGGCAAAGGGGGTGGCTTGGCTCTGTTGATTTAAAAGAAAATTACCTCATTAGAAAGAGGTGACATAGGGTTGGAAGGTGTTGATTTGTTGTGGATAGAGCTAAGGAACTGCAAGGGTAAAAAAACTCCCTGATGGGAGTTGTATACAGACTCACCCAAACAGTGTTAAGGATGGGGTCTACAATTTACAATGGGAGAAAGAAAATGTATGCCAAAAGAGCAATGTTACAATAGTCATGGGGGACTTCAATATGCAGGTAGACTGGGAAAATCAGGTTGGTGTGGGATTCCAAGGGGGGAATCTCTAGGATACCTACAAAATGGCTTTTTAGAGCAGCTCATCGTTGAGCCTGCTAGGAGGATCAGCTATTTTGGATAGGGTGTTGTGCAATGAACCAGACTTGATTAGAGATTAAAGTAAAAGAACCCTTAGGAGAAAGTGATCATAATTTGATCAAGTTCACCCTGAAATTTGTGAAAGAGAAGCTAAAGTCAGATGTGTCAGTATTACAGTGGAGAAAAGGAAATTACAGAGGTGAGAGAGGGGTTGCCAGAGTTGATTGGAAAAGAACACTGGCAGGGATGATGGCAAAGTAACAGCTGCTGGAATTTCTGGAAGCAATTTGGAAGGCACAGATGTATACATTCCAAAGAGGAGAACGTATTCTAAAGGAAAGATAACACAACTATGACTAACAAAGGAAGTCAAAGCCAACATAAAAGTCAAAGAGAGGGCATATAGTAGAGCAAAAATTAGTGAGAAGTTAGGGGATTGGGAAACTTTTAAATATCAAAAGAATCCTGGAATCATTTTTGTGAACCTTATCCAGCTTCAGCACATCCTTTGTAAGATAAGTGGATCTTGGATTGGCCTCTACAGCCATCTGAAGTCATACCAACAGATAACCCCTCGGCCAGGGGCCCCAACCTTTGTTTATGCCATGAAGCCTTACCATTAGCCAAAGGGTCCATGAGCCCCAGGTTAGGAACCCCTGCCCTAAGTTTAGGAGAACATCATATTTGACCCGACTGATCGCACTACATAAACAACAAAGTTCTCAGCACTGGTCAATGAGAAAAACAACCTTCTGCCTCTACCCTGTGCCACCAATCATCAGCCCAGTTTTGAAGCATCCAAGGCTCCTGTTTGCACCCAGCTTCACTCTGTCAGTGCCCCTTACTCTGTGAGACCCGGGATTTCAGTGCAATAAGCAATCCCAGTCCTTGTGAGGTCTAGGAGCATGCTCTGTTCCATGGTGTGTCTGTTGCTCCAATCAAGAGATTTACCAATGTCAGTTTTGAAATCCTTTGAAGCCAATTTTTGTTTTAACTCATCTGTTGACAGTTAAGATTATATTTAAGTGTTACAGAATGAGTTGCCAAAAATAATAGTGGAGGCACACATTATCAACAATGTTTAAAAACCATCTAAATAACTACATGGAGAGGAGAGGTATTGAAGGCTATGGACTAAATGCAGGTAGATGGGACTTGCTCACTGAGCAATATAGTCAGCATGGATGAGTTGGGCCAAAGGGCCTGTTTCATTGCTGTATGACTCTTTGACTCTAAAAAGACAGTGCCCCTGTTTTAAAATCTCTCCTGCAAATTGCCTTGCAGACCAATGATATTTTCAGCAGAGTCTCAACCCAGATTTCTGAGCTCAACTCTCTGGAGGAGGGACTGAACCATCTAACTCATGCAAGAGTGTTTTCAGTTAAGCTGTATCTGGTGTTTTCAGTTAAGCTGTTTCTAATTGATTAGATTTCCATAGATACAGTGTGGGTTATTTGCATTTCCATTCATCTTTATGAAAGCGTGCACATAGTACATCCTGCT
Source organism: Hemitrygon akajei (assembly GCF_048418815.1). NCBI lineage: Eukaryota > Metazoa > Chordata > Chondrichthyes > Myliobatiformes > Dasyatidae > Hemitrygon > Hemitrygon akajei. The sequence goes on along the minus strand of NC_133139.1, from coordinate 10,374,203 downwards.
TTATAAAAACAGTTACACAAAATATAAATGTTCACATGCCTAGGCAACAATTTTTCTCATTCATTTCATTATCATATGCTAGCAAGTAAAGGAGAAAGGAATTATCTTTCAGTTTGGCTTATCATTGTCATTCTGTGGCGTGGCGTATAACGTATGCGACCATGGTCTATGACCATGATTGTTTATTGCAATTTTTTCTGCAGAAGTAGTTTGCCATTGCCTCCTTCTGGGCAGCATCTTTACAAGATGGGTCACCCCGGTCATTAGCAATACTCATCAGAGACTGCCTGGCATCAGTGGGTGTATAACCAAGACTTGTGATATGTACCAGCTGCTCATACAACCATCCACCACCTGCCCCTATGGCGTCACGTGACCCTGATTTGATGGGGGGAGGGGCAGAGGCTAAAGCAGATGCTACACTTTGTCCAAGGATGAGTGCAGGCTAGCGGAGGGAAGGAGTGCCTCGCACCTCCTTTGGTAGAAATGTATCTCCACCCACCACCACCTTAATTTATAATGCACAATATTTTTGGTCAAGAAAAATCTATTTTGCGCATGTGTGTGTGGAAAATTGCATTCACACTGTGCTCAAGTGCTTATTGGGTCTTGCTGATTTTAATAGTTTTGCAGTGGTCTAATCTAGTTTGAATAGTGATGGTAGTTAATAATTTGCATTTTGTACACTATGCTATCATACCGTGTAAAGATCATGTTAAATAATATAGGTCTGAATTATGGAATGGAAATGATCGAGATGCAAGTGATATGGAGTAAAATCAATCCCTATGTGACTTTTAAAACTCATTTCACAATTCGGTAGTACTGTTGTTGGGTAGGTGTTAATTTGACCATATACACATGATATTCTGCAGATACTGGAAATCCAGAGGAACATACACAATGCTGGAGGAATTTCAAGTTCAAATTTGTTTATTGTCATCGGACTGTATATGTATACTTTTTTAATGTGTACTAAGTCACCGGAGAGATGCAGCTGGTTGGTAGATGTGAAGTAGTTTTTTTATTTGACGAAATGAGAGACACACATGCATCATGTTAAGATCCTGTCGGACGAAGTGGCCTGTTAGACCCAATATCACATGACATTTTATATGCTAAAGATCAAAGGACAATTCTATATTTACAATGTATCTGCAATGCTTCCTTTGAATTACATTCAACTTTCAGACCTCCTCCTTCGCACCCATACTTAAGACACTCAAAATGAATGTTAATCGGCATTGCCTAGTTTTTTGATTAACTGCTGTTCACAGCTCTTGGAACCTATGTCGAGAGTTGCATTTCAAATTTAATTTAATGATTGGTTGCTGAAGTTAACATTTTGCTATGCACCCTAAGTTCAGAATATACCCTAACATGTACAACCAAATTAAACAGCATTCCTCTGGACCATGCTCACCCACACAATATAAACCACACACAGCCCATTAACCAAAATATAATAATAATAAAATATAACCCAAAATGCATGTAGTGAAGTGCAGCACAGGTAAACGCCACAGAAAACACCTTGCTGGCCTAATGATGAGACCGCGGTGGTGGCAGGTATTCATTAGTCTCACAGCCTGAGGGAAGAAGCTGTTACTCAGTCTGGCAGTCCTAGTCCTGATGCTCCTGTACCTCCTTCTGACAGCAATGAGTCAAAGAGATTGTGGGACAGTTGGTAGGGGTGTTGGTGGAGGATCTCAACAGGTCGGGCAGCATCTATGGAGGGGAATAACTACTCAACAATTTGGGCTGGGACCCTTCTGGGCTAGAAAAGAAGGGGGAAGAAGCCAGAATAAGAAGGTAGGTGGAGTGCAAGGCGTACAAGCTGGAAGGTGATGGCTGAAGCCAGGTGAAGGATTAATTTAACCAGACAGCTGGGTGCGGTGATTCAGCAGCGAAATGCAGATTTTCCAACTTGGAGTAAAATAGGGTTGTTTTGGTGCTGCTGAGAAAGATCAGACAACTTGGCAACTGGGTTGGAGGATTAATTTGAATGCTATTTACATATACAGTACTGTGCAAAAGTCTTGGACATATGCAGTATATATAGCTTGGGAGCCTGAGAATTTTGCACAGTACTGTAGTAATTTTATGTATTGTACTCTACTACTGCCACAAAAAACAAATTTCATGATGTGTGAATGATGATAAACCTGATTCTGATATGGGTCTCTGTTGTGGAATGAGAGTGGGAAGGGGGCAGGAAGACAGGAATCACAGTTGGGAAAGGGGGAAGGAAGAGGGGAGAGAGTGGAAAGCATCAGAGAGACATTTTGAAATGATCAGTCAACCAATTGTTTGGAATTAAATAACATTGCCTGGTGTCTCAGAGCTGGGTGTGTCTGCACCCATGCCAATCCCCACCCCAGGCACTCCTCTGCCACCCGTCCCACAGTGCTCCACCCTCACCATTTCCAACATCCTTTGCTTCCACCAGATTTACAAGCTTGGTCTCTGCTCCACATTGACAAATACAGTACTGTGCACCCCAGCTATATATATACACACACCTAAGACTCTAGTTCACTGTAGGAGCTAAATAAGAGAGTGGCAATTGCTTGCGCGTGGAACTCCCCAAAGCAGCAGGCTCTGGTTTCCAGAATGAAATAGTTAGAGCAAGTTTGTGTTTTTTTTAAAAAAAATCAACTGCAGAAGCTAGAAATCCAAAATAAAGCAGCCATTAGAAATATTCAACAAGTTACACAGCAGTAGTGAAGAGAGAAAGAGAGTTAATATTTAAGGTTGTTTACTTCTGCAACAACTACTGGAAGATGCTGAAGATACATCAATTTTAAGATTTGGAAAGTTGTAGGGTGGTGGGGCATTGAGCTGGAGAGTATTAAGGTGGGGGCATGATGGGGTGGAAAGCAGGAGAGATCAGATAATCAAGGTAAAATGAACAAAAATAAGGATGGGTCTAGAAAAAGTGTAAATGGAAGGAGCACAACTTTGAATAGTGCATACAATCCAGTTCATCACAGGTAAACTCCCCACCTTTGAACACGTCTATAGGAGTGCTGTTGCAGGAAAGAGTGTCTGTCTTCAAGGATCCCCACCATCTTGGTAATGCTCTCTTCTTGCTGCTGCTATCAGGAAGAAGGCACGGGAGCCTCAGGACTCATACCACCAGGTCCAGGAGCAGTTATTAGCCCTCAACCATTAGGCTCGTGAACCAGTGAAGATACTTCACTCAGCTTCATTCTCATCCCAACACTGAACTGTTCCCACAACCTATAGACTGATTTTCAAGGACTTTTCATCTCGTGTTCTTGATATTTATTGCTTATTTATTTATTATTTTTGTATTTGCAGAGTTTGTTGTCTTTTGCACACTGATTGTCAGTCTTGTTTTGTGTGGTTTTTCATTGATTCTATTGTGTTTCTTTGTATTTACTGTGAATAGCCCACAAGGAAAAGAATCTCAGGATAGTATATGCTGATTATATATGTACTTTGATAATAAGTTTACTTTGAACTTTGATGTTCTTCAAGTTCATTGGAACTGTTTAGATGTCCCAGAACAGAAATCATAGTGGGTTGGGAATGGAAAGTTGAAGTGACAAGCAAACAGAGGTTCATCATCACTCTTGTGAACGGAAAGTTTGAACCAATATGGTCTACCAATATTTGACCTTCCCAGGCAGTATTATGCTATGGCTAGCTGTTGTAAAACTAATTAATGAGTTGCAAAATTGAGGCCTCCCAGTTTGTTTGTGTTCCAGATGCTATACATTGTTCTTGCAGTGTTTTTAGTTAATCTTGGCTTATTGCTGCATAGCTTGATACGGCTGCTCACCAAGGCTGCCCTCACACACTGAATTCTGTTTCCTATCTTATACATACTTACAGAATGACTTTCAAAACACAGTTCTGTAAAACAGTACATTATTTCATCTTGAGGTAAGATGGGTGACAGCAGCAGTGTAGGAGTTGGGATCTGGGCCACAGCCAACATTTAGCAATATGAAGATGACAGGTTTTTTCCAACAACGAAGACAGTGTGCCACTTTCATTGTCTAGTTTCTGTTTCACTCAGGAGCCTGCCTTGTAACCTTTGCTTAATCAGACCCAATGGTATATGGAATAGAATATCAGATAGAGCATTTGACAAAGAACTTGACATTGCTTTTGCAGTGATTTACAATGATGAGCTTCCATCAGAACTTGTATTTTCTGTTTTAAGTATAAAAGGTGTGGACAGTGTGGATCAGCTGATGCTCACTATTTTTGATGTTCAAGTCTTCTCCAAACACAGTTGTTTGATTGTTGAAGCATTTCAGCTATTGAATTTTGTTAACCTCTCTGTTCTGATTGTTACAATCAGGACCTTACAAATAAGGGACATTACCTTAAATGACAGCTAGCAAAGAAAGCAAGTTTTCAATTATAAATCCTTTATAATTTGCAGTCTATTAAATCTCTTTTTAAATATAACAACTTTCTTTCATTCTTGATTCGAGTTATACACAATAAATATGCTTCAGAAATATCAATGTTATATCATAAAATATTACAGTTCCAAAAATTAGTTGTTCAGTGCTTTTTTGTGCATTGTGATTTAAAATTGGCTTGACTGTAGATCTGAACTGACATCCCTGGGGAGTGATCGATATCTCTTACTTCTGTGTTGTTCTTTTGCCCTCTTGGTCCTTTCATTTATCTGCATTCTCTTAGAAACACTGGACTGAAATGTATGGATCAGAATCAGAATTATTGTCACTGTTGTATGACCTGTGGTACATGCAAAGACAAAATTACTATAAATTACAAAATAGTGCAAAGTAAAAGAAATAACAAGTTAGCATTCATGGACAGTTCTGAAGTTTTTTGTTTTTTTAAAAAAAAAATTATTAGTTTTTCAAAACATTTTACAAAATTAAAAACCCCAAATCCCAATGAGGAGCATTAATACAGTGCAAGATTAAGCATACAATAACAATATGCTACAAAGGAAGAGAATTTAACAAAAAAGCACCTAAATTAAAGATAAGTGAGCTTAGTGTCCTCCCCAAGCCCCACAACACAAGAAAAAAACAACTCCAGACCAACCACCACACAATATAAAGAGTATAAGTCCAGACAGTCAAACTCCCAGACTGTGAATACACTTAGCAGCAGAGGATAATAATGCCTACTACCAGAAAAAAAAAGGGAGCTGAAAGCAAGGGACCGAAAAGAAGAGAAAAAAAAGAAAAAAAAACCCTAGTCAAGAGGAAGGTTATGAAAGTACTCGATAAAAGGTCCCCAGACCTTATGGAACTTTAGATCCGAATTAAGAACTGAATAATGAATTTTTTCGAGGTCCAAGCAGGCCATAATATCGTTAAGCCATTGCGCATGAGTAGGCGGGACAACATCTCTCCATCTAAGGAGGATCAAGCGTCTCGCCAGGAGAGAGGCAAAGGATAGTATTCGGCATTTGGTCGGACCCAGACATAAATCTGTCTCGCCCCAAAAACCGAGCAGAGCAATTAAGGGGTTAGGTTCCAGGTGCTGATTCAGAATACCCGATAATGTAGTGAAGACATCTTTCCAGAATTTCTCCAAGCTAGGACAGAACCAGTCCATATGGATGAGAGAGGCCATGCCCCTCTTGCATTTATCACAGAGCGGACTAATGCCAGGGTAGAATCGAGATAGTTTAGATTTAGACATATGGGCTTTATGAACAATCTTAAACTGTAAAAGGCAATGGCGAGCACAAAGGGAGGTTGAGTTAACCGATTTGAGAACTGAGTTCCAGCTCTCCTCGGATAAGGAGATATTTAAATCCTGCTCCCAGGCCATTTTAATTTTATCCACAGGGGCCCGTCGTAAGGCTGCTAGTTTATCTCGGATAATTGATATTAAACCTTTACCTAGTGGATTAATGGAAAGAAATAGGTCCATAGCATTATTCGCAGGCATTTCAGGAAAGTTAGGAATTAAAGGAGCAGTAAAGTGTCGGATTTGGAGATATCTGAAAAAGTGAGCGTTAGGCAGGTTGAACTTAACAGAGAGCTGCTGAAAAGAAGCAAAGCGATTATCAATGAAGAGATCTTCAAAATGTCTAATGCCCTTCCTGTACCAAACATGGAATGCTGAATCATACGTAGTAGGTAAAAAAAGGTGATTATGTGCGACAGGGCTAGAAACGGAAAACCCCTGGAAACCATAGCATTTCCTGAACTGAGCCCATATACGCAAAGTGTGTCTAACCAGAGGATTAGCTATTGATCTGGGCAGACTGCTAGGGAGTGCAGAGCCAAGAAGTGCAGATATAGATAATTCTTTAGTGGAGCTCAACTCCATTGCCACCCAGTTAGGGCACTCAGGTTGACCGTGGAAGAAAGACCAGAAGGCAGCACAACGTATATTAGCTGCCCAGTAATATAAGCGAAAGTTAGGTAAAGCCATGCCACCCTCTTTTTTAGATTTTTGGAGGTGGATTTTATTAATTCTAGAGCGCTTATTCTGCCACAGATATGACAAAATAATAGAGTCTAAGGAATCAAAAAAAATTTAGGAATAACAATTGGGATAGATTGAAATAAGTATAAAAATTTGGGGAGAACATACATTTTAACAACATTAATACGACCTACCAAGGACATAGATAGAGGTGACCATTGTACCAGACTCTGTTTTATAGCATACAAAAGATTGACAAAGTTTTCACGAAAGAGATCTTTAAACTTCCTTGTGACTGTAATTCCAAGATAAGTAAATTGATTATGGACTACTTTAAAAGAGAGATAACGAAATATTAGTTCTTGTGCTTCTTTATTAATTGGGAAAAGTTCACTCTTATGTAAGTTGAGTTTATAGCCAGAGATCTGGCTAAACTGGTCAAGAAGTGAAAACATTAGAGGTAAGGATGTAGACGGATTTGAGAGAAAGAGTAATAAGTCATCAGCATAGAGAGAAACTTTATGCTCAACACCCCCTCTCCAAATCCCGGTCAATTCAGGACAATTTCGAAATGCTATCGCCAGAGGTTCTATAGCCAAATCAAAGAGAAAGGGACTTAAGGGGCATCCCTGACGGGTGCCACGTTTGAGATTAAATACTTGGGATTTCTGAAAATTAGTTAGAACAGAAGCAGTAGGACACAGGTACAGCAATTGGATCCAAGAGATGAAACTTTGGCCGAGGTCAAATTTTTCTAAGACTGCAAAAAGGTAGTTCCACTCTATACGATCAAATGCTTTCTCCGCATCAAGGGAGATAACACATTCAGGAGTCCCAGTTGGAACTGAGTATAAAATATTAAATAGACGCCGAATGTTAAAAAAAGGGAGACGGTTTTTAATAAAGCCTGTTTGGTCATCAGAGATAATGGAGGGAATAATGGTTTCTAATCTATGAGCCAACACTTTAGCTAAGATCTTTACATCAACATTGAGCAGAGAGATCGGCCTGTACGAGGAACACTCTGTTGGGTCTTTGCCCTTTTTTAAAAGAAGAATAATAGATGCCTCATTGAAAGAGGGTGGCAATTTGCCGTAATTAAACGAGTCAGATAATACTGAAAGTAACTGAGGACAGTTCTGAAGTTTGATGACAGAGGGAAAGAACCACGTAATGTGAGTCTTCAGGTTCCTGTACCTGCTCCCTGATGATAGTAATGAGAAAGAGCCATGTCGCAGATGGCGAGGGTCCTTAACAATGAATGTTGCCTTCTTGAGGCATCTCCTCTTGAAGGTGTCCTCCATTGTGAGGAAGGTTGTGCCTGTGATGGAGCTGGCTAAGTTTACAACTTTCTGCAACCTCTTGTGATCCTGTGTACACAAATTTTCACTGTACCAGTGAAACTTTATATCATTTGGACCTTGATAGGGAAAATGCAAGGAGACAGTACACTGTTAGGGCATGAACTTTACAGTTTTGCTGAGTAGAAAGATCTTGAAATCCAAGTACATAGCTCCTTGAAAGTGGCTACACTGATTGATAAGGTGGCTAAGAAGGCTGATGGAATGCTTGCTTTTATTAGTTGAGGCATTGAGTTCAAAAGTCAAGAGGTTATGTTGCAACTTTATACAACTCTGATTAGGTCACACCTGGAGTATTGCATACAGTCCTGGTCTCCCCACTATAGAAGGATGTTGAGGCTTTGGAGAAGGTGCAGAAGAGGTTCACCAGGATGCTGCTTGGTTTAGAGAGCATGTGCTATCATGTGAGGCTGGATAAATTTGGTTTGTTTTCTCTGGAGCGGAAGAGGCTGAGGGGAGATCTGAGAAGTTTATAAGATTATGATGAGCCTAGATAGAGTAGACAGGGAATATCTGTTTCCCAGGGTTGAAATATCTAATACCAGAGGGCATGCATTGAAGGTGAGAGGGGGTAGGTTAAAAAGAGATGTGGGGGGGGTAAGTTTTTTTACTCTGAGTGGTGGATGCCTGGAATGCACTGCTTGGAATAGTAGTAGAGGTGAATACATTAGAGGCTTTTAAGAGACATTTGAATAGGCACATGGATGTAAGGAAGGTAGAGGGATACGGACATGGTGTAGCTAGGAGGGATGTGTTAGGGTGTTTTTGATTTGCATTTTAGCTGGTTCAGCATAACATTGTGGATCCGAATGGCTTGTTTCTGTGTGGTACTGGTCTATGTTCTATTTATAGCAATCTTTGAAAATTGTCCTATTATGCTTTAGCTTCATAAAATTTGTACTGGTTGGGCTGATTTAACAATGAATGCGATTTTTAAGCTTTTAGTACAGAGGTATGAATTTTAAGATTAAACCCAAAATATTACTTGATTAAAATATCTGTGGGTTTATCTAATGTCATCTTATATAAAAAAAAGGAATTGATCTGATAACCTGACGCACAAATGATAAGTGGAAGCAATTTGCAAAAGTCTGATTACGTGGCTGCAGTGTGATACCAGAGTGTAGATAATGTGCATTAGCTTTACAGCGAGTCACAGATGCATTATCACTCTAACCACAGAACGATAATTGGCGGTCTTTGTCAATTTCAACATTTCTTTAGAAATCTGAACCTCCAAAATAGGTGGAGGCATCAGCAAACAACATTTCTATCATACTTTTAAGTTAAAAAAAAACAATTTCTAGGCATATAACAATGACAAAAATCAAATAAGGTTTAATGGTGACTAAAGTCTTAGTCAAAGTGGTGTCTTTTTGAGGACAGGATAGCGAATTCAGATAGGGCTATGAAGTTATTGAAGTTATATGGGGGGAAAAGCCATAAAGGGATTCAAGCACAAATGGCAAGTCAATAGACTTTTGAAGTAACACAAAATACGAAAAGAACTCAGCAGGTAAAGTAGCATCTATGAAAAGTTATAAGCAGTTGAAGTTTCAGGCTGAGGCCCTTCGTCAGGGCCCTGTTGAAGCTAATTAGAGTAGGTCTTTAACGGGGTTACTGTGTCCCTAAATACACATTTACTCTATAGTTATAGAATTTTTACAGATTTTTCTTTATCTTAACAGTCAAGGGTATGTCATGGCCTCTTTTTGCCCTTCTGTTTTGATCCTTAAGTGTAGTCCAGCTGCCTTTATCTGACATACAGTATGCTTCCTTTTTTCTGATCCGAATCTCAAACCTATTGAACGTTGAAAGGCCTCAATAGATCAGTAGAGTGGATGTGGAAAAGATGTTTCCTGTGGTGGGAGAGTCTAGGACCAGAAGACACAGCCTCAGACTAGAGGGGCGTCCATTTAGAATGGAGATGAGGAATTTCTTTAGCCAGAGAAGGTGAATCTGTGGAATTCCTTGAAATAGACTGCTTGGTATGCTATTTAAAAGACTGAATTTAACTAATGTGGATTACAAAGCTTCATGGGTTGTGATCTTGTACATCTAAATTAAGGATGTACATGAATGCAATCTTTTATTTATTTTCTTTGAAATATAGCATGATAGATGAACAGATGGTTTATCTGACTGATGAGCCACATTCTGCAGGCACCACTCTGATCACAGCAGATTGCAAGAAGCAGATACCTTAAAATTATATTAATTTTGTGTTTAGTAGAAAAAAGGTTGCTTAAATAAAGTGAGGTGGAGATACATCCCTACCGAAAGAGGTGTAAGGCACTCCTTCCCTTCAGTCTGCAGGTCACCCTTGGGCAGGTGTACACCTGCTTAAACCCCCAGTCAGGGTCACGTGAAGCGATGGGAGCAGGTGGTGGGTGGTTGTATGAGCAGCCAGTGCAGATCACAAGTCCTGGTTATGCAACTACTAACTCCAGGCAGACAATCTGTGAAGATTAGTGATGATGGCTGGGGTCTCCCATCTTGCAAAGACACTGCCCAGAAGAGGGCAATGGTAGAAAAATTTGCCAAAAGTAATCATAGTCTTAAAGACAGATGGAAGAACATGATCACCAATCATCGTTTGATGATGAAGATAAAGCCTTTTGAAGCCGATATATAGTTGTCTCATTTAACTTCTAGTATGAGAGCTTACTATACCAGAAATTTGAGAAAATTATCAGAAATTTATTTATTTGTATGAATATTGCTTGTCCATTTATTTTTGAACTGCCTTTTGTGTTGTAGAGCTGTGGAAAATTTTCAATATAAGAACAGAAGCATCTTGAGTCAAAATGTAAAAATGAGACAAGTTCCTTTTGAGATTTGGAATGTCTTCAATATGTGGCAGATACTTGAATCTAAATGGAGAACCGTTTGCTATGTATAATTAAAATTGGCAGTTACTGAAGTTTCTAAGTATCCAAACAAATGTTTCCGTTGCTTATCTTAATTAGGAAATAACAGAAATCATGTGTAATGGTAGTATTTGCAATGACTTGAGTCGTGGATAAATTATTAGAAGGTTTTCTAAGGGAATGGATTATAACTTTGAGTAGACAGGGCCTAATTAGGGATAGTTAACATGGTGCTTTTTTTTTGCAAGGTAGCCTTGACCAGCTGTTGGAAGTAGCAGGAGAACAATGAAGGTTCTCTGATTCTTTCTTTCCTTTGATCTAAGATCAAGAATATATTCATTTCCTATCTCTTAAGCAAATGGTTCTATTTAATTTCAGCATTAAATCTCAACCGTCTTTGAAAATCCATATTTTCAATCATTTGTGCATTCAGATACTTTGATAAAAAAGTACTGAGGTGGGTATTATTCACCTTTGCTTTCTAATTGTTTCTGTTTTCAGTTTTTAACAGAGATATTGTTTTCAAGAATCAGCAGATAAAGTAATCAAAACTACATACACCTAAAGAGATGACTGGTAAGTTCCAGTCTTTCTAAAATGTTCTTCCTATTATTATGTAAATAGTCAAATGTATTAATACCTAGCCATTTACAAAGCATGGGCTAAAACAAAGTATTTACATCTCCGACCAGAACATTTCTCTTTTAAGATTAAAAGACTTAACTTGCTAGTAGTCCATAATACTATCAGGCAAAGGAGTAGGATTAGGCCATTCAGCCCATTGAGTCTTCTCTGCCACTCCACCATGGCTGATTTATTTCCTCTCTTTATTCTCCTGCTTTCTCCCCATAACCTTTGATGCCCTTGTTAATCAAAAACGTATCAAGCTCTGCTTTAACCTAGTCGTAATGGCCTTTCTGTAGATGGAAGGAATAATCAGTTTACTCTAACATTACATTACTTTTGTTAAGAGCAGATCTACCTGACATTTAAGTTAACAGTTTAAAAAAGTCAAAATGTTGGAAGGAGTTTCAAAAAATAAGTAATTTAGAGATGGAAGTAAATTTTAATATAATATAACATCGTTTATTATCATTTCATCTGTCTTCAGTGAAACATTCCTCATTCCTCCAGACCAAAGTGCCCAACACAGTAGATATAATTCAAACACAACATGTAATGTAATATAACCACAAATAACTTAATAATAAGATGCATAAGTTGAAAAAGGAATAGTATAACACTACTGCTGCTTCATACGTGATGAGACCTGGGTGGTGGCAGGGAGTTCAGTACTCTTACGGCCTGGGGTGGGGGGGGAAGCTACTTCTCATCCTACTAGTTCTTGTCCTAATGTTAAAGTACTTCCTGCCTGATAATAAGGGGTCAAAGAGATTGTTGGGTTGATGGGAGGCATCATTGACAATGCTAAGGGCCCTGCGTATGTAGCACTCCTGGTAAATATCTCAGGTGGGTGGAAGACAGACTCTGATGAAAATCTCAGCAATCCTCGCAATCTTTGCAGGGTCTTGTGGTCAGATGCTTTGTAATTCCCATACCAGATGGTGATACAACTGGTTAGGATACACTCAATGGTGCTCCTGTAAAAATTGGTTAGATTGGTAGGGGCAGCCTCACTCCACTGATCAATTTTAAACCCTCCTTTGTTTTTTCTTCTCTTGTTGGGCTAAATGGCTGAATTCTGATCCTATGTCTTATGATCTTGTATTTTACTTCTGTATAGCTGCTTTCCAATACACAGCAAGATTTAATGCTGTGCAGAAACTAAAAAAAGAATGTTTGATGTCTTTAATACTATCAAGTCTTTTCTGTTTTCAGAAAGAGTGAACAATTTTCCCCCACTACCAAAGTTTATTCGTTTGAAGCCTTGCTTCTATCAAAACTTTGAAGAGGAAATTCCACCACAGCACTGCCTTCTTGTCAGGAGAATTTATCATTTATGGATCCGTGAGTTGATCTATTTTGTTTCTAAAACGTATATTTGTGCTTCCTGGGTAATCTTTATAACCAATGCAAAGAATACAAAATTTTATTAGCAAGTTTCTTTTTCCTATAGTTTTCATATCTGGAATCTGTTTTAATAGAATTTATCATTTTTTAGATTGTAATTATTTACCAGTGGGGGGAAAAAGAGGGGAAAAATAGAAGAATTAATTTTGTAGCGCTCATGTTCATGTGAATAAATCCATTTATTGCTTTAAATGGAACCTTACTATTGTTCATTCTTGCACAATTAATTTTATCATTTATAGTAATTTTAAGTCTTTGCACTCTCCTTCTGTCGCAAAACAAATTTCACATGAACACACTCAAAATGCTGGAACTCAGCAGGCCAGACAGCATCAATGGAAAAAAGAACAGTTGATGTTTCAAGCCGAAACCCTTCAGCAGGACTGGAGAAAAAAAGATGAGCAGTAGATTTAAAATGTGGGGGAGTGGAGAGAAAAACACAAGGTGATAGGTGAAACCAGGAGGGGGAGGGATGAAGTAAAGAGTTGAGAAGTTGACTGGTGAAAGAGACACAGGGCTGGAGAAGGGGTAATAGGATCAGGAGAGAACAGAAGGCCATGGAAGAAAGAAAAAGTGGGGAGGAGCACCAGAGGGAGGTGATGGGCAGGCAAGGAGATAAGGTGAGAGAGGGCAGGGTGGGGGGTTCACTACCAGAAGTTCAAGAAATCGATGTTCATGCTATCAGGTTGGAGGCTACCCAGACGGAATATAAGGTGTTGTTCCTCCAACCTGAGTGTAGCCTCATCGCGACAGTAGAGGAGGCCGTGGATTGACGTATCAGAATGGGAAGTGGAATTAAGATGGATGACCACTCGGAGATCCCATTTCCTCTGGCGGATGGAGTGTAAGTGCTCAGCGAAAAGGTCTCTCAATCTACTTGAGTCTCACCAATATGCAGGAGGCCACACTGGGAGCACCGGCCACAGTATATGACCCCAACAGATTCACCGGTAAAGTGTCGCCTCACCTGGAAGGACTGTTTGAGGCCCTGAATGGTAGTGAGGGAAGAGGTGTAGGGGCAGGTGTTGCACTTCTTCTGCTTGCAAGAGTAAGTTTCACATCATATAAGATGGTGATAGTAAATCTAATTCTGAAGATTTTGGTCACCTGTTTTACATGGAGTCAAATTTTGTTTTATAACATTTCTATCAGTTTGTTAATATTGTTAATATAGCTTTTGAATGATGTTTATGCCTATTAGATTCTTTAATCACATTCACTGACTGGTTTCTAATACAGGAGATTAACTTGCTGCAAAGAAGTTAGAGTTGAGAATTCACATGTACTCATTTATGTGTGTACTGTACAGCGAAGATTTTTGCATTTTACTGTAGTAATTTTACGTATTGCACTGTACCACTGCTGCTAAAAGAAACAAATTTCAAGACATAGGTGAGTGAAGATAAATGGGTTTCTATTATGGACTGAGACTGGGAAAGGGGTAGGGAGAGGGAAGTACCAGAGAGACATTCTGTAATTATCAAAAAACTAATTGTTTGGAATCAAATGATCTTGCCTGATTTCTCAGGGCTGGGTGTGTCTGCACCCATGCCATTCCCCACCTGCCCTGGCACTCCTTCTCTGCTACCTGTCCCACACCCATCCTGTGGCACTCCACCCTCACCATTTCTGACATTCTTTGTTCCTGACAGATTTACAAACTTGCTCACCGCTCCATATTGACAAATACAGTACTGTTCTAAAGTCGTAGATTCCCTAGCTATGTACAGTTTGTGAACCCTTTGCAATTACCTGGTTTTCTGCATTAATTACACATAAAATGTGGTCTGATCTTCATCTAAGTCCCCATAGTAGATGATCACAATCTGCCTAAACTAATAACACACAAACAATTTTATTAGTTTAGGCAGATTGTGTTTGTCTTTATTGAACACATTGTTTAATCATTCACAGTCCAGGCTGGAAAAAGTATGTGAACCCTTGTATTTAATAACTAGTAGAACCTCCTTTAGCAGCAGTAACTTCCACCAAGCATTTCATGTTGCTGCTGATCAGACTAGCACTACGACAAGGAGGAATTTTAGTTCTCCATTCCAACATACAAAACCGTTTTAGTTCATCAATATTTCTGGGATATCTTGCATGAACAGCCCTCTTCAGGTCATGCCACAGCATCTCAATTGGGTTAAAGTCTGGGCTCTGGCTTGGCCATTCCAAAATACAAATTTTCTTCTTTTTAAACCGTTCTGTTGTTGATTTACTCTTGTATTTCAGATTATTGACTTGTCCAGCTTCATGCATCCCTACAATTTTTTTTCTAAGGTCGTTTGAAAGTTTTTTCATTGAGGCCTGGTGCATATAAATAGATCTTTCCTGGGAAGAGCAGGTTCTGTCAGTAACCTGACTTTGTGTGTCTTTTTTATAGGGCAGGGCACCTCTACAACCCACACCTCCAATGTCATCTCATAGCTTTTATAGATGGCATTACCCCAGAGGTTCACATACTTTTTTTGAACTAGAGTGAGATTGTTTAAATGGTGTACTTAGTATTGCCAAAAAGTACAATTGATTGTGTGTTGTTAATTTAGGCAGATTGTGTAAGTTTATTATTGCAGCTTAGTTGAAGATCAGACCACATTTTATGAGTAATTAATGAAAACCAGGTAATTGCAAATGGTTCACAAACTTTTTCTTGCAACTGTCTGTGCCTAAAACTTTTGCACAGTACTGTACTACTAAAGCAAGATTCCTAGACTGTTTCAAGGACTCTGTGGTTTGATGTTTAATATTCCTTGTGTTAGTTGCTAATTTTTTGCTGTTCGTGCGATTTCTTTTTGCGTGCTGGACGTTTGCTGTTTTCTTTGTATGGGTTCTATGGTGTAGTTTCATGACTGTCTGTGGGAAGGTGAATCTCCAGGTTGTATCACTGGATATATATGTACTTTGTACTTTGAATCTTGGTTGAGTCTACTTGGAGCTGACTGAGTCTACTGAATAAAGTACTGAGTTTTAAGAATAACTTTTATTTAGGAGAGAAGAAGTAGAGAAGTCTAGAGACTTTGGATCAATGTAGTCCAGAGTTTAGGGCCAAGGTGACAGAAGGAAAGAAACGAACGTTATTGGTGGAGCTATTAAAAATATTTAGCAGGTCAATTTTGCAGAACAAGTGAAATCTCTGAGACTGGTCTGAATAGAGAAGTTTACAAAGAAAGGGAGGAACCAAGGCTACATAGATATTTGGGAAAATAAGGATAGTATTTTTAATAATGAAACAGACTTGTTAATTTTAAGCTTATTAAACACAAGATACCAATCTATCAATGTCAAATTTGGAGTGCTTTGGAAATCCCACCTAGGTTTTGACAAAGAGATAGCAAAACCAGTCAGTGAAGTCTGCAAAGTAAACTTTGTGACAACCAGCACTTTTGTTAATACATGTGATATAGCAGGAAAATAATTGAATGAGGTTTAAATGTTTATCTGTGGTAATTTACTGTATTTTCGGTAGAAACCTCTTAAAAAGAAATCTTTCCCTTTTTTTGTACATTTCCTTTGTTGAAAACACTCCTATCCTGTCGGATGAAAGGAAGTTAATACTATAAGACTTTGGGAAGTGTGTTTTCAGTTGTAAGGAACAGCAAAACTAAAGCCAAAAAATATAGCGAACTGCTGCAGAAATTAAGTAGGGATTAACAAGAAACCATTGCAAGAAAGCTGGAAGTGTGAAACTAGCAGCCGCAGAGTGGTTGAAGCAGGGATGTCAGTGCATTTCAGGGGTAGTTAGATTAGAATATAGGAGAGTCGATGGCTATGCTGATAGAGTTGGATAAGGGAAGTTGGGAGGAACCCAAATGATTCAGTAGGATCAGGATGGATGTTTTAAAATCTGTATATTTTATTAATTAGTCACATTCAAATTTCTTGATTAACAGCATTATTTAGGGCTCCCATGTTGAACTGCTGGAGAAGAGATTCCACCCTACTTTTGTAATCTGGTTGATAGAAATCAACCCCACCACACCTTGCCATTAGCAGTATTGGAAATATAGAACTTCATTTGCTGCACAATTTCACACAGAATTATACAGCACTTTAGTTCAGCATGGACTAGATGGGCTAGAAACAGGTCCTTCAGCCCATCTAGTCCATGATTACTGGTATTCTATCTAGTCCCATTGCTCCAGACCCCTCCCATCCATGTATTTATCCCAACTTCTCTTAAATATTGCCATCAAACCTGCATCCACCATTTCCACTAGCAGCTCCTTCCACACTCATGCCAACTTCTGACTGAAGAGGTTTCCCTTAAATATTTCACCCTTCACCTTTAATCGAACACTTCTAGTCCTAGTGTTACCCAATCTCGGTTACTCTACCCCTCATAATTTTGTATAGCTCTATCAAACACAAAACGCACCTCATCTGCCTTGATGTTGTGGTTGGGAAGGGTGTTGGGGTTTAACAATATCAGAGCACATTTACCACTCTGATTTGTGCTCCTGCTTCCCCTTCAATATGACCGTTGATGTATAACTTTGCTCACTGTCCTGCTCTAAGGATCACTAAAGTAGCTTGCCAATAAACAAAATCTACTAAAATAAAAATCAGTTTTGCTAACTAGTTTTCAAAATAGAGTTATGTTCTTCAGCTCGTCAGAGTCCTCTGCCCAGGGCCAGTCTTTCAAGCCGTTCCCAGGTATAACCATCGTATGTCTTCTATGTGAAAGTCACTGCTCTCCCAGGAATGAGGTCTCCCGAGCCTCTGTTAGTGTTTCTGTAGCTTGGTTTTTATGGGATGGGTTGTTAACCCCTCCACCTTTGGCACCATCCGAGGTGGAGTTATAGTTATGGTATGGCGGTGGGGGCATCTGCACAATATCAAAATAAGCCACAGAAACTTGTAAAATTAGTCAGCTTGGTACCAGCCTCCGTAGTATCCAAGACATCTTTGAGGAGCAGTGCCTTAGGAAGGTGGCGTCCATCATTAAGGATCCCCACTACCCAGGATATGCCCTCTTCACACTGTTATCATCGGGAGGGAGAAGCCTGAAGGCATGCTCTCGGTGATTCAGGAACAGCTTCTTCAATCCCCCCTCCCCACCTGACCCCGTCCCCCCACCATCCAATTTCTAAATGGATGTTGAACCCATGAACACTACTTCACTTTTTTAAAACTTTTTTTTGCACTAATTTTAACTTTAATAGTTATATATATATAATATGTGTGTGTGTATTATATATACACACACACTTAATGCAACTCAGATTTTTTTCTCTATTTGTCATGTGTTTCATTGTACTGCTACCTTAAAGTTAATACATTTCACGACATATGCCAGTGATATTAATTCTGATTCTAATGTTACTTGAATCTAAAAATTGTGTGTATTAAACAAGTTAATTATTAATGGTCTGTTCTTGTCTAGGCGTTTTAAGTTGATTTGGTATACCAAATTAATTAGATCCAATTGCTGATAAATGCTATCGTAATTATTATATAATGTGTAGACCTGTATATACTGTGCTTCCAGATATTTAAAAACCTTTATTACAAGCTGGTTAGGTGAGCAGGTAGTTATTGGCACATGTTAGATCACTACGATAACTGTTGCATAAGTCCCTCATTGCTGAAGATCTGGGATGATTTGTCCCTGCCCCATTCAAACATGAAGTGTGGTGGGTTTACTGGAACACAATGTGGCTGACCCAAAATATACAATATACAAATAATAGATCTGCGATAGTATTTGCAATGAACAAACATTAGTTTGTTTAATTGTCATTCAATCATATACATAAAACAGCCCAACAAAACAGCATTCCTCTGTGGTCAAGGTGCAAAACACTGTACCAACAGTAATAGTACATGGCACATAACACTTATTGTATATAAATGCCAGTGAAACCCCAGACGAATGCAATCCAGCTTGTTTTCCACAAAGTAAACACTGGAGGGCAGCCCCCAATCCTGAACGGATTCCAACGCGTCTACAGAAGCCTCTGCTCTCTCCCACACAGCCTCCAGCGTCTGCCACAGGCGACACCACAACAAGAGGGCACAAGAGCGAACAGTAATTAGCAATCAAATGGCAGAGCACAAGAGAAAATGCATTTAACGTAGTGCTGTTTTCTCCCTGGGCAGTAGCTACAGGTTTTGCCAAAAAAGACATTTGGATAGTGACATCCTCTTTCCATTAAAGAGTTTTTGCTTTGCAGAAAATCCATTGTACTTATTGATCACTGAACAGTCCTAACTAAACTTTTCTTTGTTTTCAGTTTACAGCGTGACCCTGGCAGTGAATTTGGTGGGTTGCTTGGCTTGGCTGATAGCTGGAGATAGTGCTATCAATTTTGGCCTGGCCATACTCTGGCTCGTTCTTTTCAGCCCCAGTTCGTATGTCTGTTGGTTTCGTCCAGTTTATAAAGCATTTAGGTAAATACTTGCATAAAGATGAAAATAATTTTAGTTGATTGATGTGGTTCCCCAGATTTATATTTAAAGCTTGTAATTCTTTTTCCCCAACAGATCTGATAGTTCCTTTAACTTCATGGCATTCTTCTTCATTTTTGCTGCTCAGATTATATTTGTAACTTTGCAAGCGATTGGTTTCAGAGGGTGGGGTGCCTGGTGAGTATAACAACCTTAGAAACTATTTTCCACTTCTTATATAATGTTTTAGTTTATCTTTGTTCATTGTGATATGTTGTATACATACATTTTGTAGCCACTTTATGAGGTACAGAAGTAGAACTTCGTGTGGTCTTCTGTTGCTTTACCCCATTTACTTCAAGGTTTGATGTGTAGTGCATTCAGAGATGCTCTTCTGCACAACACTGTTGTAACACATGGTTATTTGAGTTACTGTTGCCTTTCTGTTGGCTTGAACCAGTCTGGCCATTCTCCTCTGACCTCTCTCAAAATCAAGGCATTTTCACCCACAGAACTGCCTCTCGCTGGATTTTTTAAAAAAAATTCTAGTGCAGGGGTTCCCAACCTTAATCATGGCAATGTAGTGATTAGCACGATACTTTGCAGTACAGGCGACCGGGTTCATTTCCTGCTGCCGTTGGTAGGTTAATTGGTCAATGTAAATTGTCCTGTGATTAGGCAAGAATTAAATTAGGAGGATTGCTGAGTGGCATGGCGTGAAGGGCCAGAATGCTCATTCTGCACTGCATCATAATAAAACTAAAAAACACTTTCTATGCCATGGACCCCTATCATTAACTGAGGATCCGTGGACCTCAGGTTGGGAACCCTTGCTCTAGAGATTGCTGTGTGTGAAAACCCCAGGGAATTAGCAGTTTCTGAGATACTCAAACCACCCTCAATGGCACCAACAGTCATTCCACAGTCGAAGTCACTTAGATCACATTTCTTTCCCATTCTGATGTTTGGTCTGAACAACAACTGAACTTCTTCACCATGTCTGCATGCTTTTATGTACTGAGTTACTGCCTCATGATTGGCTGATTAAATACTTGCATTAATGTGCAGGTGTACCCAATAAAGTGGTCACTGAGGGTAGATCTGCAAGTTCATGTAGTACTTCCTATCTGTCACAAGGTGGCAAAATCTTACCAGACAATACTCCCAACAGTGAAAATAAATCTTTGCACAATGCACAAAAGCAACACACACAAAATGCTGGAGGAACTCAGCAGATCAGGCAGCATCTATGGAAATGAATAAACAGTCAACATTTCGGGCCAAGACCCTTCATCAAGACTCATGAAAGTCTTTCTTTATCCCAGAGAGAAAGTAGCTTGCATTTTAAACTTTTAGTCTGTTGTGAAGGTATTATTTGACTTGATTATATTGTGGTTAACTGAGCTGTTTTCTCCTCACTTCTCTGAAGAAATGGGCAATGGCACCAGCAAATGCAGACTGATCAGTAAAATAATCACCAGCAGTCATCAGTCATTATGTTAAATTAACTAAATTAATGAGATGCTGCTGCCTCCAGTAATGTGACCAATAACTAAGGCTGCTGATGTTATCTTCTGCATGAAAAAAGCGCCATTTTTGGAATTAATATAGTCATAAGGCATGTATAGAGCAGAGCAGGTGGTGTATACTCTTGGACTTAGTCAATATTTGTCCTTTAACCAGATGAATGAATTTCTTTTCTGGTTTGTTCAAGTGACTGTAATAGAAAATGCCAAAAAAGCATATGTTTTTATGTCTGCATTAAGGGCCAATGATAAAGGTGATCGATTATAATGAAACC
This sequence comes from Hemitrygon akajei, assembly GCF_048418815.1. Classification (NCBI taxonomy): domain Eukaryota; kingdom Metazoa; phylum Chordata; class Chondrichthyes; order Myliobatiformes; family Dasyatidae; genus Hemitrygon; species Hemitrygon akajei. The sequence goes on along the minus strand of NC_133139.1, from coordinate 10,353,348 downwards.
ACTGTTTTCTAATTTCAGTGGATGGATAGTTGCCATTGGGATGTTCTCTTATAATGTTGGTGCTGGAGTGGTCATGCTCTTTCCTGCAATTATGTTCACAGCAGTAGCAATCCTGAGTGCCCTTGTAATTCTCCGTGTAAGTATTTTCCCTCTCTGCTTATCAGAAAAAATTCCTTTCATATTTTACAGAAATTATAATTGCAGCCTTCAATAAGAATTCAGAACAATACTTAGTTAACAGATAAAAATGCACAGCATTCTGCTTGTTGATGCTGCAACAAAATCACAGTCATAATGATCTTAATTGAATTATAAATTTACCACATAAAAGAAATGGTTGATGGTGTTGCTGGTTAAGAACTTGAATACCTTTCCAAGTAGAATAGAGTTCATCCAAGATAATAACTAAATTCCATTGTTCAGGTTCTTTTTCAAGAAAACTATTAGCAGAAACCATTTTAATTAATATGGTTCTCTGAGTGTTTTTATCAATATGCTTGTTATTCTTTGTATGCTATTAAAAATACTTGCCCTTATCTACAGTTGCAAGAAAAAGTTTATGAACCTTTTGCAATTACCTGGTTTTCTGCATTAATTACTCATAAAGTGTGGTCTGATCTTCATCCAGGTCACAATTTGTGTAAACTAATAACACACAAGGAATTGTACTTTTCATGTCTTTATTGAACATTTGGTTTAATCATTCACAGTCCAGGCAGGTAAAAGTATGTGAACCTTTGTATTTAATAACTGGTAGAACCACCTTTAGCAGTGATACCCTCCACCAAATGTTTCCTATAGCAGCTGATCAGACTTGCACAACGGTGTAGAGGAATTTTAGACTATTTCTCCATTTAAAACTGTTTCAGTTCATCAATATTTCTGGGATTCCTTGCATGAACAGCATTCTTCAGGTCATGTCACAGCATCTCATTTGGGTTAAGGTCTGGACTCTGTCTTGGCCATTCCAAAACATGAATTTTCTTACTTTTAAACCATTCTGTTGTTGATTTACTCTTGTTTTTCGGATCATTGTCTTGTTGCATTATCCAACTTTGATTAACCTTCAGATGACGGACCACTACCCTAACATTCTCCTGTAAAATGTCTTGATACAATTTTGAATTTTTTTGTTCCCACAACGATTGCAAGCTGTCCAGGCCCTGCTCCTTACATCGTGCTTCACTGTTAGGATGAGGTTTTAGTGTTGGTGCCCTTTTTCCTCCAAACATAGCAGTGTTCATTTCTGCCAAAAAGTTCAACTTTTGTCTCATCTGTTCAGAGAACATTGTCCCAGAAGTGTTGCAGGACATCCAGGTGATCTTTTACAAACTTGAGATGTGCAACAATATTTTTTGGAGAGCAGTGGTTTCCTCTGTGGTGTAGTTCCATGAACACCATTCTTGTTCAGTGTTTTTCTTATAGTGGATACAGGAACATAGACTTTAGCAACTTCTAGGGATTTCTTCAGATTTTTTCCTGTTACTCTTGGGTCTTTTTCACCTTCACCATTGCATGTTGTGCTCTTGGTGTGATCTTAGCAGGACATCCACTCCTAGGGGCAGTAGCAATTGTACTGAATTTCCTCCATTTGTAGATGATTTCTCTCACTGTGGACTGATGAACACTCAGGTCTTTAGAAATGCTTTTGTAGCCTTTTCCAGCTTTATGCATCCCTACAATTGTTCTAACGTCCTCCAAAAGTCACTTTGATCAAGGCATGGTGCAGATAAAGAGATCTTTCTTGAGAAGAGTAGAGTCTGTCAGTAACTTGACCTTGTATCTTTTTTTATAGAGCAGGGCACCTCTACAACCCACACCTCCAATCTCATCTTATTGATTGGAACACCTGACTCCAAATAACTTTTGTGGAAGGCATTACCCCAGAGGTTCACATACTTTTTTAAACCTAGACTAAGATTGTTTTAATGGTGTACTCAGTATTGACAAAAAGATTTACAATTGTTACCATTTTATTCGTTTAGGCAGATTGAGTTTGTCTATTGTGGTGACTTAGGTGAAGATCAGACCACATTTTATGAGTAACTAATGCAGAAAACCAGGTAATTGCAAAGGATTCACAAACCTCTTCTTGCAGCTGTAGGAGACACTCAAGTTCTTTGCAGAATCAGTTCATTGTGGTGCAGTTTTAACTAAATTATGATGTATCTTGTGTCTACTCTCTGAAGGTCTTTAGTGATTTAGAGATCTTGGAAAGTGAGGTCCTGCTTCAGCTGAAAAAGCTGGAAGTTAAATACCAAGGGTATTTAAAGAGTATTTTAAAGGGTTATTTCCACACATAGATTGGGAAGCTCATTCTGTAAAAGGGCTGGATGGTTTAGAGTTTGTGAAATGTGTGCAGGATAGTTTTTTGCAACAATACATAGAAGTACTGACTAGAGATGGGGCAGTGTTGGATCTCCTGTTAGGGAATGCGATAGGTCAGCTGACAGATGTATGTGTTGGGGAGCACTTCGGGTCCAGTGATCACAATAGCATTAGTTTCAATATAATTATGGAGAAGGACAGGACTGGACCTAGCGTTGAGATTTTTGATTGGAGAAAGGCTAACTTTGAGGAGATGCGAAGGGATTTAGAGAGAGTGGATTGGGTCAAGTTGTTTTATGGGAAGGATGTAATAGAGAAATGGAGGTCATTTAAGGGTGAAATTATGAGGGTACAGAATCTTTATGTTCCTGTTAGGTTGAAAGGAAAGGTTAAAGGTTTGAAAGCGCCATGGTTTTCAAGGGATATTAGAAACTTGGTTCGGAAAAAGAGGGATGTCTACAATAGATATAGGCAGCATAGAGTAAAGGAATTGCTCGAGGAATATAAAGAATGTAAAAGGAATCTTAAGAAAGAGATTAGAAAAGCTAAAAGAAGTTACGAGTTTGGTTTGGCAAATAAGGTGGAAGTAAATCCGAAAGGTTTCTACAGTTATATTAAAAGCAAGAGGATAGTGAGGGATAAAATTGGTCCCTTAGAGAATCAGGGTGGTCAGCTATGTGTGGAGCCGAGGGAGATGGGAGAGATTTTGAACGATTTCTTCTCTTTGGTATTCACTAAGGAGAAGGATATTGAATGGTGTAAGGTGTGGGAAACAAGTAAGGAAGTTATGGAACCTATAACAATTAGAGGTGGAAGTACTGGCGCTTTTAAGAAATTTAAAAGTGGATAAATCTCCGAGTCCTGACAGGATATTCCCCAGGACCTTGAGGGAAGTTTGTGTAGAGATAGCAGGAGCTCTGACGGAGATCTTTCAGATGTCATTAGAAACGGGGATTGTGCCGGAGGATTGGCGTATTGCTCATGTGGTTCCATTGTTTAAAAAGGGTTCTAGAAGTAAGCCTAGCAATTATCGACCTGTCAGTTTGACATCAGTGGTGGGTAAATTAATGGAAAGTATTCTTAGAGATAGTATTTATAATTATCTGGATAGACAGGATCTGATTAGGAGTAGCCAGCATGGATTTGTGCGTGGAAGGTCATGTTTGACAAACCTTATTGAATTTTTTGAAGAAGTTACGAGGAATGTTGACGAGGGTAAGGCAGTGGATGTAGTCTATATGGACTTCAGCAAGGCCTTTGACAAAGTTCCACATGGAAGGTTAGTTAAGAAGGTTCAGTCGTTAGGTATTAATGCTGGAGTAATAAAATGGATTCAACAGTGGCTAGATGGGAGATGCCAGAGAGTAGTGGTGGATAATTGTTTATCGGGATGGAGGCCGGTGACTAGCGGGGTGCCTCAGGGATCTGTTTTGGGCCCAATGTTGTTTGTAATATACATAAATGATCTGGATGATGGGGTGGTAAATTGGATTAGTAAGTATGCCGATGATACTAAGGTAGGAGGTGTTGTGGATAATGAGGTGGGTTTTCAAAGCTTGCAGGGAGATTTATGCCGGTTAGAAGAATGGGCTGAACGTTGGCAGATGGAGTTTAATGCTGAGAAGTGTGAGGTTCTACATTTTGGCAGGAATAATCCAAATAGAACATACAGGGTAAATGGTAGGGCATTGAGGAATGCAGTGGAACAGAGAGATCTAGGAATAACAGTGCCTAGTTCCCTGAAGGTGGAGTCTCATGTAGATAGGGTGGTGAAGAAGGCTTTTGGAACGCTGGCCTTTATAAATCAGAGCATTGAGTACAGAAGTTGGGATGTAATGTTAAAATTGTACAAGGCATTGGTAAGGCCAAATTTGGAATATTGTGTACAGTTCTGGTCACCGAATTATAGGAAAGATATCAATAAATTAGAGAGAGTGCAGAGACGATTTACTAGGATGTTACCTGGGTTTCAGCACTTAAGTTACAGAGAAAGGTTGAACAAGTTAGGTCTCTATTCATTGGAGCGTAGAAGGTTGAGGGGGGATTTGATCGAGGTATTTAAAATGTTGAGAGGGATAGATAGAGTTGACGTGAATAGGCTGTTTCCATTGAGAGTAGGGGAGATTCAAACGAGAGGACATGATTTGAGAGTTAGGGGGCAAAAGTTTAAGGGAAACACGAGGGGGTATTTCTTTACTCAGAGAGTGATAGCTGTGTGGAATGAGCTTCCTGTAGAAGTAGTAGAGGCCAGTTCAGTTGTGTCATTTAAGGTAAAATTGGATAGGTATATGGACAGGAAAGGAGTGGAGGGTTATGGGCTGAGTGCGGGTAGGTGGGACTAGGTGAGATTAAGAGTTCGGCACGGACTAGGAGGGCCGGAATGGCCTGTTTCCGTGCTGTGATTGTTATATGATTATAAGTCTGTGATAATATATACAAACCCCGAACATGTATTTTTCAAAAGTCATCGAAGACTGGTGAAATCCCTAATGGGCTAATGTTGTCCCAGTATGTTAAAAGGGTAACCGCACTGACCCTGGTAACTATAGACCAGTAAACTAAACGTGTAACGTAGATAGGATAATGGAGACAGTAATAAAGAATGAGGTGGAAAAGCAGTTGATAAGAACTGGCATGTTAGCAGAAAACCAGCTTGGGTTCAGAAAGGGGAAATTATGTTTTACTAATATGCTGGAGTTCTCTGAAGAGGCAGCTAAAATTTATGTTAATAATAGAGCAGCTGATGTCATTTACTTGGAGTTTCAGAAGGCTTCTAACCATGAATGGTTAATAATCAAATTATAGGAGGTAGGGATTCAGGGTAAGGTGTGTGAATGGGCTCAAAAACAGAAAATAACAAGTTATGGTGAGAGGATCAGTTTCACACCGAGAAGATGTTAACAGTGGGGTTCTGCAGGGATCAGTTTTGGGGCTACTGCTGATTTTTATTTACATTAATGATTTGGATAAGCACATAACAAATATCTAGTAAAGTTTGCCGATGCCACAAAATTGGGGGGACGGGTTGATAATGTTTAGGCAGCAGAATCAATGCAGTTAGAACGAAACAAAATCCAAATGAAGGCGGATAAATGGCAGATGAAATTTAATGTAGGTAAATGTAAAGTCACACATATAGAAAGTAGAAATATTAGGTATAAATATACAATGGGGATCTTGAGTTAGTAAGTGCACCATTTGAGAAGGATTTGGGTGTCCTGTTAGACTTATCACTATCAACATCTAGACAATGCACAGAAGCGATTAGGAAGGCTAATAGAATGTTGGGCTATATAATGCGTTCAAGTCTAGAGGCATTCTCCTTAAGCTATGTGCTTGTGAGGCCACACGTTGAGCATTGTGTACAATTTTGGTCTCCATATTGTGTGAGGCACCGGAGACAGTTCAGAGAAGGGTGACACGGCTCATTCCAGGTCTGCAAGGTATCAGCTATGAGGAAAGATTGAAAGAATTAAATCTTTTTAGCCTAAGTAGATGTAGAATGACAGGAGACATGATAGAAGTGTTCAAAATCATTAGAGTATGAGTAAGGTGGCTGCTAGCTGTTGCTTCAAAATTAATCCATCATCGAGGACTCAGGACCATAGGGGGAGACTGGTTAAAGCAAGATTTCAGACTAACATCAGGAAGCTTTTCTTTACAGAGCGAGTTGTGGACACATGGAGCAAACTACGTAGTTGAGAGTAGTACTTCAGAGGCTTTCAAATCTAAATTTAGTAGTTATTTCAGTACAGAATGAGAATAGAAATTTGGCAAGCTTTGTTGGGCGAATGGCTTGTTCTTGTGAAAACTTTTAATGTTCTAATGTAAAACATTTAATCCTATGCGTTGGAAGCCAAATAAAAATTTTGTTCTGCTTGTTTTATTCCTGTGAAGTTGTCGCTTTTAATCGGGAATCTTGCAGATTTCACATATAAACAAGTGGCTTAACACACCTTGTTTAGTTTAGCGGTATACATCTATACAGTTGAATAAGCTTGAACCAAAGCTGAATAAAGTCTTCTTGGGCTTCCTGCTGGGTACAGGTATTGATTACAACTGATGTTTCAATGACAAACTTTGCCATATTCTTCAGGGATGATACCTGGGAATGTCTAGTCTGGCGGTATCAATAGACAATAGGTGCAGAAGTAGACCGTTTAGCCCTTTGAGCCTGCACCGCCATTTTGAGATCATGGCTGATCAATTCCTATCAATACCCGGTTCCTGCCTTGTCCCCATATCCCTTGATTCCCCTATCCATAAGATACCTATCTAGCTCCTTCTTGAAAGCATCCAGAGAATTGGCCTCCACTACCTTCCGAGGCAGTGCATTCCAGACCCCCACAACTCTCTGGGAGAAGAAGTTTTTCCTTAACTCTGTCCTAAATGACCTACCCCTTATTCTCAAACCATGCCCTCTGGTACTGGACTCTCCCAGCATCTGGAACATAATTCCTGCCTCTATCTTGTCCAATCCCTTAATAATCTTATATGTTTCAATCAGATCCCCTCTCAATCTCCTTAATTCCAGCGTGTACAAGCCCAGTCTCTCTAACCTCTCTGCGTAAGACAGTCCAGACATCCCAGGAATTAAACTCGTGAATCTATGCTGCACTTCCTCTACAGCCAGGATGTCCTTCCTTAACCCTGGAGACCAAAACTGTACACAATACTCCAGGTGTGGTCTCACCAGGGCTCTGTACAAATGCAAGAGGATTTCCTTGCTCTTGTACTCAATTCCCTTTGTAATAAAGGCCAACATTCCATTAGCCTTCTTCACTGCCTGCTGCACTTGCTCATTCACCTTCAGTGACTGATGAACAAGGACTCCTAGATCTCTTTATATTTCTCCCTTACCTAACTCTACACCGTTCAGATAATAATCTGCCTTCCTGTTCTTACTCCCAAAGTGGATAACCTCACACTTATTCACATTAAACGTCATCTGCCAAGTATCTGCGCACTCACCCAGCCTATCCAAGTCACCCTGAATTCTCCTAACATCCTCATCACATGTCACACTGCCACCCAGCTTAGTATCATCAGCAAATTTGCTGATGTTATTCTCAATGCCTTCATCTAAATCGTTGACGTAAATTGTAAACAGCTGTGGTCCCAATACCGAGCCCTGTGGCACCCCACTAGTCACCACCTGCCATTCCGAGAAACACCCATTCACCACTACCCTTTGCTTTCTATCTGCCAACCAGTTTTCTATCCATGTCAATGCCTTCCCTCCGATGCCCTGAGCTTTGATTTTTACCCACCAATCGCCTATGTGGGACCTTATCAAATGCCTTCTGAAAATCGAGGTACACTACATCCACTGGATCTCCCCCGTCTAACTTCCTGGTTACATCCTCGAAAAACTCCAACAGATTAGTCAAGCATGATTTACCCTTGGTAAATCCATGCTGACTCGGTCCAATCCTATCACTGCTATCTAGATATGCCACTATTTCATCCTTAATAATGGACTCTAGCATCTTTCCCACCACCGATGTCAGGCTGACAGGTCGATAGTTCTCTGTTTTCTCCCTCCCTCCTTTCTTAAAAAGTGGGATAACATTAGCCATTCTCCAATCCTCAGGAACTGATCCTGAATCTAAGGAACATTGGAAAATGATTACCAATGCATCTGCAATTTCCAGGGCCACCTCTTTTAGTACCCTAGGGTGCAGACCATCTGGACCTGGGGATTTGTCAGCCTTCAGTCCCATCAGTCTTCTCATCACCGTTTCCTTCCGAATGTCGATCTGTTTCATTTCCTCTGTTACCCTATGTCCTTGGCCCATCCATACATCTGGGAGATTGCTTGGGTCTTCCTTAGTGAAAACAGATCTAAAGTACTCATTAAATTCTTCTGCCATTTCTCTGTTTCCCTTAACAATTTCACCCAATTCATTCTTCAAGGGCCCAACATTGTTCTTAACTATCTTCTTTCTCTTCACATACCTAAAAAAGCTTTTGCTATCTTCCTTTATATTCCTGGCTAGCTTGCGTTCGTACCTCATTTTTTCTCCCCGTATTGTCTTTTTAGTTAAGTTCTGTTGTTCCTTAAAAACTTCCCAATCATCTGTCCTCCCACTCACCTTAGCTCTGTCATATTTCCTTTTTTTTAATGCTATGCAGTCTCTGACTTCCTTTGTCAACCACTGAGGCCCCTTTCCCCCCTTTGAATCCTTCCTTCTCTGGGGGATGAACTGATTTTGCACCTTGTGCATTATTCCCAAGAATACCTGCCATTGCTGTTCCACTGTCTTTTCTGCTAGGCTATCCGTCCAGTCAGCTTTGGCCAGCTCCTCCCTCATTGCTCCATAGTTTCCCCTGTTCATCTGCAACACTGACACCTCCGAGCTGCCCTTATCCTTCTCAAATTGCAGATAAACGCTTATCATATTGTGATCACTACCTCCTAATGGCTCCTTTACTGCGAGATCGCTTATCAAATCCTGTTCATTACATAACACTAAATCCAGAATAGTCTTGTCCCTGGTCGGCTCTCGTACAAGTTGTACGACCCTTCCAGAATCTGTGGAAATATAGGGAAGATGGGCAGTAGCAACAGGTACTCTATATTTCCACCGTTTCTGGAAGGATCACCAAGATCCTGAAGAAATACTGGATTAATACGAACCATAAACCCATAAAGAAGCTGAAGTCACAGCTCATGCGGGTCAGAAGTGAGCTGAGTCTCAGGTGGGTTGGTATTGACAGGATTCTCAATGAATGCGGAGCAGTGTATATCAGCCAGATGGGATGTACAGTGGAAACCCTCAACAAAGAGCACAGGATGTGTACCAATTTGAGTTTCCCAGAGAACAGGTAGTCCCCAAGTTACGAACGTCCGACTTACGGACAACTCATACTTACGAACCGAGGAAGGAGAACGCCGTCCACCATTTTAAGTCAGATGGTGACGCCGTCTGCCATTTTAAGTCGTTGCCATTGACACTGTGTTGAGTGTTTAACTTTGTATTTGGCTTAAATTTTTCTTAGTAAGATTCACCCTGACCCCACCAGTGGCACAGTGAGATCAGCATCGGGCTGGAGAACAGAGGTTCCCGAGGTCAATCTAGTGACAGACCACTTCTGTGCTGGGTTGATGTCGATCCAGTGACTCCCGTACCATCCGTGCCGGGTTGATGTCGAGCTCGCAACCTCGTTTTAAAAAAAAAACACTGCCACCTCCAGTTTAAATTCCCACGCGGAATATTGTGGAGGATCAAATACCCAAACTCAGCACAGCCCCCACTTGGCCCATTTAGCCTGTCTCAGTGTGGTGGTCCTTAGGACCCAGCGGACCTCAGGAGCCGGCGGAGCTCGGGACCCACCGCCTGCAATGTTTCTGTTCCATTGACGGGAAGTGATCGCGATTGAAAATAAAGTGGAAATAATAGTGTTTGGAAAGAGGTGAAATGTCATTGGAAAAGCGTTAGTCTACAGTCGGTCAACAATTGGAATAATTTTAAAGGATAAAGAATAAAGTGAGAATAATGGAACATGTGAAAAGCCCTGCCCCGATGAAAGCTACGATTATTACTAAGCAATGCAGTGGTTTAATTATTGGAATACATATGTTTCTTAAGTGTTTTATATGCATAGAAAGGTAAAATATAAGACAAACGTTTGACTAACTGATGCTAAATAATACTGGATGTACTTGTTCCGACTTGCGTACAAATCCGACTTAAAGACAGACTCAGGAACGGAACTCATACGTAACCCAGGGACTGCCTGTAATCGGTGGTAGCAGAACACTGCATTCGCAATGGCCATAGGATTGACATTGACAGCGCAAAACTACTGTGCCGTGCCAGTATCTTTTGGGACTGCATGGTAATGGAAGACATTGAAATAAAACTAGAGGGGAAAAAATTAACAAAGACAAAGATCTCACTCTAAGTAAGAACTGGAATTCGATTGTAAACAAGGTGGGAGAGCAGAAACTAAATTGGATGAGAACTAACCAATCAGGAGGGACAGACTATGGGGGTATAAATTCCACCAGACTGGACATGCCCAAGCATCATCTCTGAAGAAGGCAGCATTTGTCATCAAGACATCGGTTAAATTCAATACCTGTACTGGCTAGAAGTCCAAGAAGAATTTATTTGTACACTGGGAAAGCACTCAATACTTTTTTGAACTAAGGCCATTTTCTTCTTTGCTTCTGACCTCAGGGAAATGTGGTATTCTTTTGCTTTTCATAATTTGTTGTCAATTTCCATTATTGTGGAAAGTTTTGTTTTTAAGCTTGTACTAAATAGGAAATTGTTGGTGATTGCTCAGTTTAGTGGTAAAATTGACCCATACTCTGGAATAATATGAAGGTGCTGCGGTCCGTAGAGTGGAGTTTTGTGTTTTTTGTCACAATCATAGAGAAAATTAAATTAATAACCAGTTATCTGTGAATAACTTAATTCAGGGAATTAAGTCATTAGGAGAACGACTATTAGGGAATCACTTAAATTGTCCCAGTTCAATGTTAGAATGTTTCTGTTCTGTTTTTGTTTCATTTTTAAATTTCTGTTTTTAGCTCAACATCACAAAAGGGGCTATAAAATATATCAGGAAACAAGGAGAGATGAAAGTTGCAATATAAATACTTAAACAAAAAGACATTACAAGCTGCTTTGATTTGGGGCTCTGAAACTAATCAGTAGGAAACTTTTATATCATGAGTCTTTTAATCCTGATATTTAGTTCACAGCTGTTATCACTCCCTTCCTTTCTTGCTCCCTGCTTTCCCAGTCTGCTGTTTTCTGTTTTCCACCCACCTCATTCTGCCTTACTTCCTTTGTTCATCCCACTTCTTTCCTCCTCACTATTCTTCTAATTGTTTCTCTACCCTACATGATGAAACACTATCATGATTTTATTTCCTCTCAAGATGAATATACAGCAGGGCCCATCTAGCGGGCTGTTTTTTCAGAGTTTTGAAGTGCTCTCTGAAGTTTGTCCTTGCTTACATCTTTCCTTTTTAATTACTGCCACGTACACCCTGACCTATATAGGCTCAAATTCTCTCTGCCTTTGACAAAGCATTTGATCACCTCTTAATGCTGACTTTACTACAGTATCAACTGATACAGTATACAGTCTGATGATTTAATTCCTTTGAGGTGCCTTAAGATATGGTAGTGTCGCAGTTAGCACAACACTGTTACAGCTTGGGGGTGGAGGGGGGTGTCAGAGTTCAATTCCAGCAGTGACAGTAAGAAGTTTGTACATTCTTCCCCATGACTGTGTGGATTTTCTCCTGGTGTTCTGGTTTTCTCCCACAGTCCAAAGACATACTGGTTAGTAGATTAATTGGTCATTGTAAACTAGTGTTAAATCAGTGGGTTGCTGGTCAGTGTGGCCTGTTGGGCCAGTAGAGCCTGTTCTGCATTCTATCTCTAAAATAAATAATAAACGTTTAATAATGTTTAAGAGTTTACGTAAATGCAAGTAGTTGTGCCCTAATGTGTTCCGCCATTTATTGCTATCCTTTTTTTAAAATGTATATAATTTTCTAGCATTTGCCCAGATGGATCTTTTTTTGGTGAATTAAATTATGTGCCGTTTTGGTAAGTGCTAAGTAAACTGGACAGTTGACCAGTATAAAATACTGGGCTCAGAATATGTGAATTGATTGAAAGTGGGTCTCGGGCCTTAATCCACTGCATGATTACTGAAGGAACCAATTGAGAAATTTGAATTTTGTCAACTAGACAGGCGATAATTGCACAGGGCACTAATTTGGATGAATATTTGACTTTGTTTGGAAGGTGACAGTTGCTGCAGCAGTAGTCATAGTTTATAGAATACTTGAATAATATCCAAATTTTTTCATATGTTATAAAATAGGAAAAGGAGAAAACAAATGTCAAATTAATTTTAAAAGTTTTTATTGCTATGATTTATTCTATCAGGTGCACAAAATCTACCGGGGCAGTGGTGGAAGCTTCCAGAAGGCCCAGGCGGAATGGAATGCAGGCACATGGCAAGGTGCCCCATCCAACCAATCAGCATTTCATACAGTTACTGGTAGTACTTTGCCACAGTATCCCACAGTGCCAAGGTACCCTGGTGAAAATGACTGGTCCTAAAAATGTGAACCTTCATTTCAAAGTTTATTTGCTATATTTATGATGTCATTTCACATTTCAATTGCAAATTAATATTTCCCATTGTAAATCCCTTGTATAATTGAAGATGTTAAGGCATTGCTGACTGGAACTTGTTGCACTGCGAAAGCCTCAAAATCATGAACATTAGAATCGGAAAGTTACTGCATTTTTATGCTTTTGGGCTGGGGTTTCTTGATCAGTGCTAACTGCCATTATGTCATACTTTAAAAGCGCATTAGATTGAAATTAGTTTCAAAATTAGACTGGCTTTTAAATGTTGACTCTCTTACTTTAATCTGATCATCTTCAGAGATGAACTACTTTATCATTCTCAACAGCAAAATCTGGCTTAACGACAGAACCTTGACATGTTCCACTAAATCAGGGGACCCCTCAGTTAATGGTAGGGGTCCATGGCATAAAAGAGGTTGGGAACCCCTGCACTAAATGGATTTATTTCTGTGCCTTTTCTGTATTTACTTTATCGAAGGGACCATGGTTATCTTTGAGTCTCACTGTAACATCTATAATTGCTGTAACTTGGCCCCTTCTAAAAATAATATGGGAGATTCAGCCACTGCAATCCAGCAGCTAACTTGGGTTCCTTTAAAAACTAATTATCCTGCTGTTGATGATTTGAATATGCCTCTTAATGTATGATGACTTGACCATGGGACAGTGACCTGATATGTGTCACAAAGTCTCGTTACATGGGGCACAAAGCCTGCAAGATGTATCAATGTTGCACTGTAGCTGAATTACATTTATTAGAATGGAATTAGTTGTTAATAGTTGAGAACTAATAAAGTTTGACTCAGAAAATGTGTCAAACCCCTTAATCCAACCTCAATAAACATGAATTGCCCTTGAATTATCTACACTATTATTGTCAACATTATCCCCAGGTACAATTATTCTCCTACCACTCTGATAAGTAAGTTTCCTGAATTGAAATAACAAATCTTCCAAGTCGATTTCTGCAAATCTAAAGGAGAAATTAATCAGAATCAGGTTTAATATCACTGGCATATGTCGTGAAATTTGTTGTTTGGCAGCAGGATATTACAATATTTAAAAATAAAAAACACAATTATAATGTGAAATAAAACTGAATAAGTAGGCAAAAAGAGAGCAAAAACATGTAACTGTGTTTGTTGTCCATTTGGAAGTTTGATGGGGGAAGGGAAGAAGCTATTCCTAAAACATTCAGACAGACAGACATACTCTATTGATCCCGAGGGGAAATTGGGTTTCGTTACAGCCGCACCAACCAAGAATAGTGAAGAAATATAGCAATGTAAAACCATAAATAATTAAATAATAATAAGTTAATCATGCCAAGTGAAAAAATAAGTCCAGGACCAGCTTATTGGCTCAGAGTGTCTGACACTCCGAGGGAGGAGTTGTAAAGTTTGATGGCCACAGGTAGGAATGACTTCTATGACGCTCAGTGTTACATCTTGGTGGAATGAGTCTCTGGCTGAATGTACCTCTGTGCCTAATCAGTACATTATGGAGTGGATGGGAGTCATTGTCCAAGATGGCATGCAACTTGGACAGCATCCTCTTTTCAGACACCACCGTCAGAGAGTCCAGTTCCACCCCCACAACATCACTGGCCTTACGAATGAGTTTGTTGATTCTGTTGGTGTCCGCTACCCTCAGCCTGCAGCCCCAGCACACAACAGCAAACATGATAGCACTGGCCACCACAGCCTCGTAGAACATCCTCAGCATCGTCCAGCAGATGTTAAAGGACAGTCTCCTCAGGAAATAGAGACAGCTCTGACCCTTCTTGTAGACAGCCTCAGTGTTCTTTGACCAGTCCAGTTTATTGTCAATTCATATTCCCAGGTATTTGTAATCCTTCACCATGTCCACACTGACCCCTTGGATGGAAACAGGGGTCACCGGTGCCTTAGCCCTCCTCAGGTCCACCACCAGCTCCTTAGTCTTTTTCACATTAAGCTGCAGATGATTCTGCTTGCACCATGTGACAAAGTTTCCCACCATAGCCCAGTACTCCGCCTCATCTCCCTTGCTGATGCATCCAACTATGGCAGAGTCATCAGAAAACTTCTGAAGATGGCAAGACTCTGTATTAGTTGAAGTCCGAGGTGTAGATGGTGAAGAGAAAGGGAGACAGGACAGTCCCCTGTGGAGCCCCAGTGCTACTGACCACTCTGTCTGACAGTGTTTCAAACGCAAGCGCACGTGCTATTCCTGAGCCAGTTCTTCCTGCACACCCCTAAAACCCTCTAACTTTCTAATAAACCAAACTTCGAATACCCAAATCCCCATCAGCAACCACAGAATATAAAAGATCATTATTGATTGAGAGATGTAGAATCTTTTTAATAACCTCATCAGTACTTAACAGTATATTTTGCAATATCTTGTTTAAAATTAAGGAATAATAATAAATTAGTTATTACAAGAATCTTGGGCAGTTCATGTTTGAACAACTTTTAGTCTGCCCTTACTTACTATACCCAAGCAATGAGTTAATTTTGCAACGTAATCCTTGCAAAAGCTAACAATCCAAGGATCCTGAGATATTTCTCTGGTGAGTCCTGATCAATTAAAATCTAAGTCTATTTTGTTAATTTTCCGTTCGTTTGCCTTCTTATAAATAAAGCTATCATTTCCAGCAGACATACAGAAAGCAGCAGGCTTGCCAACATTTCTGAAGACCCATCTTTACACAGCCTTCCACAATCCTGAAGTTGTGGCTCATGCCTTTAAATTAAAAGTATAGCTGATGACGGCAATGTCATCAACAAAGGCAAACCCCAACAGGACATATTGCAGTCAATCAGATTGACACCACTTTCATCCCTTTCTACAAACATAATAAAATGTCCATTACACAGTTAAATAGTGGAGAGCAGGAGTGGGAGTGATCATCTGCTTTCCCTCATAAACCTTAAAAGATCTGAAACCATATAATTAAAAGATGGTCCATTTTGGCTTTAAAGTCAAATTTATTGTCATATGCACAAGTAAATGTATGTGCAGGTGCAATGAAACACTTATTTGAGGTAGCAAATCAAACACGTAATGTCTATTACACTGCTGGCATTTAGGGCAGCGATGAAGGTTCTCCATCTCTGGTGGTGATCAGTGCTTCCTTCATGATGTCAGTAGCTTCCTCTCAGAGATGCAGGAATACTGTTGCACTCAGATGTAAAATGATACTTCATTGCTATTTTACCAGTCAGGGTTGTTAGCCCTGAGCTGAACCCCTGAACCTGGAGGACAGGTGGACCACTATTAATCTGGCCTCTGCCCTTTGACCTGTTTGGTATGGGTGACACTACCAAAAGCTAAAGCATAGAGCCCTGACTGCAGCCAACAGCTCTCCGGGTCATTGAGGCACACAAGCCTCCGAACCCTCTGTCAAGGTTGTGGTCCTCTTGGAGAATAGCATTATATAATCAATTGGATGCAATTTTTTATACACTTTAGAACGAAGTCTATTTTAGTGCAATGTACTTAAACTATGTGAATGATACCTGAATCTCTAAAGTATTTTGGATGCAATCACTAATTTCAAAAAACAGTTTTGTCTGTGTTTTGGAAAAAAAAAACTTGGTTAACTAGATCTCCTTTTAAAATAATAGCCTAAGTAACAGATGACTAGATGCCATATGTTGAATGCATGCATATGTAAAAATATTGATGCATTACTCTAGAGCAGGGGTTCCCAACTTAGAATCCACAGACCCTTTGGTTAATGGTAGGGGTCCATGGCATAAAAAAAGGTTGAGACCCCTGCTCTAGGCATTGCCCCATTTAATGATGTAATTCTGTAAATCTATTCTAAATAGTCTACTGAAATTCAAAGTAATAGAAACAAAGATTTTTCAAAATATCTAATCCAAATGGGACACATATTCCAAACCTCCAAGTGTGCAATTTTTCTTTTCTGGAAATAAAACGTGTTCAGAATATTGTTCAATTTTCTAATATTAACTTCTGAAGTGTAATTTGATAAATGTTAAAACTAAATTGCCATAAGGCAATTACGTACTTTTGATATTCCAAATAACTGCATAATTGGAAGAGAATGTAATTTTCTGCATGTAACTATAAAAATGCTTTAAATTTCAAATGACAAATAGTCTTACTAATTTTCAGAAATAGGTTAGAATTTTGTGAACACTTCCATTTTATTTCAGTCCTGTCTCTCATTGACCTTGAAATAAGTGCAGCTTTTTTCAGGGTATCTATTAGACACTTAACAGCAAGCTGCAAGGGCAAATTGTCTTCCTGATGTTGACAGCAGTGCATACATCTGAACGGATGCTTTTAACAGAGGAAGATTGTCCGTGCTAGTTAATCCTTTTTACAATGATATATAGAGGTGGGGATAGGAAACAAATAGACTAACATGAATAACATGCACAAAATGCAGGAGAAACTCAGCAGGTCAGGCAGCCTCTGGAAATGAATAAATAGACTAATATGAAAGCAGCATTGCATCTATGCTGTATTACATTTTTATGACACTACTTTCTGACATTGCAAAGGAATGGGTTACATTATATTGTACATTTTGCATTCCTTGTAGGTAGAAAACAATTAGGTTTCCGTCAAAATGCTCAGCAGCAACCCTGTGTATGTTTTGGATGTGCCTATTTTCCTAAGTGCACTTACCTATACTGTCATTATGTTATAGCTGCCAAAGTCTAATGGATAGAAATGCCTTATAATGGTGTTTCTAACTGAAATTGTGCTGTCGAATGAACACTGGAAACGGTGCAGTGGTCAGAAAATGGCTGCTATTAAACAATTTCATGGTAAAGCTTCATGGTACAAAATAACAAAATTTCTTTCTATTAATCTTGAGGTTGCTAACATTCTAATGTCAGTGAATCATTTGGAAAATTACAGCAGCTCTTGCCTTTTGGATAGTTTTCCAAATTTTTCTTTTCTGAAGGGATAAGGTTTAAAACTGAAATATTTACATTCTATCATGAGATAAGTTTTCGAGATATTGGATATAAATACTTGGTGAGCAGAATTATATTTTTACTCCTTTGATACACTAGTGTAAATTTGAAGAGATGGTTATGAGCTTTATACTTAGTAATGCATTCAAACAGAATTTGAGGTATTTTGAACAGTGACAGATTTTTGAACAGAATTTGAGCTTAATATATGATAAGAATATTGTAAGTGTTATACACCAAGGATGCATTCCCGCCACTGCGAGAATGGGAACTCTTCATTCCCGCCATGAGGAGTTTGTACATCCTCCCCATGGCCACGTGTGTTTCATCCCACAGTCCAAAGGTTAGTAGGTTATTTGGTCATTGTAAATTGTCCTTGATTAAATTAGGATTAAATATGGGGATTGCTGGGTAGCACAGCTGGAAAGGGCCTATTCTGCACCATATCCCATTAAATAAATAAATTGAGAATTCAGTAACCAGCATTTACAAGTTTAAATTATCCCAATTTCCTTTTTAGATGTTAATTACTGTAAATTAATTAAGATCATTTTTATGTTAATGAATTTGTTTGGGTGTTTCATAGAACCAATGTGGAAATAACATGAAGTATAGTTTGTTAATTGCTATATGAGCTTTGTACTATTTTAGGAATTGGTTTATACAGTGTCTGTGTAAGTTCATAAGAAAGAGGAGCAGAATTAGGCCATTTCCTTTTGCTTGGTCTGGCCATTCAAAGCTGCTTGCCAGAGTTGACCCATTATTTTGTGTTCAATCTTATAAGCAGAGATGCTGAGCAGTTTGGAGATGATAGGGAAGGGAGTAAGGGCTTGAGAAAAGGCCTATGGATTATTAATAATTCCATGGAAAAGGGATGTACTTAAAAATAGTCCACATTCCAAGGTGCTTTGGGACAGATTTTAAATCTGGAAACAGAACTATTAATGGAGAATTCAGGATTTTTAAATTTTTTTTGAAGATAGAGATTTTTCTGGAGGATGTAGTTTAATTTAGGATGTGCTGTAGGAACACAAACCTAAGTAACATTTTGTTTTGGTGTGATTTTCAACTATATATAATGAAAATTATGTTGATATCAAATAATGAAGAGAATACACATTTTAAAAGCATTCCTTCTCATGAAAACCTTTATTTGTAGAAAAGTAAATGTATATTACTTTTACAAATCTACTTGTTAAAATTGAAGCCTGTGAGCTAATCTTCTGAAATCTATTGGGAATTGTGGAAGAAAAAATAGTTGTGTTGCTCTGGATTTCCAGCATCTGCAGAATTTCTTGTGTTTAAGAATGCACTAAAGAATGTTTCAGCTTGTATGCTTTTCCTGTGAATGGGAGATTGCAGTATTTTGTTGGTAGATCTTTGAATCCAAGATGACACATTTTATGTGTTTATGTAATTTCTTGTTTGCTGTAATAACTTTTGTCATTCCTTTAATGGATGACATATTCTGAAAAGTAGTTTCTGCAAAAATATATACATAAGGTATTTTTAATGTATCAGACATTCCTGCAGTATTTTAGTTTAGTCTGACTTGGGTATTGATAGAAAACACATAATGTATAGAAAAGCTAACTGAAAACTTCTATTAACACTTGAAAGTTTACCGTTTACTTACAATGATAAGAAACATTATCAATATTTTCAAAACCTTAACATTGCTTTGCTTTGAGACCATGTCAGTTTGAATAGCTTTTTAATTTATTTTTTTTACAATATGTTTTACTTACTCTGTGCATAATTAAGTGTTAGAATTCTGATTTCCTTGATATAAACATATTGATAATCCTGCAGTTGCCATTGATTATCGTTAAAAAAATTAGATTTATGTTGAGATTGAAAAACTCTGTTTCACAATGTCTATAATTACTTTTTGTCAAAAGATTTTTAAACTAGTTTTGTTTAAAATGCAGTAATGTGTTAATTACTAATTTTAAAAATCTGCCAGAACAATTCGTTGATGAGTTAACCTTTAGGAAGTGTTTCTCTAGTTGTGAGGTATGTGGACTGACAATATGATGCTACCTACTATTCATTTATAATCTGTTTAACACTTGGTGGAGACAGACATGTGGCAAAAACTTCCTGAACAGTACATTCTGTCAAGTTTTGAATCAGATTAATTTTCAAGTTGTTTTGTGAATACTTCTAATGTGTGGAGTGTATAATTCTATTGGCAGATAATTGATTCATATTACTCTATTAAAATTAGTTGCTTGTCAATCTTAGAAACAATGTGGCCTTTTTTTAAAACTTTGTTCTGTAAAATGTAATTTAATCATTGAAACTGAAAAGAAATTACTAAAACTTCCTTGTGTGCTATTTTTCTGAACTGACAGTCTTACTAGTTTAAATATATTTGAAGATTCCTCTTTTGGGTTCTGCATGTCTTGAAATTTTTATCTGTTGTGTATGAAATGTTAAAAGTAAAATATATTGGTTCTCATAAGTAAAATGGATTGCTTTATTTATATAAAAATGGTAATAACAGCAAAGCACTTTGGGGGAAGAATATTTTATTGTAAAGATATAACCTTGCAATGCTAATAAACTGCCTATGCTAACTGATATGAACCACTGAATTTCGTTCATAACAATTTGCTTTTCACACAGTGCCAGCTGATGGAAAGTTTCAACCTGTACAACAAGGAGTTTCTGCATCAGTATGATACAAAATCTGTTGAACTAGACTAATTTTGTTGTATCCACCTTTTTATATTTTGCCCAGAATTGTAAATCTTTGCCCACTTGTCATTGAACTATTCACATGTTCAAAGTAACTTTGAAATCTGTGCCCACTTCTCATAGGAACAGTTTCCCTCAATCTTAAACAGCCAAGAATGTTCACAGATTTATTAATTCAATCCATCTTATTTACTGCAAGTGGGAGAGGAGCCCACAAGGGACCTCAAACTTAGTACAACTAAAGGCTGATTTATACTTGTGTGCCACATCTACACCATAGGTACCGCGTACCCTACGCCGTAGGGTGATGTGCACCTCCCTGAAAAATTAACTCGCGTGTCGTGGCGATGCAGACCGCAACAACTGTTATTGGTCTGCTTGGTAGCATCACATTTCCTCCTACGCATTTCCGGTTGCTTCTTCTCCACCATGTCGTACACCGATGCAAAAATAGATGAACCAAGTTGCCAAATCTACCTGCCGACATGCGAAAATGTTTGAAATGCATTTCCTCATCCATGTCTCACAGAAAGAAACTCAACACAGTGGCATAGAAACTCCACCGCCAACTAGTGTTTTGGTGCACACCAACGCATGCTCGCTATGGCGTAGAGCAACACAGAAGTGAAAATCAGGGCTACGGCGTAGGCTGCAGTGTAACCTGTACGCACAAGTATAAATCAGCCTTTACAATGAAAGAAAAGAAATTGATCAGGAGAAGCATTTACCTCTTGAAAACAGGTAACAGTGATATTGTAAAAGAATGTAAGAAAATAATGTTGAATAATTTGATATTTTTTAATTAAAGAGGGGAATTAACAGGTTGTCCATCTCAAAGAAGCTGGAAATGAATAAGGAATAAGGATTTTTAAATACATAAGCAACGTATAACAATCAGAAATAAAATAACCTTTTGGACTAGGTTTTCGAATTCAGTGTTTTAAGCAAACTAGATGTTAAAGATGCCATAATAATATATTAAAGTTTTCTTGATTAAAGAAGAACTCCCTTGTAAAATTAAACATCCCACTCCACCCATATATTTTAAGAAATGTCAAATCTAAAGAATATGTTAAACAATCTGCCTAAATAACGGTTCAAAATTCAAAGTAAATTTATACTACCCTGAGATTAATTTTCTTGTGAGCATTCACATTTAGTATAAAGAAACACAACAATCTATGAAAAACTGTACACAAAAACTACAGCTCTGCCTTTCATACCATCATTCCAAATAAACTGATTCCTAAGCTCCGGAACCTGGGTCTTAGCACTCAGATCTGTAGCTGGATCTTCAACTTCCTCACAGACAGGACTCAGGCTGTAAAAATAGGAGACAAGCTCTCCTCTACAATCACTCTGAGCACCGGTGCCCCACAAGGCTGTGTACTCAGCCCCCTGCTGTACTCACTGTACACCCATGATTGTGTAGCCAAGTTTCCATCAAACTCAATACATAAGTCTGCTGATGACACCACAATTGTAGGGCTGTATCTTGGGTAATGATGAGTCTGAGTACAGAGAGGAAATTAAGAACCTGGTGGCATGGTGCAAAGACAATAACCTATCCCTCAATGTCAGCAAGACGAAGGAATTGGTTGTTGACTTCAGAAGGAGTAGCAGACCACACAACCCCATGTTTAAATTTTTTTAATTATATTTACTTAGATTTGTACTTCAGGGAGTGCGAAGCGCAGAAATAAATATCACTGTGATGATTGTACACTCTAGTATCAATTGTTTGGTGACAATAAAGTAAAGTAACAAACCAGGATGGACTAACAACCAGTTACATTCTTCTTGTGTCTGTGTCAGTTTCATCTGGGTACTCCATTTTCCTCCCACAGTCCAGAGATGGACGGGTTAATAGGTTGAATGATCACATGGGTGTAATTGGGCCAGAAGAGCTTATTACCTTGCTGTATGATCAGTAGAACAGAGACTGCATTGCTGGAGAAGATAAGAGATTCAAAGTAAATTTATACTTTACACCGTATACTACCCTGAGATTCACTTTCTTGCAGGCATTCAGAGTAGAGCAAAGAAACATAATAGAATCATGGTTAGCCCAACACTATTACAGCTTGGGGCATCGGAGTTCAGGGTTCAATCTGGATGTCCTCTGTAAGGAGTTTGTATGTTCTCCTCGTGGAATGTGTTGGTTTTCTCCGTGTCCTCCAGCTTCCTCCCACAGTCCAAAGGTGTAGTGGGTTGGTTAATTGGTCATGATTAGGTTCTGGTTAAATCAGGGTTGTTGGGGGTTGCTGGGCAGTGTGGCTCAAAGGGCCAATTCCATGCTGTATCTCTAAATAAGTGAAAACTACAAAGACTGAAAATATAAAAACAATGTACAAAGACAAATTGTGTAAATACAATAAATAAATAAGCACAATACTGAGAAAATCTGCAGGTGCTAGAAATCCAAAGCAACACACAAAATGCTGGAGGACCTCAGCAGGTCAGCCAGCATCTATGGAAAAGAGTAAACCATCGATGTTTCAGGCCGAGAGCCTTCTTCAGTACTCATAAGGAAGGGGGTAGATGCCAGAATAAAAAAAGTGGAAGGTGGGGAAAGAGGCTAACTGAAAGGTGATAGTTTTCCCCAGGTTCCTCCCTCCTTCCCTTTCTCCTACCATCCACTCTCCTCTCCTATCAGACATTTTCTTCAGGCCTTGCTTCACCAACCACCTTCCAGCTAGCCTCCTTCCCCTCCCCCCCAGCTTTATATTCTGGCATCTTCCCCCTTCCTTATCAGTCCTGAAGAAGGGTCTTGCCTTGAAACGTCAACTGTTTACTCTTTTCCATAGATTATGCTTGACCTGTTGAGTTCCTCCAGCATTTTGCATGTGTTGCTTTTAGAGAGTTTGATAGATCTGAGGAATATCAGTTGTAGAGTCCTTGAAACTGAGTCCATAGGTACTTCCATATTGAGGTCTCAAAAGTCTGAAATTAGCAGTAATGCAAAACTTTAAACCACTAAATTTCTCAAGTGTTGCCCATTCCTGATGAACACATAGGGAATGTTATGCCCTTCCCTTTCCAGAAAGCATGTTTAGCTAAATGTTAAAGTCCTTGGAAATGAAAGCAAAATATTTGTTTAGGAAATTCGCTAGGTTACAGGAGAGGATTGTGGGTATATAAACACATTGGTAGAATGGTTCAGTTTCAGATTTATTTATCATTTTTCACACCTGAGTGAACCAACCATTGCACTAAGCAGGAAGATTTTATACTGATTGAAAAATGTGTGGTACTTTTAATGGTATTTTTTGTAAAATGCATACTGTGAATATTTAGAATGAAAATTGAAAAATCACATACTTTTAAATTTATTAATTGGAGGGTATATTGAAATATGGGACAACAAAAGAAATCTTTAACATTTTGTAAACTTAGCATCAGTGTTCAATGGGTCGGCAGTTTATTAATTAGCTACTACCTTCCATTCTGTGTATATTGTTACAACTTGTAACAGTGTTGTAACTTGAAACACTGAATGTAAATGTGTTGACGCTCTAAAATGTTTCAAAGCAAAGGTTGTGGAATGTTTATTGTTTAGAAAATTTATGGATTATATTCATTAACACATAATTAGTGTTTCCTATGGTGGGAGAGTCTAAGACCAGAGGACACAGCCTCAGAATAGAGGAGCATCCTTTTAGAACAGAGATGAGGAAGAATTTCTTTAGCCAGAGCGTGGTGAATCTGTGGAATTTGTTGACACAGGCAGCTGTGGAAGTCAAGTCTGTATGTATATTTAAGGGAGAACTTGATAGATTCTTGATTGGTCAGGGCATGAAGGGATATAGGAAGAAGGCATGAGATTGGGGCTGAGAGGAAAAATGAATCAGCCATGATGAAATGGTGGAGCAGACTCGATGGGCCAAATGGCCTAATTCTGCTCCTGATTCTTACGGTATTTCTCACTTATAATAGCATAGACTTCCAAATTAAATTAGCATAATTTCAATTTTACGTTAACAATATATACAAGAAAATACCAACTGAAGCAACAAAGGCCACGTGCGTGGGAGCATTTCAGTTACTGCGTGGCTGTGGATAAAAGAAATCAGGAATACACAAGAATACCCTGTCTTTTTGCCCTGGGAGGGAATGGCTTATTTGTTGTCAAAAGCTGCCTCCGTTGTGTCAATCATGATTAGTTAGTTTAAATATTGCAGCCGCTCTTTCCATTGGCTGGCTTGTGTGCCATGGCACCTACTGTTCAGTTTCAAACACTGCAGGGGTATAAAGAGTAACGTGTGCAAAAAGTTCTCTCTTTCCCTTTGTCCCTGGAACCGTGGGGAAGGTATGCTCTGCGCACAATTTTTAAATAAGTATCTGTTTGTTCAATTTTTAGTTTTGTAGTTTGTGTAACTTGGGGCAACTTAAATGTTTGATCGAATTTTTTTCTTACTCATTTAAAATAAATAATTAATATACATTTTTGTAGTTAGTGTTTTCTTACTCACTCACCAAACCCGTGAACCTGTTTCAATGTTCCACTTTTGTAGGTTCTAGCTCTTGAGGAGGGAAGTACAAGGTAAGTGAACAGAAAAGAATCCGACGTCCAAGGCTACAAATGTTGGAAGATAGGTTAAAGCTGGTTTAGTCTTTTTCAACTGACAACTGACAAACAGCCTCTGTAGTAGCGTGATGGTTAGTGCGACACTATTACAGCTTAGGGTGCCAGGGTTTTACATTCTCTGTGTGAACCGCACTGATTTCCTCTGGGTGCTTTGGTTTCCTCCCACAGTCCAAACATGTCCCAGTTATTAGGTTAATTGGTCATTGTAAATTGTCTTGTAATTGGGCAAGAGTTAAATACTTGCGTTGCTGGGCGGCGTGACTCCAAAGTCTGGCATGATGCCAGAGGACTGGAAAATTGCAAATGTCATTCCACTGTTTAAGAAAGGAGGAAGGCAGCAGAAAGGAAATTATAGACCAGTTAGCCTGACGTCAATGGTTGGGAAGATGTTAGAATCAATTGTTAAGGATTAGGTTATTGAGTACTTGGTGGCACAGGACAAGATAGGACAATGTCAGCATGGTTTTCTTAAGGGAAAATCTTACCTGAAGAACCTGTTGGAACTCTTTGAGATTACAAGTAGGATAGATAAAGGGGATACTGTAGATGTTGTATATTTGAACTTTCAGTAGACCTCTGACAAGATGCCACATGAGGCTGCTTACCATGCTAAGAGCCCATGGTACTACAGGAAAGCTACTGGCATGGTTAGAGTATTAGCTGATTGGTAGGAGGCAGCAAGTGGGAATAAAAGAATACTTGTCTGGTCAGCTGCCAGTGACTAGTGTTGTTCTGCAGGGATTGTGTTAGGACCGCTTTTTGTGCTGTATAGCAATGATTTAGATTATATAGATAGCTTTGTTGCCAAGTTTGTAGATGATATGAAGATTGGTGGAGGGGCAGGTAGTGTTGAGGAAACAAGTAAGCTGCAGAAGGACTTAAACAGATTAGGAGAATAGGCAAGAAAGTGGCAAATGAAATACAATGTTGGAAAATGCTTGGTCATGCACTATGGCAGTAGAAATAAATGTGTGAACTATTTTCTAAATGGGGAGAAAATCCAAAAATCCGAGATGCAAAGGGACATGGGAGTCCTTGTGCAGAACATCCTAAAGGTTGAGTTGCTGATGAGGAAGGCAACTGCAATGTTAGCATTCATTGCAAGAGGTCTAGAATACAAGAGCAGGAATGTGATGCTGAGGCTTTATAAGGCACTGGTGAGGCTTCACCTTGAGTATTGTGAAGTGTTGGGCTCCTCATCTAAGAAAAGATGTGCTGGCATTGAAGAGAGTCCAGAGGTGGTTCACAGGGATGATTCCAGGAATGATAGGGTTATCATACAAGGAACATTTGATGGCTCTGGGTCTCTACTTGCTGGAAAGTTGAAAGGCCAAGAGAGAGTAGATATGGAAAGGATGTTTCCCATGGACAACAGGGCACAGCCTCAGGATAGAGGGGTGTCCATTTAAAACAGATGTGGAGAAATTTCTTTAACCAGAGGATGGTGAATTTGTGGAATTTGTTACTGCAAGCAGCTGTGGAGGCCAGGTTGTTGGTTGTATCTAAGGCAGAGATTGATAGGTTCTTGATTGGACATATCAAAGGTTACAGGGAGAAGGCCAGGGAATGGCATTGAGGAGGAGAAAAAAGGATCTGCCATGACTAAATGATGGAGCAGGCTCTTTAGGCAAAATAGCTTAATTCTGATCCTGTGTCTTAGGGACTCGTTGGCCCAGAAGTGCCTGTGTGATATATCTCAAGACAAAAAATGAAATAAAATAAAGTAAAAAATGCAAAAAACTGAATAACCTCCTGTTTTGTAACTATGATTCTAGAAAGTCAAGGCTTAGGGGACCACAAGGTTCAGATTTGGATTCATTTATTTATCAATGGGCACTGAACATACAGTGAAATTTGTCATTTGCGTTAACCAACACAACTTATGGATGTGCTTGGGGCAACCAACAAATATTAACATCATCGCCTGCCCACCATGTTCAGCAGAACTACATGAAACAAGAACAAAACAATAGTAAAACGGGCCTTTTCCCACCCTAACTAACGCGCGCTCATTCACTCACTCCATCCAGGTCTCCCATGTCCAGAATCCAGTCGGGACTCTCAGACATCGAGCTTCTGACTTCCAGATGAGACGATCCGGGGGCTTCAACCGTTGTACCTCAACTTCCAGCCTTGCCGACTTCAGTCCTTGAGCTTCAGTCTTGACCACAGGACTCTACACTCATACAGATCTCTGACCCCTGAACTCACTGGGCTTTGTGCCTTCTACTCAGATGATCTCTGATTCCGAGTCTCACTGACCTAAGGAAACTTGCCAACCTGGGGGAGTGGGCGGCACCAGCCCTCATCCATGGGACCCACTGACCTCAGTCAATGACCACGGGGATCATTGGGCTTTGGTGTTGGCCTGAGATCTATTCACGGGGGATCACTGGCCCTGGACTGTGAAGCTCTCCGATTTGAGCTCTGGCTCCTTTCTTCTCTGACCCCTAACTCCTCATCCCCATCCCCTGACTCCCTGCACTGCCACTAATACCATCCCTACGAACCAAAGAATACAGCTAAATCTGAGTCACATCCTCCATGAACATTGCAACTGGGTGCCATGTTGACCAGATGTCAACTAAAGTAGTAATTAGAGTTCAATGGTAATACATAAGAAGGATTTGATTTGTGGAGATGGTAGTCTGGTTTACAGGGATTATCTGTGGAGGGAGAAATAGTAAACTTGTCACGTTTCTTTGAAACAACACCATGAAGGACATAGAACATTACAAGATGATAAGGTAGCATAGTGGTTAGTACAGCACTATTAGAACCCAGGGCATCAGAGTTCAATTCTGACATCCTATGTAAGAAAGATTGTACGTTCTTCCTATGAGTTTCTGCCAGGTGCTCCAGTTTCCTCCCACATTCTGTAATTAGGCTGGGTTTAAAAGGTGGGTCATTGGGTGGTGCGGGTCATTGGGCCAGAAATGCCTGTTCTGCACTTTATTTCTAAATAAGTTTTTAAAAATAAATTCAAGATCATCAACATAATGGTCACCATGTGTGTTTTGATACAGAAATGTGTTCCCTCAGGGTAACATTGTAAATGTTAGCCCAGATTTTATGTGCAAATTCAAGGTCATGAAGTAGAATTCCTATTTTATTTTTAAACAAAATCGCAAAGAACATAGAACATTATAGCACAGTACAGGCTCTTTCACCCACACTGTTAAAGTGACCTTTTAGCCTACTCTAAAATCAATCTAACTCTTCCCTTCTACATAACCTTCCATTCTTCCATCATCCATGTGCCTACCATAAGAGTTTCTTAAATGTCCCTGATATATCTGCCTTTACCTCTGTCCCTGACAGGGCATTCCACACACTCACCACTCTCTGTGTAAAAAAAATAATCTACCTCTGACATCTCTCCTATGCTTTCCCCTAATCATCTTAAAATTATGTCCATTTGTATTAGTCATTTTCATCCTATGAAAAAGACCCTGGCTATTTACTTGATCTATGCCTCTTAATCTCTTGTACAGTTCTATCAAGTTGCCTCTCATCCTCGTTGCATCACTGTCCAGCATGGAGGAGCCATTCTCAGGATCAGATAAAACTACAGAAAGTTGTACACTCATCTAGCTCCATCTTGGGCACTAGCCTCCCCAGCATTGAGAACACCTTCAAAAGGCGATGCCTCAAAAAGGTGGCATTAGTCATTAAGGACCATCACCCAGGACATGTCTTCTTCTCATCAAGGAGGAGGTACAGGAGCCTGAAGATACACACACAGCATTCCAGGAACAGTTTCTTCCCCTCTGCTATCAGGTTTCTGAATGGGCAATTAAGCCATGAACGCTACCTCACTATTTTTCCCTCCTTTTGTGCACTACTTACTTTATGTTTTATATATATTTATTATAATTTATAGTTTTCATTATATATTGCAATGTACTGCTGCTGTAAAACAACAAATTTCATGGCCTATGCCGGTGATATTAAACCTGATTCTGATTCCAGAGAGAAAAGCCTTAGCTCACGCAAGCTATCCTCATAAAACATGTTCTCTAATCTAGGCAATGTCCAGATGAGGCCCTTCTGCACACTCTCTAAAGCTTCCACATCTTTCCTATAATGAGGTGACCAGAACCAAATACAATATTCTACATGTGGTTTAACCAAAGTTTTATGAAACTGCTACATTACCTAGTGGCTCTTGAAATCAGTCCCTTGATTAATGAAGGTCATCACACCAGGCACCTTCTTCCTACCATCCCTTTACCATCGTGGCAGCTGAGGAATGTGCAGACTGTGCAACTTCCCATCAAGAGGCCAATGTGCCTTTTCGAATATTAGTTTTCAAATACAAGCATCGGATCTGTAATGTTGAGTGTCTTCTGATTAATGTTATAAGCTGCTAGAGTTTATAAAATGAGCAATAGTTTTCCAGATGCTGTAGCAGCAAATAAGTGAACTGGATGTCAAATTACTGGTTCAACAAACTGCAGAGGAGGTACAAATGAAATCATGACAAATAAAATGATTGAGTTTAAAGATCGGACTTAAGCCTGTGACAGAAGAGTGCCCAGAGATAGATATTTGCAAAAACAAAATGTTGAAAACAAATACAGTAAGCTGATGGCATAGACCAGGGTAAAACTAAATTATTGGTTATCAAGGCACCCATCAGAGATATTTATCAGGAGCACTGTCAATGATCCCTCCCATCCATCCAGCAATCTCTGTGCGCCCCCCCCCCCTCCCACCGTCAGGCAGGAGGTACCACTAGGACAAGTGTCAGGCCCGCCTCGCTGACATCTCCCAGTCTCCACCCATTGGATTCACATGTCCCTCATTCCAGACTCATCACCTGCAGCTTATTTAACCCCAGTTCTCATCCACAATCCTAGTTCACTCATCGAACCAGGTGATCTCAACCATTTGCTCTGACCTTTCACCCTCCCTGCCTAGAGTTTCCCGGGCTGCCTGTTGTGTTTAAATTCTGTTCTGTTTTGTGGCACCTCGTGGGTAATTATTTTGCAGTCTATTATTAAAGTTATCATTGACTGCTGAATTGTCTCTGCTGCTCTGCTTTTGGGTCAAGTCTCCTCTCCATTTCCTGACAGCAAGGACTGTTAGGCTGGGAAGCAGCTTCTTCTCCCAGCCCAGGAGACCACT
Source organism: Hemitrygon akajei (assembly GCF_048418815.1). Classification (NCBI taxonomy): domain Eukaryota; kingdom Metazoa; phylum Chordata; class Chondrichthyes; order Myliobatiformes; family Dasyatidae; genus Hemitrygon; species Hemitrygon akajei. The sequence continues at coordinate 10,323,526 of NC_133139.1, read as the reverse complement.
GAACTCTCTGCCACCACCCACATGTCATTACTTATGAAGTGCCGGTAGCATTACACCGCTTACTTTTAAACTTGTGTCGTAAATGCAACTTATTATTTGTTACACGAGTGAATCTGCAGATGCTGGAAATAAATAAAAACACAAAATGCTGGCAGAACTCAGCAGATGAGACAGCATCTATGGGAGGAGGTAGTGACAACGTTTCGAGGCAAAACCCTTCATCAGGAGTCATTATTTGTTCATTTATTTCTGGTAGTATTACTTTACATATATGTGTATGAGTTATATGTACTGTGTTGTGCAGAGAAAGGTGTCTCATTTAGCGGTATAGATGTAAATGGTTGAATGAGAATGAACTTGAACTTGATTTGATTGTATTTTCAGGCTGAATAATGCTTTTCATTAGTTGTTGATGATGCCTTCTTTCCAGCTTTGATCCTTGTGCTTGATAGTGTTAGTATTTCATGTCAAAGTAAATTTATTATTAAAGAATGTATATGTTCCCATATAGTACCCAGGGATTCATTATCTTGCAGGCATTTACAGGAATAAAAGAAATACAATAGAATTTATGAAAACTATACATAAGTAAAGATGAACAAGCAATGAATGTGCAAAAGAACACAGATTGTGCAAATAAAGTAATACTGAGAACATGAGTTGTAAAGTCCTAGAAAGTGAGACTGCTGGTTGTGGAAACAGTTCAGAGTTGACACGAGTGAAGTTATCCACACTGGTTCAGGAGCCTGAAGGTTGTAGGAAAGCAGCATCCATCAGGAAGGAGGTACAGGAGCCTCAAGACCCACACCACCAGGTTCAGGAACAGTCATTACCCGTCAACCAATGCATGGTCTCAATATGTATTGCTTGCTTGCTTGTTTGTTTGTTGATTTATTTATTTTTCTATTCTTTCTTTTTGTATTTGCCCAGTTTGTTGTCTTCTGCATATTGTCTGAATGCCCAGTTTGTGTGGTCTTTCATTGATTCTATTATGGTTATTATTCCATTATGGCCGCAAGAAAAAAAATATATATATACTTTGATAGTAAACTTACTTTGAACTTTTTAACTTTGAATAACTGTTCCTGAATCTCAGGCAGCATTTATGGAGAGGAATAAACAGTCGACATTATAGGCCAAGGCCCTTCATCACGACTGAATGCGAGGCATGGGTAGAGTGGAGAGCCATTATCTTTTCTTCAAGGTTGAAATATCTAATACTTGATGGCATGCATTTAAGGCGAGAGTAGTGGTGCTTGGAATGCGCTACCTGGGATGATGGGTGAGGCAAACACGATAGGGGCATTCAAAAGCTCTTAAGATCGAGGCACATCAAATGGAGGGATTTGCATATTGTATAAACAGAAGGGGTTATATCAGTTGGACAACGCACACATTGTTGGAGAAACTCAGCCGGACAGGCAGCACTTATGGGAGAAATGAACGTTTCATCTGGACCCTTCACCCTTAAGCAGGTCTCGGCCCGAAACGTTGACTGTTCATTTCCTACGGGATACTGCTTGTCCTGTTGACTTCGCAAGCATTTTGCGAGTGTTGCTTAAGTTTTACAATCTCTGCGGAAGCTCTTGAGTCTTAGTTTTGATGGATATTTGATTATTAATTTATACTTTGGTGCCACACTGGGAACTATACAGTTCCAATCCGCGTCTCTTGCTGCTCTCTGCGGATTTGCTCCACTGGAAACTCATCAGCAAGCCTGCACTCTTTCAGAACATGACTGTGGTCCCACCAGCCATTACCTGCTGGTGGGGAGAATAATCCAGTTGCAAGATAAACAGCCAAAGCAAGATATACAAGTGAACCTATTACTCTGCAGCGACCCACGCCATCACACCTCAGCTCCCATCCTCTTTGTAAAACAGAAACCCATTGAGATTCCCTTGGAAACTTAGCAGGATATTAAACTGGGCTGGCTGACTGCATGAGAAGATCTGACGTCAGCGGCTGCCTCCACCGCCTATTGATTATTTTACTGTCGGCTCCACCTTTCTGTGAGATCATCAGTGAACCCGCCCCCGGCTCTTTTTGCGCTGACAAGCGTCCAAAGCCAAGCAAGAGCCTCCGCCGCCAACTCTATTCCCTCCACCACCCCCAACATCGTCCCCAGCTTTCGTCTGCCCGACGGCTACGAAACAAGCCAACTTCAGCGGCGAGTTGACACTCGGACTTGAGTGACGGGTCGCCGCAGCCAATAGTAGGCGCCATCTCCGGACCAACCTTCGTTCAGCCGCGAGTGGACTGCGGGTTTGAATGATGGGTCACCGCAGCCAATGACAGACACTATCACCCAGAGCAACGTCCCGAGTGAGGAGGACGGCCGCGGAGGGTCCGTCCAATCGCGGAGCTTCGGAGGCTCTGGGCACTGCAGCCAGCAAGTTTGGTTGGAGGCCGGCGGGCGGGGGAAGGCGCATGCGCCAAGGAGTTGCCCTGGTACTGGGTTGGAAATAGGTTTAAAAAAAAATCCCAGCAGCGAAAAAAAATACAGCAAGAGAGGGAAATGAGGGGAGAGTCTTCTGCAAACCTGACCTAGAAGAAGGTACTGAGTTGTTCTTTACCTCTCAGCTGTGGCTTGGGAGCAGAGGGTGCTAAAGGAGAGGCCGGTTTTAGTCAGACTCTCGGCTGGTGTGTTGTGCTGCTGAGAAGCACTTAGGGTTAGGCTCGGCTCTCTGTGGCTAGGCCTGCCTCGACTTCAGCGCCTGTAAATGAACCAAATGCTCTTCCTCCTGCCTTCACTGCCCTTCCCTCTCCTTCCAGGGGCTGCTGGCTTCCCGCTTTCTTTAGAACGACGAGCTTTTGCGTCTATTCTTACTTGTAACACTCCCCAGACACTAGTTGGAGGGACTTTTTTTTTGTGTTTTTCATTTCGAAACTAAATTTTTAGTTGTATTACAAGTTCTTTAAAGTCCAGGGATTCCAGTATTTATCAGGATACCAGGTTTGACTACGTTATTCCAGAGATGGTTGTGATAATAACTTATGGTGGTGGATCCTTGGCAAAAAAAAATTAGATGAATGAATTGACTGTTCAACTAAAGAGACAAATGTTTGGGGAATATGAGACTGTTGTCTTGATGGTCTTTGTTGAAATGATTGGTGATTAACACCATAAAAACGAAACAGGAATGTGTTATGCAATAGATGTTCAGCATATTAGGACCTCTCAATACCTGAACGTTTGCAATTATTTTAATTTGTCTTCTCTTCCCCATTTCCACCTCCAACAACTTTCCAATCAAAATACTAAACATGTAGAACTGTTGAAGCCTTTCATTGATAATTTTATGAAAGATGGGGTCTTTCAGATAGACACACAAATAGCTTTAACATTGTTTGGGGGCATTGTTGAAAGGAAATAATGAATATATAATTTTATTTTATACTGGGGCTCCTCTTCAACAATCTAAAGGGGAACATTTTACTCTTTTTTAATTGGGTGGCATCTCTGTTTTTCAAACTTATTTAATTCTAGTGATTATTTTCAAACTCAAAAGAAGTGGTCCCTGTTTGGAAAGTTTCTAAAGACACATTGGAGCTTTTGATATTATATATTTGGAAAAAATAAATTTTGGATCACCTACTAAAATATTTTGTAGAAAATTTTTGCTAATTTTAAATATGTCTACAAGGTGGAAGGTTGTGTGTGAGGCAGCAGTTAGTAGAAGAGAGCTGTTTGGGTAGTCATTTGGAAGCTGTCCAGCTATGTTCAGTGATGTGTTATGGAACATTTTGAATGAAATAAACAGAAAGTAACAGGTTACATGTTTGTTGCAAAATAGTTACATTTTTCATTCTTTAGCATGCAACTTTATTTAAATACTCAGGTTAGTTAATATTGATACAATTTTTTGGAATTCAATTTGAATTGGAATCACTGGTGATAAATAAAAATATATCATGAGCAGATGTAATGCTACAGATTTTCTAATGCTATATATGTTAGAGCAGATGCTAGATGCATATATATCCTTTTAAATCCTCTTTCAATATTTGATAGGATCTCATTGAAACCTATTGAATATTGAAAGGTCCATTTAGAATGGATGTGGAGAAGATGTTTCCTTTTGTGGGGAAGTCCAGGACCAGAGGACACAGGCTCAGAATAGAAGGACATCCATTTAGAACGAAGATGAGGAAGTTTTTGAAACGGTGGAGCAGATTCAATGGGCAAAATGGCCTATTTCTCCTCCTATATCTGGTCTCCTAATGAATGGAAATTGAAGCAGAATGTGTGCTGTACAGTCACCATTGGAAGTATTTTTGCAGATTTGCCATGAAAATCTACAGTTGCATTGCACACTACTTTTCAGAAAACAGCCAACTGATGAATTTGAAGTGATGCTATTGTGTCACTATGTTTTGCTTTTGTGGGTTTTATTAATTACCATATGAAACGTTCTTTGTAATTCTGCCCTCTGGTCCTGGACTATCTCATTGAATCGCTTTTCAACTCAGCACCAGCTTGATAATAGTTATGTTGTTAAATGTTTAATTCTTTTACATGATCCTAGACTATTGATATACTGGTGTAGCTGTGGTTTGGCATCTTACATGTATGCTTTGACTCTGGGAATAGCTCTGAATAAATCACTTCCAGAATTTTGAAGCTATTTTGTAAGAGCATAAGATATAAATGAAGTTTCAACCATTCTGTCCATAAAATCTCTGCCATTTCATCATGGCTGCTTTACTGTCCCTCTCAATCACCTTCTTCTGTCTTCTCCCCATAATCTTTGATGTCCTGACTAATTAAGAATCTATCATCTTTCGCTTTACCCAGTGACTTGGCCAACACAGCTGCCTGTAGCAATTAATTCCACAGATTCACCACCCTCTGGCTGAAAAAATATTCCAGCTCATCTTTGTTCGGTAGGAATGTCTTTCCATTCCTCCAGCTGTGCCCTCTGGTCCGAGACTCCCCCACTATAGGAAACATCCTCTCTGCATCCACTCTGTCTAGGCATTTCAATATTTAATAAATTTCAATGAGATCCCCCTTCATTCTTCTGAACTCCAGTGAGTACAGACCCAGAGCTATCAAACGTTCCTTATACATTAACATTTCATTCCAAAATCATTCTTGTGATCCTCTGGATATTTTCCAATGCCAGCACATTCTTTCTTAGATAAGGGGCCCAAAACTGCAAATGTGGTCTGACCAATGCCTTATAAAGCCTCAGCATTACATCCTTGCTTTTCTGTTCTAAAGTGAGTTCTCCCTTTTTATGTATTTATGTCAACTGAATGGCAAATTAAGACCATCTTCCATGTTCTTGTATTTAGTAACCAGGTTTCTTGAAAATTTTAAAGGTGGATTGCTTTCCTCATTCACATCGAAACCTAACCATTTTTTCCTACTGATCCCTTCCACCCCGAGGCCTGCACTGCCTGCCTTCTACTCATTATGTAATTGTACACTTCATTTGGGTATTTCATTCCACATGGTGGTCTTATTTCAATGCTAATATCAAAGCTCACAATGGCAATATGCAGAGCAGATTGAAATTTGTGACAGTCTATATGATTTGTCATTCTGTTGTTGGACCTATTTATATGGAGTTGATGGTAGTGAGTCTATGGAATTCATTGCCACAGGTGGCTGTGTAAGCCAAGAATGTACATATTTAAAAGCAGAGGGTGATAAGTTCTGACGCTGCATGGGTAGTAGAATACATCCTGGCTAGATTGTGCTTTTTCATGTAACATATTGGATTAAATAATTTTGAAGCAGGAAGACATTGTCCAAGTTAATTAACTCACTTTGGCTGCCTCGGATGTCATCTTCTAAAGAACACAATTTTGTACTCACAATAAAATGGCTCTTGCATGCGTTATTGGCTCTGCTTGCCTCTAAAGTTATGTCAGTTATTTTAAACAAAGAAGCTCTAGGAAACAAAGGTTCTGTCAAAGATGTCAGCATTCATAACGATAATCAACCTAGTATGAAGGAACTTGCAATCCTCAAATCCCCACGATTCAAACTTCTTTATGTGGGAAATACTTAATACAAATATCGATGTGGAAAAAAGATTCTGAAGACTAATTTCCCATTACTATCCTTTGATAATCTTTTATAGATAGAACTAATTATAAATTATAAAGGGAGATAAAATCCAATAATGATAGACTGATTATATGTTTATTCAGTGATACTGCACAGAGTAGGATCTTCCAGCACAAGCTGTGCTGCATAGCAACCCCCGACAAGCCCAATTAACTCTAAACCTAATCTCAAGATCATTTACAATGACCTGGTACGTCTTTAGACTGAAGGAGGAAACCAGAGCACCTGGGGAAAATCCACACGTTCCACGAGGAGGCGCCTCATAGACAGCACCAGTATTGAACTCCAAAGTCCGACGCCCTGAGCAACGCATTTACTGCTATGCTACTGTGTTTTGTACACAAAAGGAATTTCTTGGACTATGCAATAGAGGACTAGAAATTATGCTAATTGACTGACTTAGTATGATGAAAGGTGCAAAATGCAGTGAAGTGCAAAGTATGAGACTGATGTGATAAAACAGTAGAGCAGAATTGAATTGCAGGGAGTGGCGGTGAAGAGATAAATGTGTAGAAACAGGGCGTTTAATTAGTTCAGCAAGTGCAAACTTCAGTTGTGAATCTGAAGAACTTTTTGCTTGTTATACTTGCACAAGAGATGCTGGAATTCCAGAGTAACGCAAAATGCTGGAGCAACTCAGCAGGTCAGGCAGCATCTATGGAGAGGAATAAACAGTTGACTTTTGGGGCCGAAACCCTTCTTTAAGAAATCTTGGTTAGACTGTTCACTTATTTACCTACATAGGATTCAACACAGTAATTCTTGATCACCTGGGTGTTTCTCAATTTCACTGTCAGTCTTATCTGTTGAAGTCTCTCAATATTTAAATTTCCTCATGGATTCAGTGGTCGCAGTACCAATTTGATACAAGTAACCAAGTTGCATCAAGGAAAACTGATGTTATTTGTTACAATCTGTTGTAAGTATTTGGTTATATGTGTATGTATCCAAACTCCACCTCAGTCCTCATTGGAGGATCAGAGGTGGAAAGAATCAGCAACTTTAAATTCCACTGTTATTATTTCAGGGTACTTATCTTGGGCCTGGCACATAAGTGAAATTATGAAGAAAGCACAGCAACACCTCTGCCTCCTTAGGAGTTTGCAAAGATTCGGCATGACCTCTAAAACTTTGACAAACTTCTATAGGTTTGTGGTGGAGAGTACATTGACTGGCTGCATCACAGCCTGGTATGGAAAGGCCAGTGCCTTTGAATGGAAAATTCCTACAAAACGTAATGGATACAGCCCGGTCCATCCCGAGTAAAGCCCTCCACACCATTGAGCACATCTACATGAAATGTTGTCAAAGGAAAGCAGCATTCATCATCAGGGGCCCCCCACCACTCAGGTCGTGCTCTCTTCTTGATGCTGCCATCAGGAAGAAGGTACAGGTGTCTACAGTCATTCATGTTCAAGAACAATTTTTAACCCTCAACCATTAGGCTCATGAACAAAAGGGGATAACTTCACTTGCCCTGTCGTTAAAATGTTCCCACAACCTATGGACTCAGTTTCAAGGACTCTTCATCTTGTGTTCTTGATATTTATTGCTTATTTATTTTTATTATATCTTTTTGTATTTGCACACTGAGTATGCCCACAAGAAAGTGAATCTCATGGTTGTATATGGTAACCTATATGTACTTTGATAGGTAGAGCTGTGCTCACCTGCCAGTTGTTTATTTTATAAGTTACTGGCATTTTTAAAATAGTAACAAGATTGAGTACAAACTTACAAGTGCAAGTAAGTGCTCACATGTGCATGACAGACTGGTTTGAAAACTAAGACTTGGGGACAGAATTAGGCTATTCTGCTCATTGAGTCTACTCTGCATTCCATCATGGCTGGTTTATTTTTCTCGACCCCATTTTCCTGCCTTCTCCCCATAACCTTTGACACCCTTACTAATGAAGAACTTATCGGCCTCTGCTTTAAATATACCCGATGACTTGGATTCCACAGATTCACTGCTCTCTGACTGAAAAAAAATTTTCATCTGTGTTCTAAATGGATGTTTCTTCTCTTTGGAGTTTGTGCCCTTTGGTCCTAGATTCTCTACTATCAGAAGCATCCTTTCCATATCTTTACTGTATCTAGGACTTTAAATATTTGGTAGGTTTCAATGAAATCCTCCTCACTCCCATTCTTCTAAATTCCAACGAGTACTGGCAAAGCCATCAAACACGCTTCATATGCCCTTTCATTCCCAGAATCATTCTTGTAAACCTCAGCTGGATCCTCTCCAGTGCTAGCACATCCTTTTTTAGATATGAGTTTGAAAACTGCTCACAGTACTCCAAATGTGGTCTGATCAATGCCTTGTAATGTGGAAACTTTATTTTTTTAAATTCTCATCCCCTCAAAATAAGGCACTGCATTTGCCTGCAACCTGCAAGTCAACCTTTAGGGAATCCTGCACTAGGATTCCCAAGTCCCTTTGCACCTCTGGTTTCAGTATTTGCTGACCGTTTATAAAATAGTCTTGGCCTTTCTTCCTTGTACCTTAGTGCACGACGATACACTTCCCTGCATTTAAGGGTACATGAGATTCATTGGGGAAAGTTGCATTTTTTGAATCCCGAATTAGATCGGTGCACGATAGTGTAGCCACTAGAGCAGGGGTTCCCAGCCTGGGGTCCATGACCCCTTGCTTAATGGTATTGGTCCATGCCATAAAAAGGTTGGGAACTCCTGTGCTAGAACACTCACTTTACAGTGCCAACAATCAAGTGATTGGGGTTTGATCCCTGCTGCTGTCTATAAGGAGTTTCTACATTCTCCCTGTAACCACGTGGGTTTCTTTCAGGTGTGCTCCCACATTCCAGAGATGTAAGTTACGAGCATGCTGTTTGGTGCTGGTAGTGTGACAACATTTCAATTTGAAGTATATTGTAATTCCACCATACGAGTATACAGCTAAACAAAAAAAATTGGATCTACTGAGCCGAGGTGCAAAACAGAACAGTTACAATGCAATGTAATAGTCATAAAATAATATTAGGACAAGGACCCTTTGCATTTGCAGGCTGCCCCAGTACAATTCTCATTGATTTGATTTGATACATTTTCACTGTTTCAGTGTTTTGATGTGACAAAGCCAATCTCATCTTCAAGAGTACTTGTGCTCTAAAAGTTATCTTGCTCAGTTCCTTGATTTTTATCTATATTGTTTGTTTGTTATGTGCTGTGTCGTATGACATGGGTGATTATGGTCTCCTGACCATGATTATTCTTGCCAAAATTTCCTGTCAAAAGTGGTTTGTCATTGCCGCCTCCTGGGCCATGTTTTTAACAAGAGAGGTGACCCCAGCCATTATCGATACTCTTCAGAGACTGTCTGCCTGGTACCAGTGGTCGCATAACCAGGACTTGTGACATGCACCGGCTGCTTATGCGACCATCCACCACCTGCTCCCATGGTGACCCTGATCAGGGGGCTGAGCAGGTACTACATCTTGTCCAAGGTGACCTGCAGGTTAGTAGAGGGAAGGAGAACCTACACCTCCTTTGGTAGAGACCCATTTATTTATATTTTTGATGTATACTGTATGTGTGTATCTGCATGTATAATGTAAATGTACAGAGCACAATAAAGAAGTTTGCTGGAATACTTTAGACTTGAAGATACAAATGTCCTGGTCAGTTGGGTAGAAAAGCAATACTTGGAAGTTACACAGAGAATTACAAGGTACAGTATTACGTTTGAGGAGGTGCAACAGAGCAAAGGAGTACACAGTCATGCAACACAAACAGGGCATTTAGACCATCGAGTCCATGCTGGCCATCAGCCACCTGCTTACTGTAATTCTCCATTACTTCCGCTTTGTTTTCCCCACGTTCCCTCGGAGCACCACAGTAACGTAGTGGTTAGCGCAACACTATTACAGCTTGGGGTGTTGGAGTTCAGAGTTCAAATCCGGCATCCTCTGTAAGAAAGTTTGTACATTTTTCCCATGTGCGTGTATGTTTCCCTTGGGTGCTCCGGTTTCCTCCCACAGTCCAAAGACATGCCAGTTAGCAGGTTATTTGGTCATTGTAAATTACCCTGTGATTCGGCTGGGGTTGAACAGATAGGTTGCTGGGCGGTGTGGCTCGATGGGCTGGAAGGGTCTGTTCTGCACAGTATCTCTAAATCATTGGTTCCCAACCTGGGGTCCACAGACCCCTAGATTAATGGTAAAGGTTGGGAACCCCTGTTCTAAATAAATAATGAATGCACTTCTCCTAGATTCTATGAAAAGGAATGATTCATGATGAGCAGTCAACCCAATAACCTACAGGGTGCCCTGGTATACTGTACCTGTGATTTGAGATAGTGGATGGGGAGAACTTTGCATTGTGAGCACATATCCTTAATGGTGGCAGCAGAGATAAATGTGAAACACGGGCTTCTGCAGATGCTGGAAATCCACAGCAACACACACAAGATGTTGGAGGAACTCAGCAGGTCAGACAGCATCCATGGAAATGAGTAAACAGTTGACATTTTTGGCTGAGACTCATCTTCAGGAATGGAAAGGAAGGGGAAAGGTGCCAGAATAAAGGTGTGGGGAGGGGAAGGAGGACAAGCTAGAATGTGATAGGTGAAGCCAGGTGGGTGGGGGAAAGGAGATGAAGAAAGAAGCTGGGATGTGATAATTGGGGAAAAAAGGAATCTAATAGGAGAGGAGAATGGACCCTGGGAGAATGGGAAGAAGGAGGGGCACCAGGAGAAGCTGGTAGGCAGGTGGGATGAAGAAGTAAGAGGCCAGACTCAGGATTAGAAGAGGGAAGAGTTGTATTTAGCACCCCTTCTCTGGAGATAAAAGATTGTGCTTTCACCTTAAATATGCCCATCTCAATCAAGTCACCCCTCAGTCTCCTACATTCCAGGGGATAAAGACCTAGTCTGTGCACATTCTGTTACTTCATGGCTAATCAGATTTAGCCACTGTGGCAAGATAGAAGTGGTGGCCCAGTTCTCATGATCAAGATAGTTTGATTAAGGGATGCCTTATTAACCAGGTAAGCCATGGATAATTTGAGTGTTCATCGTTCATATAATGCAAAGATATTTTTTGTGTGCTTGTGAAAACAAATGGACATGTTAAAGTGAGGCCTCAGCAGAAAATCTAAGATGGTATCCAGGATCGTACTAAGATTTTTGGGCTTTGAGGCTATGTTTTACTGGAGAGAAAACAACTTAAGATATTTGAGATCTCTATGAAATTTTATATAAGAATCATTACTTGTCAAAATTTGCTCTGCACCTGTAATTGTTGGAAGAATGAATGCCTTGTCTTTTTATAGTTGAGTTGCCCAAGGTCCTGCAGGGAAAAAAGATTTCCTAAACAAAACAATTTTCTTCTGTACCGAGTGCAACAACTCCCTGTGAATATTTTTCTCTGCTGCTGTGGTTTAGTATCTGTGCAAAAGAAACGCTATGGATTTTTGCCTGCAATGTACAAAAATAGACTCAAGAAAATCAATAGTTTTTTTTTGTCTTGGTTAATGAAGGACATTTTAATTGTCTCTAGTGAAAATTACAATTTCACTTGATGTGCACACATCCTTTGAAACTGCAATTTATTTTACACCAGTTTGCAAAATAAAACTGTAGGTACTTGATGGTGAGATTATGTTTGCTGAAATTGTGAGGCATTAGCTGAGCAATTTGGTAACTGGAGAAAATAGAGGTTGCATCTGTCAAAGTAGAGGTGAAATCCTGTGTTAGTCTTGAATGTTCAATAAATTCAATTTTCCATGTGTAGCTTACTCAAAGTTCAAAGTAAATTCATTATCAAAGTACCTATGTCACCATATATAACCCTGAAATTCATTTTCTTGCGGGCAATCACAGTAAATACAAGGAACACAATAGAATCAATGGAAGACCACACCCAACAGGACAGACAACAACCATTGTGCAAAAAAACACAACAAACTGTACAAATAAAAAAGAGAAAAGTAATAATAAATGAGCAATAAATATTGAACATGAGATGAAGAATACTTGAATGTGAGTCTATAGGTTGTGGGACCAGTTCAGTGATGGGTTGAGTGAAGATATCCCCTCTAGTTCAAGAGCCTGATGGTTGAGAGGTAATAACTTCCTGAACCTGGTGATGCTGGTCCTGCAGCTCCTGTACCTTCTACTGGATGGCAGCAATAAAAAGAGATTATGGCCTGGATGGTGGGGGTCCTTCAAAGGTTAATTACAAAGTATGGAAGTATAATACAGCTCTATTATTTGTCTCCATCAAATTGCCTTTAAATACAGAAAGACCATGGGTGTTGATGAAAGAAAAGATATCAACTCCCCCCCCACCCAAAACCGCAGGAAAAAGAAAATAAATAAATCTTGCAGACCCCACAGCAAAAATCAGCTAGAATAACAATCAATGATCCCCCTCACTCGCAGAAAAGAACAGCAACAGTAGCACCAAGCCCACAATCCCCTCTTTACACAAAAAATTAACAGATCACCCACCAGTCATACATTTACAAGAAAGAAAACACCAAAAAGCTGAACGAAACCAAAATAAAGTCTTGTTCAATAGTCACATAAATCTCAGAATATGGGAAACTCCTTTTCGTCTGCATATGAGGAGAGCAGCTACACAAACTCGGTCCTTCCGTAAAGAGTGACCACCAATGTGGGGCTGAACACGCCAATCCAGCTGCTGGCAATCTTTTTTGGGAACCATCACTGACCCCTTCTGCATTCACCTCAATGCTTCGATCTTCCTTGCTGCTTCAAGATGGAGTCATTCATAACCATGTGTCTTGTCTCTGGTCTCTTCCATGAGTCAGCTGGTGTTCCTGGACCTTTTTGGACCATATCCACTACTTTTTGCAGGCTGTTCCACAGGAGGTCATTGGTGTTTCACAACCAGTTAATATGCTCTCTACTGTGCATCTATAGAAGTATATCAAGGTTTTAGATGACATACTGAATCTTTGCAAACTTCTATGCAAGTAGAGATGCTGCTGTGCTTTCTTCATAATGGTACTTGCATGCCAGAACCAGGACAGATCCTCTGAAATGATAATCCCGAGGAATTTAAAGCTGATGACCCTCTCCGTGTCTGATCCCCAATGAGGACTGCCTCCTGGACCACCTCCTGTAGTCACCAATCATCTCTTTGGTCTTGTTAACATAGAGTAAAAGATTGTTGTAGCACCACTCAGCTATATTTTCAATCTCCCTCCTATATACTTATTCGTCACCCACCCTTGATTCAGCCAATGACAGTTGTGTCATATCGCCTGATTATGGTATTGGAATTGTGCTTAGCTTCACGGTCATGAGTATAATACGAGTAGAGCAGGGGGCTAAGCATGCAGCCTTGTGGTGCACCTGTGCTGAGAGAGATTGTATGAAATTTATCCTTTGTTCAGAAAAATATTCCTTTTAAATTATTTTGTAGACATTTTCAGCTGACTTAGTTGTTTGTCTGGCTAAGCCCTTTGAAGATAAAGCTGAATAATTTTCTCATGTATATAAACATCACTGGTTCCTTTATAATTGTGAAGAGAATTTTGGCATTTTACCTCTTAACTATTTGAACATGAAATATGAATTATTAATCAGGATCTTATGTGCCTTTGAGCTGTTTTTATCTTCATATCATTACTCAACATTAAACATTTTTTTTGTTGATCTTTGGTTTAAAAGTTCAAGGTGCCCTAAATTCTTAAGACATGAGAGCAAAGTTAAGCCATTTGGCCCATTGAGTCTGCTCCATCCCTGTCATGGAGTTATAGAACACTACAGCACAGAATCAGGTCCTTCGGCTCACCTAGTCCATGGCAAACTATTTTTCTGCCTAGTCCCATGGACCTACACGCACTCCATACCTTTCCCATCCATGTACTTGTCCAAACTTCTCTTGTATGTTGAAATCAAACCCACAAAGACCACTTCCACTGGTAGCTCATTCCACACTCTTATCACCTTCTGAGTCAGGGGTTCCTAACCTGGGGTCCAAAGACCCTTTGCTTATTGGTATTGTCCATGGCATAAATGTTGGGAGCTCCCCTACTCTGAAGAAGTTACCCTCTTTCGACCCATTTCTCCTGCCTTCTCCCTGTAACTTTAGATGTCCTTGCTAATCAAGGACCTCTGAATTGGAAATATGAAGTTAAAAGGTAGGCACACATTACTTTTTCATTGACTCTTGTGTTTTTTAAATATATTTACTGTGCCTGCCTGCAAGAAAATGAATCTCAGGGTAGTATATGGTGACATGTACTTGGATACGTAATAAATTTACTTTGAACTTGGGTGTTTCTGTTTAACAAAACAGATGCATTTTTATTGTTTATAATTCTGAGAAACATTTGGATGCAATTTAATTTTTCAATCTAAAGGCTGATTTTCACTGCAGTTTCTATATGGAAACAAACAGCACAGAATCCAATCATTGGGCCCACTCTACCGTGTGACTCTTGCTGCCTAAGAAAATGCTGGAAGATCAGGCAGCAAGGAAATGAACAAACAGTCAAAGCTTCAGTCTGAGACCCTTTTTCATTCCTCAGCCTGAAACTTTCTTTTTTCAGCATTTTGTGTATATTGCTTTGGATTTCCAGCATCTGCAGAATTTCTTGTGCTTATGTCTCATGCTTCAGTTTGTCCTTGCTTTTTATTTGTCCTTAATATTGTAATTTTTAAAATTTCAGCTTCCAATTTTGATGCAGGCCCTTTACAATTAGAAATGTTTAGATTGTGATAATGCTCTGGAGAGAGAAAAATTCTCACGTCCCTTCCAAATCTTTAGCCAGTGATTATGAATATGATCTCTGGTCATCAATAACTCATCAGGGTAGTGTTAGTTCCATCTGGCTGTTGGTGTTTCCCAGATGAAGCCTGTCATCCTTAGTATACATTTACCGTTTCTAGGATCATTTTATCTATTCAGAAGTGCTGTGACCAAAATTTTCCTCCACTCCAACTGACTCCTGTCTAGAAACTACGTAAATAAATCAAGTAAGTTTTATAGTACTATTAATAGTGTAGACCTCCCCAAAGTATGTTACTTTCACCTAATTGCTGTGCCTGTAGCCTTTTCACAATCCAATCTTGAAAGAGGATGACAATTGTCATTATTGTCTAATCCTTTGCAGGTTATCCAACATTTGGCAAACTTAAATATGCTGGTCCCTACACCTGGGGTGTAAGTTATACACTTGTGTGTTCTATGTTAGTAAAGAACCAATCACTGATCCCAAGCAAACCACCCAGTCTAAAAAAGCATCTTTCCTCCACTGTACTCTGATGCCTTTCACATCCACAATAGCCACATTTTCAGGGGCTTCCATCCTCTAATATAGCTTCCTGTATAGCACTTTGGCCTTTCAGAAGGCATTCAGCCGATACAAAGCAACAATTAACTGTTGCGCATTATTTGCCTTTTTCCTTGCGTTCTTTCCATGATTAACTGGAATGAAGTTATATTTAATCACAATAATGGTTTTCATTGTCTACCTCGCCCTCAATGTGAGGCTGACTGGAAATGGCCTGCAGTTTCCTGGTTTATCCCTCCTCTTTCTTGAAAAGTGACATCATGTTTGTAGCCCATAGCGTTCTGCCAGTACTCTTCCAACTTGCCAAGACTGCTTGTGTTATTTAATTTTCTCTCACCACTTTTGGCCCATTCAATGTGGACCAGTTCAAGTTAGTAGTGCATGAGATATTTTGATAATTACAGTAAAAGGAAATTTAACAAGTTCATAAAAAAACATTCAGACTTAAAATCTAATACAATCAAGTGCACAAGATATTTTGCAGATGTTGGAAATCCAGAGTAATACACAGAAAATGCTGGGGAATGAACAGTTGACTTTGAACCAATACCCTTCATCAGTACCATCCATAGATGCTGCTTGACCTGCTGAGTTCTTCCAGAATTTTGTGTATGTACTACTTGTCCTATGGCTGTAAGCAGAATGAACATCTGAGTTATTTAGTAAAATTAACCACGTCCTAAGAAATTTTATAATTCAGTTTGCTAATTATATCTCACTTTGTAACTATTTTATTGTTTGAAAGTTTATATTACAAAATAAAGTGACAGAAGCCATAAGAACAACCAGTCCTTCTCAGTCACCAGACATGGTGTTCTAGTTAAAAATACCATTCAATGCTAAAGAGCAAGGAATTTAATATTTAATACTTTTTGAATGTGTCAATGTATAAAGCAGTTTGGCCATGTTGAAAACTTCCGTGATGAAGCTTTATTCTCTTCAAAACTATTTTCCCAGTTGCCATGTTAGAATTCTCTAGGCAATTGTTTAGGCTGAATAATATCTGACAATGTGATGGCTTAGAATGAAAGAATGTTCCCAGTTTTGCTGATGAAAATTTAATTTTGGGTCTTCATTTTTGATAATGGGAATGATGATGTCTCAAACTGTATACAATACTTGTTTGCTCTGAAATTTGGAGCTCTCATAAATCCTATTCAAAATCTAACATTTTTGATTGTTTTGAAAATTGCAACTTTATGAATCCCTCCAATTAACAGTAAACATCTAATTTCTGACAATATCAAGCTTGTGATGCATGTGAAACATATTTTGGAAGTTAAGTTATTTTCCAATTATGTGGAGTAAAAGGCTATTAGAATGTGACATTTTAAGTTAATATTAACTGATCCCCAAAGAGAATAAAGCAGTTGGAAAGGTTTTATCAACAGTTTAGATTTGAGAAGTCTTTGTTGGACCAGAGCATTGGACTGGAGGTCCCTACAAAGGACTGTGAGAACAGCCAAGAGGATCATGAGGGTCTCCCTACCATCCATCGGAGACATTTACCAGGAGTCCTGTGTACGCAGAGCCCTTAGTATTATTAAAGAGCCCACACTTCCATGCAGCATCCTTTCTGACTTTCTGCCATTAGGCAGGAGACTGATGCATAGAGACAAGAATGGTCAGGATGAGAAATAGTTTCTTCCCCCAGGCCATTAGGCTTCTGAACTCCCTGATGCATCGCATTGGAAGTGTCGCTGTTCTGTACCTTACAATATTTAATTTATGCACTTACTTTATTTGTGTGTATTTATTTGTGTAATCCATCTGTAGGTTTTATCCTTACTTTCATAAGTTATTAAGCATTATGTACAATGCTTTACACCGTGGTTGGGAGAAATGTCTCATTTGATGGTATATGTGTATATAGTTAAGTGACAATAAACTTAACTTGGGAAAGGATAAGCCTATAGGTTATACTGCTTGTGTAATGACATTTGTCTTTGGTTATAAAAAGTGAATGGATTTGCACACGAGGTTTTGATTTTCTCCGTGTCAGGATGCTGCTGAAACTAAGCTTTAGTTTTGATGTAAATACATACACTTTTAAATGTTTGCATCATGTATTTATTTAATTCCCTTCTTTGCCAAAGCAGCTAACTTCATTTTTGCTGCACTTTTCCTCTTTCCCTACCTTTTCCCTTCCCCCACCCCAATGCTCATTTTCCTGTTTTGATGACTCATCTGAGATAGAAGTATTGGAATAAGTGAGTACACAATTGTTCCCTGTTTTTTTAAAGTCGAATTTTCAGTATGAATTGGAATTGCCGCATCTTTTGCAGTGACCTGCATGTAGAGAAAAGGACCGATTGATATTTGAAATCTCCATTCAATCTGCAAGGTTAAAGAAGTTCATTAGAAAATTTTACTTATTTTCTTTTGGTTGTCAACTGTATCCTGGACAATTGTTGGTATTGAGACTGGTTACTGTAATCTTGCAAATTTATGGGTCAAACTGAGATTCAACTTGGTATATTGAAATGGTACCAAGTTGAATCGCAATTTCATTTGCGGTATTGTACTTGTATTAAGTATACTATTGAGATGGTAGTCTTTTGGCAATATGGTCATCAAAGATGATTTCACTAATGTTTCAATTGCCTGCCATGGGCATTACAGCACAGAAACAAGCCATTTGGCCCATCTAGTCCATGATAAACTGTTATTTTGCCTAGTCGACCGGCATCTGGACCATAGCCCTTCATACCATCCATGTACTTAAACAAATTTCTCTTAAATGTTGCAGTGGAACCGCAGGCAGCTCATTCCATACTCCGAGTAAAGATGTTCCCTTTAAATATTTTGCCTTTCCCCCTAAATCTATGTCCTATAGTTTTAGTCTCATCTAACCTCAGTGGAAAAAGCCTTGCATTTACCCTATCTGTAGCCCTCATAATTTTGAATACTTCTATCATTCTCCTGTGTTCCAGGGAATAACTATTTTAACCTTCCCCTAAAACTCAGGTCCTCAAGTACCAGCAACATTCTTATAATTTTCTCTGCACTCTTTCAAGCTTATTTATATCCAGCATTGGATTGTAAGTGCCATATTTCTTATAAAGTTCTGTGGATGCTTGTTTAGCAAGTGAAAGTATACTGCAGCTGTCAGTGTTCAAGAGATATTTGATTCTCAGTTGGTGCTGAAGGCACTCCATCTAAAATTATATTGATAGGCCTTGTGTCTTTTCAGTGCTATAGATTTAAAGAGAACATTTTAAAATGGGCAAGTAAGGTCAAAGAATATCATTCTAATTTAGAGATAATAAGAGTTTTTTTTGCTTTGAATTTGCTCATCATAGTTGGTAGAAGTAAAGCTTATTACTGTCCTTTTGATTTTCATAATGGCCAGAAAAGAAAGCCATGCACTTAAGTCCCTCTTTTTTGTGTGACTTGAATTATAAATTTTCTGAATGGTCTCTGCCTGAAATGTCGACTCTTTATTCCTTTCCATAGGTGCTGCCTGACCTGCTGAGTTGCTCCAACTTTTTTTTTTGTGTGTGTGTCTCTCTCTTATAAATATTCAACTTCGGCTGAACTCTGCAGCATTGTCCACTCTTCAGATCGTGTGGTTATGTGATCAGTGATATTCTCATTAGCAAGTACAGCTTTTATTCCTGAATTATTCATAAATATAGATGAGTCTTGGCTCAAACGTACCTTTAATAAAAGTTCTCTTTGGCAATGGGAAGAAATTAAGTTGCTATAGATTTTTATAAAATGGTGACAGAATTGCTTTAAAGTTGATACATTGCACTGTACTGCAATAAGGATAGCTGAAGATGTCTAATTTCTCATTCAGTGACCAATTAAATATTTGAAATCTGGGTCTGTAACATCTTTGTGCATGGTTCCATTTATTACTACTGGTTTATATTCTAACATATACGGATGTTTAGTGAGAAACTTTGTTTTCAATGCAAATCATTTCATTGCTTTAGTACATCGAGGTAGTACAAGAGGAAAAACCATAACAGAGTGCAGAATATTTATTTATTTAGAGACACAGCGTGGAACAGGCCCTTCCAACCCAATGAGCCGCACCGCCCAGCAACCTACCTATTTAACCCTAGCCAGTTTACAGTTTACAATGAGCAATTAACATGCTAACCGTTATGTCTTTGGACTGTGAGAGGAAAGTAGAGCATCCAGAGTGAAGCCCCCCATGAACTGTGAGAATGTACACTCTCCTTACAGACTGCGCTGGAATTGAACTCCTGAACGCCCCGAGCTACGTACCATGCACATCCAGTTCACGATCAGTGCCAGATTACTTACTCTAATTTTGGTAGAATTTTATTTGCTCAAGCAAGCTTTCTGATCTTTGTTAGTTCGGAGGTATATTATTCAGTATGTAAGTAAAAGCTGCTGGGGTGGCAAGTCTAGATTGTTGATGAGGGCATTAGTAGGCAGCCATCAATCCCAGGGGATCATGGGGTTGTGCCTGTGGTGGACTGTGTCCTCTCCAGGACGCAAGCCTGGGCGGGAAGATTTGAAGAACCGGCTGTTACCTATGCAGCGGGTTCCCCCTTTCCACGTCACTGTTGTGATCCAAGGGAAGGGCAATGCACCGAGACAAATTGGCACCAGTGTCGTCACAGAGGTTGCCAGAGTGAAGTTGTAAACAACATCAAACTGCCTTAGGAAACCCAGCTCTGGATTTCTTCCTCGGGGTTTACTCCCGAAGCCTTTCCCATGGGTGGGTATGGCTGCAAGGCAGCGGAGGTTTAAAATCAGAGTTTTCCTTCTCCTAGGCAGGCTGTAGACCAAGGCTGATGAGCCCCACCTGTCCGAAGAACATATTATCCCCAATTTCAGTGTTCATGCCAATACTTGTGCATTAATAATAGCCTCCTGAATAAAGAATTAGAGGACTGGTTAATGCTGTGGATATGAAAATTTAAAAATGCAGATGCTGAAAATCTGAAGTAAAAACAGAAAATACAAAAAAAAGCACTCAGCAGGTCAGGCAGCATCAGTGGAAAGAAAATAGTATCTTCCCGCTCAGTACCTCTTCAAATTTCAAAAAGTTCAAAGTAATCTATTAAAGTACATGTATGTCACCATAGACAACCCTGAGATTCTTCTTCCTTGGGGCATACACATAAATACAAAAATACCAGATTAAAAAAAGACAACATGAGGTGACGAGTCTTTGAAAGTGAGTCCATAGGTTGTGGGAACAGTTCATTGTTAAAGTGAGGGAAGTTATTATCCCTACTGGCTCAAGAGCTATATGGTTAAGCAGTAACAACAGCATAGTTGCTGGGGTTCTTTTCCTGTCAGTTTCTGTTTATAATGCTGTGGATGTGTTTCTTGACAATAGCAATACTTTTGGTAGAGAAGCAAAGAAAACAATGTAATCAATTAGCAAGGCTTTATACGAACACAGAAACAAGATCATTTGACCCTTTGTGCCTGCTATACCAATCAATAAGATCATGACTGATCCTTTAGTAACACAAACGACATGTTGGAGGAACTCAGCAGGTCAGACAGTATCTGTGGAGAGGAATGAACAGTTGATTTTTCAGGCCGAGACCCTTCATTCAGCATTTTATACCTCTCTATAGATGCTCCCTGACCTGCTAAGTTCCTGCAGCATTTTAGAAAAATAGAAAACCTACAGCACAATACATGCGCTTTAGCCCACAATGCTGTGCTGAACATTTACTTACTTTAGAAATTACCTAGGGTTGCCCATAGCTTTCTATTTTTCTAAGCTCCATATACCTATCCAGGAGACTCTTAAAAGACCCTATTGTATCCACCTCCACCACCTTCGCTGGCAGCCATTCCACGCACTCGCCACTGTCTGTGTTATATATTTTTTTTAAAACTTGCCTCTGACACCTCCTCAGTACCTTACTGTACCTTTACCTACTGTACCTTTAAACTGCTCGCTTTGTTATGTTGGATTTCTGACATCTGCAGAATTATTTGTACTTATGACTGATCCTATAACTTGGCACCACCTTCCTACATTAAAAGCACATCTTTCACCACATCCCTCTTTTTCTCTCTCCCCCCCCCCCCCCCCCCCCCCCGATATCTAAACATCTATAAATCTGTCTTGAACATGGCAAGTCTCCACAGCATCATCCAGTGGGCAAACAAATTTATCTACCTTAAATGTCTGTCTTTATTTTGTAATGCTTTCCCCTGGTTCTGGACAAATTTGGCATAGAATGCATCAACTCATTCAACCCCATTGAAGCTCTAAGTAAGTTTTAGTTCATAGTGAAATTCTTTGACAAAAGAACTGGTAATTATTAGTAGAAGAATGGAGCCAAGATTACAATTGAATGATTGAGAAATCATAGAAAATAAGCTAGACAGTGTTTTTAAAAATCCATCCTGATAAAATCTCGGTGATAGTTTGGTTATCCTCAATCTGTTTGTAAAGCTGGGGTTCAAAGTAAATTTTATAAAAGTACAAATGTGTTACCATATATAACCTTGCTTCATTTTCTTGTGGGCGTACTCAGCAAATCTATAGAATAGTAACTCTTTGGCTTAATGATATTATGTTCTGTTTAGACCTTGAAAAAATTCATTATTCACTTCTCAATTCGGGCATAAAGTTTCAAAAGGTGTGTGGACCTTTTCTTGAATACTTTCATAACTCCCCTTTAGCTTAAGTTTATTTTTAATCCCTTACTTTCAGCTTTTTTTCTCGCTAAGTTTTATGGTTTCTTTTTGATGGAAATTACATTATAGTTTTGGTAGTAGGCATTATTTTTTTATTTTTAATTTATATTTACAGCTCTGTGGGGTCGAACACTCTGATTTTTTTTACATATTGTAATGGTTGGCCTGGAGTTTCATAGTGGGAGGGTGGGGAGGACACTAACTTTATATGATTTTATTCTGGGTGCTGTTTCCTTATTGTTATGAATTATATAATTGATACACTTATTTTGCACTGTATTAATCTTCACTTTGTTGGGTTTTTTGTTTGTAGTTGGTTTGTAGAACTGCATTAAAAATTAATTAAAAGAATAGTAACTATAATGGGATCAGTGAAGGATCAAACAGGGTGCAGAAAACTGTGCAAAAGCAAATATAAATAAATAGCAATAAATAATGAGATTATGAGATGAAGAGTCCTTGAAAGTGAGATCATTGGTTGTGGGAACATTTCAATGATGGGGCAAGTGAAGTTGAGTGTATTTATCCCTATTTTTTCAAGAGCTTGATGGTTAAGGGTTAATTCTGTTCCTGAACCCAGTGGTGCTTCTGATGCTCTTGTACATCCTACCTGATGGCAGCAGCAAGAAGAGAGCATGGCCTGAGTTATAGGGATCTCTGATGATGCTTTCCTATGACAGAGTTTCAGGTAGATGTGCTCAGTGGTTGGGAGAGCTTTATCCATGATGTATTGCGCCAAATCCACTAGTTTTTTTGCCTGATTTTCCATAACCGGCTGTAATCAGCCTGTCAATATACTCTCCACTGCACATCTATCAGTTTGTCAAAATTAACAGTTGAATCAATGTATTCCATCCCTTCTTGCAAATCTAACAAGTGACTATAATGTCTCAATTGGTTAGTAATCAATGGTGAAAACCTTGTTCTTTCCATTGCACAATCTGTGGTTTTGAGTATTATTTATGTAGAGTACATGCAGAACGAAATCATTGCTTTTGTGATTTCATTTGGTAAACGTATTATGGAGAAGTGTCTATTTGTACCCTCCAACACTATGGACACACTATCGAATTGTGTTTAAGAAGTATACATGGGAGGACCATATCTCTTACATTAATGGGCCAGAACTTGCTGTCAGTTGCAAGTTGTTTGAGCTTGCCACTTGCTCAAAGGTAAATACAATTTTGCATTTTCCAGGTTCCTTCAGGGTTGACTTGCTGGCCCAAACTGCCACATTGCTAAAAATATCACACCTAATGGCTGGGCTTTGTCATATATAATGCCAGCTTGGGTCAGGCAAAGCCTCACCCATGAAGTTGAAGAAACCTTGAACAACCTGTTGAGATGGTTATCAAACCAACAAAGATTGTGAATGCTTTGAAATTTCCACAACATAGAAAATCATTTTTGATATCGAAAACTATTAAAAATTGGTACAATCATTCCTCTATATAAAAGGGTGCATTGGTGTAAAGTATTCCATTATGTAAGTACACAAAGTGATGGTGGAACTCCAGGTCAGGCAGCATCTGCAGAGAGAATAAACTTCCAACATTTCAGGCCAAGATTTTCATCTCAGTTATTACCGTTAAGGAACAGTTATTACCCCTCAACCTTCAGCCTCTTGAACCAAAGGGAATAACTATGATCAACTTCTGTTTCCACAACCCAATTGTCCTTCATTCACTTTCAAGGACTCTTCAACTCATGTTCTCAATATTATCTATTTATTTATTTATTCTCTTTGTATTTGCACAGTTTGTTGCTTATTGTTTGTGTCTAGGTCCTCCCCAGGTTACCACAGAGCCCCATTCCTGAGATCTGTTCATTACACAGAACAGTTCACAAGCTGGAAATGTGGCTACCTGGCAATATATTAAAATAGGCCAACCAAGGGCGCCACAGTGGTGTAGCAGTTAGCACAAGTTCATGACATTGGAGTTCAGAATTCATTTCTTGTTTCCTCTGTAAGTAAGTTTGTAAGTTCCTTCCTGTGTGCTTGTTGAGTTTTCTCTGATTAGTAGGCTAATGGTTCATTGTAAATTGTCCTGTGATTAGGCTAGGGTTAAATTGGTGGATTGCTGGGCTGGAAGGGCTTGTTCCAAGCTATATTTCTAAACAGAGCAAATGTAGTCAATCCCAGGCAATTAACTCAACTCTTCAGAAACTGCTACAAATAGTTACAACACAACAGAAGATGCCTGCAGCCTTGTAGCAGCCAGAAACTCCGTGCTACAGGTCTCCCTAATGCTTACTTGTGCAGGCTGAACATAAGTTGGGCATTTGTAACCTGTGGAGGACCTGTATTTATCTCCAGTATTCATTCCCCTCCCCCGCCCCAAATATTCATTCGTTATGTGCTGTGTCGTATGACATGGGTGATCATGGTCTTTCCATGACCATTATTCTTCTTGGCAAAGTTTTGTACAGAAGTGGTTTGCCATTGCGTCCTTCTGGGCAGTGGTGTCAACGGTCATATAACTGGGACATGTGATATTCACCAGTTGCTAATATGACCATCCTCCACCACTTTCTCCCATGGCTTCATATGACCCTGATCAGGAGCTGGAGCGAAGCAGGTGCCACACCTTACCCAAGGGTGACCTACAGGCTAGCGGGCGCAAGAAGCGCCTTACACTTAGTTTGATAGAGGCATATCTCCACCCCACCACCCCAGTGTTAAGACATTGGAAAGTAAATTCCCAAGTTTCCCATAGGATCTGATAGGTAGGTAGGTAGTACACTGTTACTGGGCTGAGCCCACAGCCTAAATTGAAACGTGTTTGATGTCTTTTCTGGGTGGGTGTCTTGCACTAGGATGTGCTCAGGAGTTAGACCAGTCCCCTGCATGATACTGCTTCACAACAAAATGTACTACATCAAGAAAAAAAATGGCAGAGTACTATCATATTAGGGGTGATTGATAAGTTTGTGGCCTAAGGTAGGAGTCAATTTTAGAAAACCTAGCACATTTATATTTCCTACATTTACACACTTAGTCCAGCGGTCGTGAGGCATACGAATCCCTTCTTTGTAGAAGCCGGCGTCTTGGACCTCCAGAAGTGGTCCACAGCATGGGGTGACTGATAAGTTCGTGGCCTAGGGTAGAAGGAGATGCGTTATTAACTTCAAACTTTCTACATTTTCACTCAGAGTTGAACTGCAAGTATATGTAACAAGAGATGTATAACTCATCTCCTTCTACCTTAGGTCACAATCTTATCAATCACCCCTGCTCTGGACCAGCTGGAGTCCCAGATGCCAACTTCTACAAAGAAGGGATCCATATGCTCCACGACCGCTGGACTAAGTTTGTACATGTTGAGGAGTCTATGTTGAAAAATAAATGTGCTAGGTTTTCTAAAATTGACTCCTTCTACCTTAGGCCACAAGCTTATCAATCACCCCTCATATATTAAATATAGCATATTGATTGAGTCCCTTAATGGTGCAAAGGGACAGGAAGAAACACTTTAAAGAACTCCTTATGCTTCGTCTTGTGTTTGACTCCAGACACTGCAGAAGGTATTCCATTAATGAACATCAGAGATTTTACTAATGTGTGAATAACATGTATGGAAGTGAACAAACCCAAGTCAGTACTGCCTGTTCTGTTTGGTTAGAGTCTGGGGTGGGTGGGGTTGAATAAAGTCCTTTTCACTGAAATTTACTCCTCTATGCCTTAAGAAGTACAGCTTTGGATACTGAAGAAACCTTTCACACAATGCAACTTTTTCTGTTCCTGATGTGGTTGTGTGCCTAACAGCAATTGCCTGAGCAATACACAATAAATTCAACCTCACTTTGTATGGGCTGCTAGAATCGTGTAAATTAGCGACCATCTTTCAAAGAAACTAGAGGAACCATTAAATCAAACGTTAAATAGGAAATGCTGAAAATACGCAACAAGACAGGCACTATATGTGGAAGGAGAAACAGGAATTAGTATTTCTGGTATGTGAATTTTGGCTCATTTTCTTCTTTTGTACTGATGCATGGCCTACTTGGCATATCCCACAGTCCTGCTATTAGCAACATATAGCACAGACAACGAATTATAATGTGCTTCTGACTACCACGTTAACAAATTTGGACTCTTTCTATTGGAGATATTTCCTCTGTTCTAGCTGTCTCCACCCTTTTCACTAGTT
This sequence comes from Hemitrygon akajei, assembly GCF_048418815.1. Taxonomy (NCBI): domain Eukaryota; kingdom Metazoa; phylum Chordata; class Chondrichthyes; order Myliobatiformes; family Dasyatidae; genus Hemitrygon; species Hemitrygon akajei. The sequence continues at coordinate 10,297,354 of NC_133139.1, read as the reverse complement.
TTGAGTGAGTTCACTGGTTCCTTTTCCCGGTTCAGATGAAGTGTCTATCAGACTGGGAACCATGACATTGTTTCTCTTTCCACAGTTGCAGCTTGAGTTGGAGTTTTTATAGAATTTCCTGTTTTTATTTCAGATTTTCAACATCTGAATTTTTTAAAAGTATTTAGTTTTACAAAATCCAAGTGTATGTTTTTCAAGTAGCTTGGGCAAGAAGAATGAACATATTTTTTAAAAGTAGCAGTTTGTGATTGAAGGATCCATTATGTAGCTCTGACCTTGTTTTCTATAATCCTCAGGTGGCACAGAATTATATTTTGGAATACAGTTTAAAAGATTTTTATTGCCTCCTGTATGGTATTTGGAAGAGCAAATTAATTTAATCCTCTCCTTGATTCCACCGATCACCATTTATGAACCATAAGGATATCTGACTGCTTCTCCATCTATCTGTGACTGCAGAATCTTCAAAGTTCAAAGTAAATTCATTATCAAAGTACATGTATGTCACCATATACAGCCCTCAGATTCATTTTCTTCTGGGCATACTTAATAAATCCAATAAACATAATCGAATTAATGAAAGACCTCACCAACAGGTCGGACAACCAGTGTGCAAAAGACAACAAACTGCAAATACAAAAAGGGAGAAAATAAATTTTAAAAAGAATAATCAGTATGCAGTAAATATCGAGAACATGAAATGCGTCCCTGAAAGCGAGTCCATAGGTTGTGGGAACAGTTCAGTGTTGGGGTGAGTGAAGTTATCCCTTCTGGTTTGAGAACCTGATGTTTGAGGGATAATAACTGTTCCTGAACCCAGTGGTGTGGGTCTTGAGGCTCCTGTACCTCCCTGATGGCAGCAGCAAGAAGAGAGTATGGCCTGGGTGCTGGCTTGTCATTTTGGTTGATTTTTGTCTTTCTGAATGAAACACATGTCTTAGCTGGATGCAGAGTGGTCTGATTTCCCAGAAATAACAGGCAAGTTAAAGATCAAATTAAAAATGGGGGGTGTTACATTTTTCAAATGGGGTTACATTTTCATATGGAATTCCTTTGATATTACACGACACATTTTTATGCTAAGATCAGTCAAGTTATGGCAATTATTATAACTTTTGAAATGAATTAATGCATTTAGACATATTAATCATTGGGAAGGAGGTACAGTAGCCTTGGGTTCCACACCATCAGGTTCAGTTCAGTTCAATTGAAGTTTAATTGTCATTCAACCAGACATGAATACTCACGAATGCAGCCAAATGAGACAGCATTATTCCAGGGTCAAGGTGCTAAACACAGTACCAACAGTCAAACACAGCACAAAGCACACATAACATGTACAGTGGCATGCAGAAGTTTGAGCACCCATGGAACCATAGAACATTACAGCACAGAAACAGGCCTTTTGGCCCTTCTTGGCTGTGCTGAACTATTTTTATGCCTAGTCCCACTGACCTGCACCTGGACCATATCCCTCCATACACCTCTCATCCATGTACCTGTCCAAATTTTTCTTAAATGTTAAAAGTGAGCCCGCATTTACCACTCCATCTGGCAGTTCATTCCACACTCCCACCACTCTGTGTGAAGAAGCCCCCCCATAATGTTCCCTTTAAACTTCCCCCTTCACCCTTAACCCATGTCCTCTTTTTTTTCTCCCCTAGCCTCAGTGGAAAAAGCCTGCTTGCATTCACTCTATCTATACCCATCATAATTTTATATACCCCTATCGAATCTCTCCTCATTCTTCTACGCTCCTAACCTAGGGAATAAAATCCTAACCTATTCAACCTTTCTCTTTAACTCAGTTTCTCAAGTCCTGGCAACATCCTTATAAAACTTCTCTGCACTCTTTCAACCTTATTAATATCCTTCCTGTAATTTGGTGACCAAAACTGCACACAGTACTCCAAATTCAGCCTCACCAATGCCTTGTACAACCTCACCATAACATTCCAACTCTTACACTCAATACTTTCTAATTTACCACATTATCATCCAGATCATTGATATAGATGACAAATAACAATGGACCCAGCATTGATCCCTTTGGCACACCACTAGAGAAGCAGTCCTCCACTATAACTGTCTGGCTTCTCCCATTGAGCCAATGTCTAATCCAATTTACTTCCTCACAATGTATACCTAGTAACTGAATCTTCCTAACTAACCTCCCATGTGGGACCTTGTCAAAGGCCTTACTGAAGTCCATGTAGACAACATCCACGGCCTTCCCTTCATCCACTTTCCTGGTAACTTCCTTGAAAAACTTTAATAAATTTGTTAAACATGACCAAAATTTTGACCCTGGTCAAAATTTCTGTTACTGTGAATAGTTAAGTGAGTAGAAGATGAACTGATCTCCAAAAGACAAAGTTAAAGATGAAACACTCTTTTAACATCTTAAGCAAGATTAGTGTATTATTTTTGTTTTGTACAATTTTAAAGTGAAAGAAAGGAAAGGAGCACATACAAAAGTTTGGGCACCCCAAGAGATTTGAGCTCTCAGATAACTTTTACCAGGGTCTCAGACCTTAATTAGCTTGTTAGGGCTATGGCTGTTCACAGTCATCGTTAGGAAAGGCCAGGTGATGCAAATTTCAAAGCTTTATAAATACTCAGACTCCTCAAACTTTGTCCCAACAATCAGCAGCCATGGATTCCTCTAAGCGGCTGCCTAGCACTCAGAAAATTAAAATAAATGATGCCCACAAAGCAGGAGGAGGCTATAAAAAGATAGCAAAGCGTTTTCAGGTAGCCGTTTCATCAGTTTGTAATGTAATTAAGAAATGGCAGTTAACAGGAATGGTGGAGGTCAAGGTGAAGTCTGGAACACCAAGAAAACTTTCCAAGAGAATTTCTCATAGGATTGCTAGAAAGGCAAATCAAAACCCCCATTTGACTGCAAAAGACCTTCAGGACGATTTAGCAGACTCTGGAGTGGTGGTGCACTGTTCTACTGTGCAGCAACACCTGCACAAATATGACCTTCATGGAAGAGTCATCGGAAGAAAACCTTTCCTGCGTCCTCACCACAAAATTCAGCATCAGAAGTTTGCAAAAGAACATCTAAACAAGCCTGATGCGTTTTGGAAACAAGTCCTGTGGACAGATGAAGTTAAAATGGAACTTTTTGGCCGCAATAAGCAAAGGTATGTTTGGAGAGAAAAGGGTGCAGAATTTCAAGAAAAGAATGCCTCTCCAACTGTTAAGCACGGGGGTGGATCGATCATGCTTTGGACTTGTGTTGCAGCCAGTGGCATGGGGAACATTTCACTGGTAGGGGGAAGAATGAATTCAATTAAATACCAGCAAATAGTGGAAGCAAACATCACACCGAATGTAAAAATGCTGGAGATGAAAAGAGGATGGCTTCTACAACAGGATAATGATCCTAAACACACCTCAAAATCCACAGTGGACTACCTCAAGAGGCGCAAGCTGAAGGTTTTGCCATGGCCCTCACAGTCCCTTGTCTTAAACATCATTGAAAATCTGTGGATAGATCGCAAAAGAGCAGTGCATGCAAGATGGCCCAAGAATCTCACAGAACTAGAAGCCCTTTGCAAGGAAGAATGGGTGAAAATTCCCAAAACAAGAATTGACTCTTAGCTGGCTACAGAAAGCATTTACAAGCTTTGATACCAAAGGGGGTGTTACTAAGTACTGACCATACAGGGTGCCCAAACTTTTGCTTTGGGCCCTTTTCCTTTTTTGTTATTTTGAAACTGTAAAAGATAGAAATAAAAAAAGTAATCTTGCCAAAATACTAAAGAAATGTGTCATCTTTAACTTTATGCCTTTTGGAAATCAGGTCATCTTTTAATCGTTTAGCTATTCACAGTAACAGAAATTTTGACCAGGGTGCCCAAACTTTTGCATGCCACTGTATAAGATAAAGATGCAGCCACTTAATAAGAGACCAAACTTAAGCCATCCAATACTGCTGAAATCTGCAAATGACCACCACAGAGCTTGTCAGTTATATCCTTCAACCATCAGGCTCCTGAACCACGCAACTTCATTCACCTCAACACTGAACTGACTCCACAACCTATGGACCCACTTTCAAGGATTCTGCAATTCATGTTCACAATATTATTTATTTACATTTTTCAGAGTTTGTCTTCTGCACATTGGTTGTTTGCCAGTCTTTGTGTAGTTTTTCATTGATTCTATTGTATTTTTCTTCCACTTTGAATGCCTGCAATAAATCTCATGGTGACATTCGTGCATGTACTTTTAACATATTTCCTTTGAATGTGTATTGTAATAGAGTATTTTGAAGGAATGATTTGACATCCTATTACTTGTTTATTTTGACTGCCTTTTCACAGATCCAAAATGGTTTTAGAAGTTTTTAGAATCAGAGTGTAGTACTCTATGATGAAAGTGTGATTAAAAAAAAAAATAGTTTTTGGAGTAATTGGTTCACCATCAAAGCATTTCTACACTCTGTTCAATTTAATGTGCCTGTAATGATTGTTTATTGAATACCATTGTTTTTTATGTAGCTATAGCTTCTGTGTATCAGGTATTCTTTGTCAGCTCTTCACGATTGAGGGTGACTTGCTTCCATTCTAATTTTGTGGGAACTGTGGAAGAGTTGGGTGACAGGATCAAGGAGCAGCTCGTTTGAGGTGCTCCTTCCGCTGGTATGCAGAGCTTCTTGTATTTGGAGCACAGACCTTGAAGTTCTAAATACCATCCCTGAGGCTTTTTCGCCACTTTGGACTGTCTTGTAATAGAGGTTTGCAGGAAATAGGTACAAGGAAACTTTAAGCTCATCCTCAAATCTATTATTTGCTATGTAAACCCTTTCCATCAGAGAGCTCGGAAGGAGTATCTGTTTCACTGGTCTGTTGGGTATGCAAATGATGTGGCATGCCCCATGTAGCTGACTAAGTGTAACCAGAATCTTTTAATTTGATAGGTGTTTGCCTAGGACAAGGCACTGAGGTAATTTGATGGTACACGTGCATTAAATTGGGTTCATATGGTCCAAAAAGCCTCTTGTTCGCACAGTGTGTGAACTGATGATAGTCTCTGGCCCTTCCAGAGAATTTAATAGGATTTACATATCTGTTTTTGGTGTCCAAAAGTATTGGAGCAATAGTCTGGCTGTTAACCATTCTTAAACTACTGGACTCTGTCTAACCACTTGCATTAGTTCTTGTCCTGGGTCTTGCAGCAAATTTGCATCTTTTGATTATGTGTTACAACTGTAATGTAAATCTGTGTCAAAGTATTCTCTTAAAGTAATGCTTTATGCTTGGGCCACTGCACAGGTTCAAAAAAACTGCAAAAAGTTGTAACTTTAGCCAGCTCCTACTAGCCACCCCAGCGTCAAGGACACCTTCAAAAGGCAATACTTCAAAAAGTCAACATTTGTCAATAAGGACCCCTATCACCCAGAGCATACACTCTTTTAATCAAGGAGGATTTCTTGCTGTAATTTCCAGTTTTTCAAATGTTATAAATTGCAGTGTACTGCGGCAAAACAACAAATTTCACAGCAAATACCTGTGATATTAAACCTGATTCTGACATGGTCCTATGGAACATTGCTCAGAATCAGATTCAAGTTTAATCTCACTGGGATATGTCATAAAATGTATTGTTTTGCAACAGAAGTACATTGCAATGCATAATAAAATTATAAATTACAGTGAGTGTATATTTACAAAAAGTAGTGCAGAAGAACGGAAATATAGTGAGGAAGTCTTCATTGTCCTTTCAGAAATGTGAGGGCAGAGGGCAAGAAGATGTTCCTGAAACATTGTGTGTCTCCTTGCTGGTAGCAATGAGAAGAGGGCATGTTCTGGGAACTTCCCTGACTCTTCAATTCTGTTGTACATTAAGTTCTATTTGGTTCAGGTTTGAAGAACTTTCTAACTTTCTAAGTTGTGAATCAAAAGGTAAAAATCTGTTTATCTTTTCCCTAATTAAATTATTTCATTTCAGCTCTGCTGATCTGCAAAACCACAAATTCATGACATCTGTCAGTGGTTTAAAGAAGTCTGATTCCAGGAGAACAATCCTAGTCTTTCCATTCTATCTGCATAATTAAAGTCTAGGATAACTTTGGTTAATAATTTCTGTTTATTCTGTCAAACCTTGCTTGCATCTTTCCTAAAGTGAAGTGTTCAGAACTTGATATAATAAAAATTCAAATTTGATTCAGAAGCTTTTGAAGATTTAAAGCTTGGAGAGTCATGCTGCATATCTACATTGCATTTGTGCAGTGTATTTTGGGGATTAATTATATTGAAGGCGTGGAATCTAATCATTTGCTTTGTGTGTATTGAATCTATTGGCATGTAATCAGTCTTCTTCTCATCTATAGAACAAAGAATAAGGAACTAGAGACTGGCAGTCAGGAGTATTTATGTCCAGATATTTATAATGTCTCCAAGAGGTCAGTGATTAAGCTTCAATGGTCAAGTGAATATTTCATAGGGTACTGAAGTTTTAAGGGATGTTGGAAAATGTCTGAGGTAGGTGAGCCTTTAGGCCATCTTTGAAATGAATCTGCCCATTCTGTCTGGAATGTGAGCCACAATGGGAAATAATACTCAAAAGAATTCATTCAGCTAATGATTTGAAATTGCAGAAATTACTTCTAAAATTTCTGTCCTGTGGGGTAAATGTAAAAGCAAAAGCAAAATCTCTGCATTGCACTAACTCAGCAGAGTGTAGTTCCAACTAGTTAAAAATATTTTTTATTTTAAGCTTGTTTCCTTTTCTTTTGCAGTGTGTTTTGTTTTTGGTTTTATTCTCCAGATTTGCAGCTCCCGAGTGTATTTTTATTACCTGTTGAGTTCTGCCATAATTGCATTGATTGGTCTTTTAATACATGCTGTTATTACCAACACTGATGTCAGTGCACAGCATTACCCAAATTTTCTGCTTTGTGGTAATGCTGGAGTTCTTTATCTTAACAACTGTTTTCTTGTATTTGTGTTTTATTATTGATTCAAGGTATGTGAGCTTTGCAAGTTGTTCACACAGTGAATTTCCCATCCATAATTGGCATTGAAAATCAGCCCTCTTGAACTACTACAAGAATACACTGGGGTGTGGGTGTGCCCGCAATGCTGCCAGTGAAGAAGTTCCACTGAGCAGCAGTGAAGGAACAGCAATATATTTCTCAGTCAGGGTTTGGTATCAAGTATTTATTAATATTTTAAGGAGAGAGCAAAAAGAATAGATATTTGTAATGCATTGTGTATGATTCCAGTTAATCGGGACAGCCATTTATTTAGGACAGCTCTTAAGAACAAAAACTAATCTAGATAATAGCTGGGATCCTCTTCACTTAATTGGGGCAGAGAACTGTTGCTGAACAGTTTCTAACTAGCGTCAGACGTGTGTACTTTTGTGTGGCCATTAGACACCGCACCATGCTAAGAGCAAACAGTTTTTAAATAGCGTCAATTTAGGTGCACTTGTGTTCAAAAAGCAGTGATTTTTGTCACTGATATTTAGAAATAAGCAATAAGACAACTCAGAACTGTTTTGCTCACTGCATTCAACCTTGGAGATGCCAGAAATGTCCAAGAATGAAAATGAAACAAGTTTACTTCTTCAAGTTTGACGCCATAGAGAATGTGAAGATGTCGCCAGTCATCTTGAATGTTACAAAGAAAATGAAGATTTGGAGGATGCAATTATTGATAGCAATGTATGAAGACAGTCCATTATCTGCACTAGGTCTCTGCGCTGATTTTGTTCATTTACAGTCTTGTAGTACTGTAATAGTCTTTATAGTGTTTGTTTCATTTAAATACGTTATTTGTTGGTAGGACAGACATGATGTTCACTCGTATGAACTGTCAACGATCAGCTTCAAGACAAAAAGCAAACAGTGGGAGTAAAGTTTGCTATTGGCAGTGGAAGCAACTGTATAGTGGCAAGAGCCATTGCAATTTACATTCAAGTTTCTAATTTGGTCCTGAGAATTTTTAAAAAGCTAGATTATTATCAAATAGAGATAAGATGGAATTTATTTAACTGGAGGTTGGTGAATCTGTAAAATTCGTTGCCTCAGGAAGCTGTGGAGGCCATCATTGGGTATATTTTAAACAAGGGATGGTTGATAGGTTCTTAATTAGTCAGTGCGTGAAACGTTACGGGCAGAAGGCAGGAGAATGGGGTTCAGAGGAAAATGGATCAGCAATGATGAATTGGTGGAGCTGACTTGATAGGGCGAATGGTCTTGTGGTTTAAGTTAGGGTTAGGAGTATAATCAGTATTGAGGAACACTACAGCAAATTACAGAAGACCACTAATGCAAAAAAAATTAGATGAAACTCAGCACTGATAAATACAAGGGAGGTACTTGTTGGTAGGAAGAATAGGAAGGTGTGCGACTTGATGGGGAAGAGGAATAAAGGGAACCTGGAGTGCAAGTGTACTGGTCACCGACAGATGCACCACAGGTTAGCAAGGCAAAAAAAATGCAAACGCAAACCAAGGGTTAATTTAAATTCCAGGGGAGAGAACTGAAAAATTAGTAAGTTATATTAAACCTGTGTTGAGCATTAGTCGACTACGATTAATACTGAAGAGTTTCAGTTGCTATATGGTGGAAAGGGTGTAGAGACACTGATAAGATTGCAAAGAACATTTTCAAGGATATGAGAGGAAAACATGAACATACCGGTTTTGTTTTTAATTGAGGGCTGACTAAATAGTGATCTGATAATGAGGAAAGATTTTGATAGTGAATACAGACGAAATTTAGTTTACAGGTTCCCCCTGCTTTCCGAAAGTAGAGCATTCCTATGAAACCTTTTGTGAGCCGAAATGAAACAATTACCATTAATTTATATGGGAACAATTTTTGAGCATTCCCAGACCCAAAAAATAACCTACCAAATCATACCAAATAGCACATAAAACCTAAAATAACACTAACATATAGTAAAAGCAGGAATGGTATGATAAATAGAGCCTATATAAAGTAGAAATAATGTATGTAGTTTCACTTAACAGAATCGAGAAGATTTAGCCAAAACTGATTTGTAGAAAAAAATCGGCACCTACACGCATGCGCACACACCTGCCCGTGCAAGGCTTCACGGTCGTAGTAGTCTTTCTCAGGTAAACACAAATTTAAAGTGGGTGCCTTTTTCATAAAAGCGAAAATCCTCTTCGGACTTCTTTCGGTTAGCGAAAACAGGTACTAATGTAGGGTTTCGTAAAAGTAAAGTGGCATAAACCGAACTTTCGTAAAGCAGGGGGCACCGGTATTTATTTTAATTTAGAGATACAGCGCAGAGCAGGCCTTTACTGCTCAGCAAACTGTACCACCCAGGAACCCGCCTATTTAACTGTAGCCTAATCACAGGGCAATGACCAATTGATCTCCTAACAGGTAAGTGTTTGGACGAGGGGAGGAAACCAGGACGAAAGTGCAAACTCTTTACAGAAGGTGACAGAATTGAACTCTGAACTCCTCCATCCAGAGCTGTAATAGCCTGTTTTCACTTGAGAATGAGCATAACGAGAAGGCATGCATGTAATGTAGTTACCCAAAATATCCAATTGGGAATTCCAAAGACGTTCCTGTACACTAAAAACGGCAAGGAAGTATAATTTTCTACTGTTGAGGTGACTAGCAAAGATGCATTTAAGAGGAGGATGGATAAGCATTGTGGGTTGGTGGTGGTGCTTAAGTAAATAGATGGTTATATGGGTAGATATACATGTGGAAATTAAGGTTCCAGAGTGAAGCTTAGACATGTCATGGTTTCACTAATTGGCATATTACTGTAGCATGTGTTCTTTATAATCCCTTGTAAAGAATATCTTCTCATTTGAAAGTGATTAACTATTATAGTAATATTCTCGAAGCACAGTACAAATGCTGGTTAGCAGTAAAGAAATTAGAGAAGGTTGTCATTTATTGTGCTGGTCCTATCACGAATGCAGATAAAATCCCATTTGTGTGTGGAATAATGTCATGTAATTGGAATTGATTTATTATATCATATGTATCAATAAACATTGGTTAGGGTTGACGGGGACATGCCAAATTTCTTTAGCCTCTGGCAGTAGGGAAAAACTGTGTGCCTGTTAACAGAGCTTGGATTTATCATTCTCTTTCAACTTTTGACTTCCAATCACAAAAGAAAATCACCAAAGCTAGAACATTTTTAAAACGAGCCATTTCACAGTACAGACTGAAACAAAAGAGTTAATGGCTTAAACTTCTGTATACATCTGTCTATAATGTACTAAAATGGATTGCTTGTGGACATATTCCCTTGCTAATGTTTTTGAGTAACACTTGAAAAGATGAGACTGCAAGTAGAAAAATGGTTTTCTGTTATTTCAGAGAAGAGTTGACATTTAAAATGCCAACCCTTCATCACAACAGCTTAGTGAAAGCTTTATACCTGAAATGCGATCTTGCTTGATCTCTCCATTATTACTGTGTGACGTGCATTTTCTTTGTTTATTTTAGTATCATTCACATTTTGTTCACATGGTAATCACAGGCTTCTTATAAGTAGGAGTACAATCTTGATTATCTAGTTCTTCATACCATTCTGCGTTCCTGCAGTATTCTTAAAGCCTGCTGATCATCTTAAGGGTTGTTCCTTGGGGCCCCTCCGTTCCCAGTTCCATGAGCCCAATGTTGTCATTTTCTCTGAACTGAATCCTTTACAGCATTAGTATTTTTTCTGCTTCAGGCCTCATTGATGCCTTATGTCTTTCTTGCTTGATAAAACAGTGCTTGTTTCAGCAAAGTGTACCAAAAATAAGAGTTTGAAGATACTTAGAGGTGTGTAACTCAGAATTCAAAGGAAGGTGAGCAAAATTCAATTCAATTCAAGTTTAATTGTCATTCAACCATACATAAATACCCATGAATACAGCCAAATGAGACAGCATTGCTCTGCAAAAAGCAGTACCCACAATCAGACGGCACACATAGCACATACAAGATAGCTAGCACATAAAGATATCATCAAGATACTGACACCAAAAAAATAGTTCCAGACCCGAGCCATGAATGCTGCAGAGACCTGCAGTCAACCATAACATAGCTTGTCTTCCGCCAATTGAACACCGTAGGTTTTGGGGGGTGGGGGAGGGAACTGCACCAGCTCCAACTGGGCACAATGCTACACCGGCTCCAATGCCTCTTCCCTGCCAACTGTAAACTGAGGCTTAAGGCCTAGTCCTTACATATACAAGGTAGCAAGCTCCTAAGATATTAGTAAAATACAACCACTGAAATAAAATATATATAGTCCAGATCCTGGGTACATCATACCGTAAAATAAAATAAAATAAAAGAGAAGAGAAGGGTTGTAGGTCCTTGCAAAATTATAATATATGAGAGAGAGGGAGATTATGGGTGTATCTGGTGAATTTGATGTGTTACTGGGCTAGGTAGGATCTAACATATAGATTTCACCTCATTCTTGCAGGTTAATGAATACAAGTTATTAAATGATGGAAATACTGTTTTCATTAAACAATCATCAGAGAAGACTTTTAAAATAAGAGAGAGCCTTCTATTTTTTTAATGATATTAGATAAAGGAGCACTTTAAAGTAGGTAGTATTTTTATCATTGACTTGTGCTGATGTAGTGTAGTTTGATAGATTATTGAATAGACCTTTTTAATGGTATCCTGCCATAAATATTCTCCTGTTTTGTGCGCCCCTGAAAATTTAAATCAATAAAAATTGAAATAAATGCCTGCCAATACACATTATTTTTATTTCTTTTAAATGGCTTCTTACAAGCTCATGTGTACCATACCACAAGAATTACTGTGAACTGAATCTAAATATACTGAAAACACTGTCAGGCAGGGATTCAATAGCAAGTGAATTCAGTACAATGTGAACATAAGATGGCAGTACCTAAAGGTAAAGGAATATTAGTTAATATATCTTCTCTGAAGATCATCACTTTGTTGTGGTGGGAAGCCTTGTGAGTTCCTGAGAAACTGAGAGTAGGGTCTTCCTTGACCGTAAGGTCAGTGGGGAGGTTAAATAAAAATTTAATACGTGTCACCACATACAGCCCTGAGATTCTTTTTCTGCAGGCGTACTTACCAAATGTATAGAACAGTAACTGAAAACAGGATCAATGGACAACAAACTATGCAAATGAATAGCAATAAATAACAAGCATAAAATGACAAGATAATTGTCCTTAAATGAGTGTAGTTAACCCTTTTTGTTCAAGAGTCTGATGGTTGAGTGGTAGTAATTGTTCTTGAACCTGGTGTTGAGTCCTGAGGTACCTTCTACGATGACAACAGTGAGAAAAGAGCATGGCCTGTGTAGTGAGGATCATTGATAATGGATGCTGCTTTCCGCTGGCATCGTTTCATGTAGATGTGCTCACTGGTTGGGAGGGTTTTACCCATGATGTACTGGGCTGAATCCACTACTTTTTGTAGAATTTTCCGCTCAAAGACATTGGTGTTCCCATACCAGGCCATAATGCAGCCAGTCAGCACATTTTCCACCACACACCTATAGAAGTTTGCCAAGATTTTTGATGACATGCTGAATCTCTGCAAACTCCTGAGGAGCTAGAGGTGCTGTTGGGCTTTCTTTGCAATTATATATCCAGACAAAGGACAACCCAATCGAGAACTTAAGGTGAAGCTGGCAAAGGATGATGACACATCACAGCGGCAGCAAAGGCGGAGGAAGGCTGAAGCAGTGAAGGGTCCCCAGTTGTCTTGCATTCCATGCCACTGGACTCTGACCAAGATCTGTCAAGGACTGTGTGGTGGCTTCCCTGCGTTAAGCAATGTCACGTACCAGTGTTCTCTTTGGGAGAACATCATCCTTGACATGAGTGCTCGCACCACTACTACTAAACGCAGTGGCCACTTTATTAGTTACACCATTTCATCTCATTAATGCAAATAAATGTGGATTTTAATCAGTCGATCATGTGGCAGCAACACAATGCATAAAGGCACGTAGACATGATCAAGAGGTTCAGTTGTTATTTAGAATATCAGAATGGGAAAGAAATGTGATTTAAGTGCATTTGACTGTAGAATGATTATTTGTGCCAGACAGGGTGGTTTGAATATCTCAAACTGCTGATCTTCTGCGATTTCTTTTTCACACACAACAGTCTCATGAGTTTACAGAGGATGGTGTGGGAAAACAAACATCAAGTGAGCAGCAGTTCTGTAGGTAAATGTGCCTTGTTAATGAGAGGTCAGAGGAGAACGGTCAGACTGGTTCAAGTTGACAGGAAATTACAGTAACTCAAATACACATTACAACATTGGTGTGCAGAAGAGCATCTCTGAAAGCACAACTTTGAGTAGATGGGCTACAGCAGCAGAAGACCACATCACGTTCCACTCCTGGAATAGCTTGTGATCAAGTGTCGTCTATTCTATCTGCAGGGGGAGATTTCAGCCATCATCTTGGTTACGGTGTACATCCCACCTCAGGCCAATGTCAGCCAGGTTCTAGACAAACTGAGCGATGTAGTCACCAGGCATGAAACAGCACATCCTGATGTTTTCATCATTTTGGGGGATTTTAACCAGGTCAGCTTGAAAAAAACCTCTAATTATTACCAGCAAATCTCTTGTAGTACTAGAGGAACCAACACACCGGACCAGTGTTACCCTGAGATCAGGAGCACCTACCGTGCTATTCCATGCCCACACTTCAGAAAGTCTGACCTGGCTGTACTTCTACTCTGAGTACTGTATAGGAAAAGACTGAAGACTACAGCACCAGCGGTGAGGACCAAGAAAGTGTGGACAAGGAGTGCTTACAGGATCTGCTTTGAATTGGTGGACTGGACTGTATTCAGGGCTTCATCTTCGAATCTGAATGAGTATGCCACAGCTATTACTGACTTCATTAAAACCTATGTGGATGAGTGTGTGTCTATGAGAACTTGCAGTATATACCCAAATCAAAAGCCGTGGATGAACCAGAAGGTTCATAGTCTAAGAGCTAGATTTGTGGTATTCAAGTCTGGTGACCCAGATCTGTACAAGAAAACTCTGAGTTGCTGAGGGCTATTTCAAGAGCTGAGGAACAATTCTGAACGAGGTTGGAGGTGAAATCAGGCGTATGACAACTCTGGCAGGGTTTGCAGGCCATTGCTTCCTACAAAGTGAAATCTAACTCAATGAATGGCTGTGATACTTCACTCCCAGGTGAGGTCAACACCTTTTATGCTCGTTTTGAAAGAAGAATAAATCTACAGCTATGCAGATCCTTGCAGCACCTAGTGACCCTGTGATTTCTTGTCTCAGAGGGTGATGTCAGGCAGTGTTTCAAGAGTGGAAACCTGTGCCAGCCAACTGGCAGGGGTGTTCAGAGGCATTTTCAGTCCCTCCTTGCTACAGTCAGAAGTTCCCACCTGCTTCAAAAGGGCAACACTTATACCAGTACTCAAGAAGAGCAGAGTGAGCTACCTTAATGACTATCATCCAGTAATGGTAATGAGGTGCTTTGGGAGGGTGGTTATGGTTATAATTAACTCCTGCCTCATCAAGGACCTGGACTCATTGCAATCTGCCTATTACCACAGTAGATCTACGGCAGATGCCATCTCTTTGGTTCTTCACGTGACCTTGAATCACCTGGACAATACAAATACCTATGTCAAGATGCTGTTTATTGACTATAGCTCAGCATGTAACCCAAATCATTCCTACAGTTCTTATCGGAAATCTCGAGAAACTGGGCCTCTCTACCTCCCTGTGCAACTGGATCCTTGACTTAACCGGTAGACTACAATCTGTGCGGATCAAAGATAATATCTCCTCCTCACTGACAATCAATAATGGTGCACATCGGATGTGTACTTAGCCCACTGTTTTACTCTCTGTACACCCATAACTGTGTGGCTAGGCATAGCTCTAATGCCATCTATAAATTTGCTGATGATACAACCATTGTTGGCAGAATTTCAGATGGTGATGAGAGGGCACACAAGAGTGGGATACATCCGCTAGTTGAGTGGTGTCAAATCAACCTTGCACTCAATGTCTGTAAAACAAGGGAACACACACCAGTCCTTGGAGGGATCAGAAGTGGAAAGAGTACAAAATTTCAAGTTCCCGGATGTCAGTGTCTCTGAGGATCTAACCTGGACCCAACCCTCTGCAAAGAAGGCCTGACAGTGACTATAGTTCATTAGGAGCTTGAGAAGATTTGGTATGTCTTCAAAAACACCCAAAAATTTCTACCAATGTACCGTGGAGAACATTCTAACTGGCTGCATCACCAGCCAGGGGTGAAGGGGGTGTCTACTGCATAGGATTGAAGTAAGCTGCAGAGAGTTGTAAACTTAAGTCAGCTCCATCATGATGACGCCTCTAGGTGGTGTTCATCTTTAAGGAACTCTATCACCCAGGTCATGCCTTGTACTCATTACTACTATCAAGGAGAAGGTACAGAAGTACGAAGGCATACACTCAACAATTCAGGAACAGTTTCTTCCCCTCTGCTGTCCTATTGGACTGTTGGAGGAAACCAGAGCACCTGGGGAAAATCCATGCAATCCACAGGGAGGACATTCAGAGACTTCTTACAGATGGTGCTGGAATTCAACTCTGAACGTTGTCGCCCTAACCACTGTACTACCATGCTGCCAACAACCAGAAAGACAAGTAAAAAGTAAAAGTTGCTGAGGTAAGCAGAGGAGTTATAAACATGGCTAGGAGCAACTTTTCTGATCTGTTCTGATAAAGATTGCTTGAGACTTGCATTTAGTATCTTGGGGGGGGGAAAAATAGATGTAAGAATAGAAAACATTAAAACAAGGTATATTAAATTTGAGGTTAAATTGGTGTAGGGTACTGAGGTAAAGGAAGATTTTTTCTGGAGTCTGAAGCAGACGCTTTGTCTGCTTGTGAGAAAGATCAAGTTAATAAAGGTTATGATTGACTAAAATGTTTAGCTGAAAATGCAATTAAGTCACTGAGATCTCAATCTGCATTTAACAATTGAGGAAAAAGTAGCTGAGTTGTGAAACTGGTAACAAATCCGTGCTTTGACTTTCATTTTCTAGATTTTTAATGAACGTTTTGTTAAGAGAGATAAGTGTCATTATTTCCTTATGATATGCATGAAGACTTGAGTGCAAGTTTAAGACTTATTCTTCAGTTATATGGGGCACAGGTGAGACCATATCTGGTTTTCTTCCCTGCATAATGATATTAAACCTAATTCTTCTGATTCTGAAGGAAATCCTTGTGACAGAGCAATGGTTCAGCAGACTGATTGCTGGTATGGTGCATTTGGCATGAGGAAGATTATGCAGATTGAATCTATATTTGGTCTTTTGACTCTGTTTTGAATCTCAGAGTAATTATGTCAATCCCATTCCCCTACTTAATTTTTCTACAACTAATTTTTATTGATTACTTGTGTATTTAACCCCAGCCTAATCAATGTATGTAAGCTATCTTATGTATTTACATTTATTGTGTACTTTTTATTATTGTGTTTATCTTACTGTTTTTTTTTGTGCTGCATTGGATCTGGAGTAACAAATATTTCATTCTCCTTTACACTTGTGTACAGGAAATGACATTAAACAGTCTTGTATTTTGAATGACCTACTAACTTTGGACTGTGGGAGAAAACTGGAGCACCCGGAAGAATCTCTCACACTCATGGAAAGAACGTGTAGACTTTCTTACAGAGAACGCCAGAAATGAATTCTGAACTCCCGACCCCCTGAGTTGTAATAGTGCTGTGCTAACCCTTAACCATGGCACCTCAGTTCTCTTGTGTATGTCCACCAACTCCATTCTGATTTCCCCGTCCACCCAGGGGCACTGATCTCTGCTTCTGGATATGTGAAACAGGAAGTTACACCCCATTTATACCCTATCAAATCATGTAACAATTTTGTATATTTCAATTAATTATCTTCTAAACCTGATGAGAAGGGCTTAAACTGTTTAATCTACCTAATCTGACATATCAATCTGGTGAACCTTTGCTCTACCACAAAGATCTCCCTTCACTTAAAGACCAATCCTGTACACAATGTTAACAATGTAGTCTTGCTTGTTCTCCATATAAATGAAGCAAGATGTCCTATCCTAAAGTCAGTCTTGGTGAATGGTCTTGGCCCAAAATGTCGACTCTTTATACCTTTCCATAGATGCTGCCTGACTTATGCGTTCCTCCAATATTTTGTGTTATTCTGGATTTCCATCATGTATAGAATCTCTTGTGGTTAAGATGTCTTAAACTTGTACTCAAGTACTCTTGCAAGGAAAACTGTCTGATCTATGGAAAAGGAATTTCAGATGTTGGACATTTTAGATTATTGGGGCTGGTGAGGTGCTCTTTGAACACGTTGAATTTGCTGATTGCAAATGCGTCTGGGATATGAATGATATTCGCTCTGAGGGTTGGGAATATGATTGAAGTGCAAGCAAGATTGGTAGTTGATCAATCTCCTTGACTACCTAAATTCCTGTGCTTCATTTCCTTTAACACAGGAGCTGGCTCAAATCGCCAGTGAAGTGTTGCATCTGAATGGCCCAATTCCATTTGTTGGCTTCTGATTCAAATTTAAGGGCAACTGAAATGGTTTGGTAATACTGTGTGTACTCGGCTTCCTTGATGTGCATACCGGCTTTGTGTCTACAGAAGGCTTTGAAGGAACTTATGAAACATTGATTTGGGTTTCAAGTTAAATTTACAATTGTTTGTTGGAAGAACGTCTAGTCTTTGTGAACACTAGGGCAAACATTTAGTGAAGAAATTGAGATAAGGACATACTGATACTTTAAAGCATTGGCTAATTGGGCTGATAGTCTTTCTGTTCCTCTAAATCTCTAGTGTGCTTAATTATAATGATCTATCCGGATAACATCTTGTATATGAGCGACAAGCACGAGATTCTTCTGATCTGAAAATCCAAAGCAACACACGCAGTGCTGAAGGAACTCAGCAGGTCAAACAGCATCTATAGAGAGGAATAAACAGTTGCTGTATCCAGCGTCTAAGACCTTACGGCTTTTCCTCTCGTATTCTTTATAATTGGATGCTCATAACTGAATATATTACTGTAAGTAGCTATAGCTGTGGCCAGATTCTTCTTTGGTGCTTTGTCTTGCTTGTCTTTGCTTTTAAGTATTAGATTGTTTTGCATTTGTGTAGTGCTCTTCGTGTTCTCTTTCAGAACCTTCCAAAACACTTCACAACCAATGAAGTAGTTCAGAAATGTAGATGCTATTGCAATATTGGAATTATGTAGCCAATTTGTACACAAATTGCTAGAATAACCATGTCATAGTGACTAATCTGTTTTTGTTATGTCAGTTGAGTGAATATTAATCTGAGCTCCTGAGGAGAATTCCATTGTTCTTCACGTGGCATAAGATTTATGTCCACCTTGGACATACAAATCTGATATAAAACTTTTTTTTTGTAAAAAGCCTACAAGCATCCTGTAATTGTATCTGCGTGCAGATAAAAATACATCATTTTTGATTTTTTTTTAAGAAAAAGGAAATTGATTTATCACCAGATGCAAAGATGTATGTTACAATACTGGAGTAAAGAAAACTTGTTCTGAGAAGGAACTGGTAAGAAACTCCCTCCAGCTCTACACTTTCCTTAAGCATTGTCATTGAGTAGTAGTAGTAGTAGTGTTTTGCCTGTAATGAAATTCTCTCTGCCTTGTCATAAATAGAGAAGGTGGACTGGATCATAATGCTTCATAAAGCTGCAATTTTCTAGGTGGTAGTTTTAAGCTATTCGAATAGTGCAGCTGACTTTTGGAATAGGTAAGTATTGCAAACATTTTAAGAGTTATTAACTGAATTCATGAAAGCAATTTGTTATTAAACTATCCTGGCGATCATTAGAGAACAAACTTTCTTATAAAGTTTTAGCTCCAATAAAGTTTGTATTTTCTAAAAAAAATTTGCAGCTTTCCATAAAGAATAGATTTGCAGTAATAACAGGTCTTGGTTAAATACTATTGAGTATAGCAAGCTGCTTTTCTTTTTTAAAAGAAAATTAATGACGTTCAACCAATTCAACAATGGAGCTAGTATCTAGCATTAAGAAACCCAATTTGCAGTGTTGAATAGGTTAACTGTACATGTGGCTGTTTTGCAGATATTTAAACCCATTGCTTAGCTTACAATGTAGTTTTTGTCAAGTAACCCAATTATGTTTTATAGTTTTTTGCTAAGCATTAGAAAAATGGACTGTTTCAGTTTGATTTCAGTTTGCTTGGATAAATTAACATCATCAGAGTGGGAAGTCTAATACCTTCTTAACAGGCTCTTAATCACTGAGTAACTTTTGAATGCTTATTTGTATTGGCATACAAAACAGTAATATTGAAGTTTTATGTGTAAAAACCCAGTCTCTGAACAGTGTGTTATAGAGACCCTCCTGAAAAAGAAATCCCAGTTCATAACCTCTACCAGTAGTAGTAGAAGTGTGCTCACTCAAGTCCAAGTACGTTTTCCTAAGGGTTGTCTATTAATGGGTCCTCAAGTGGCTGTAGAGATTTATCCAGGATCCACTTAAATGGAGAATGCTTTGCGTGACTTTATTTAATGTGGGAAACTGGTGCATGGGCAGCTACCCCAAGGTCCTTGACAGATTGGAATGCAAGACAACTTGGATCCCTACACTGCTGCAGACTTCCTTCACCTTCACTGCCGTTTTGATGTCATCATCTTCCAGCAGTTCCACCATTGACATCTTATTTAGATTTATGTTTGTTTGGAACTTCCCCCTTAACCTTATCATCATCTGTGGGAGAGGAACAGAGTTAACATTTCATGACCTGTGGTATTGGCTTTGTTTCTCTCTCCATAGAGATGATGACTCATTTAAATATTTCTAAGACTTCCTGTTTATGGTTTAGACTATTGGCATCTGCAAGGTTTTGTTGCTTCACTTGCAGTCATTTAATTTGCAGTACAAGGCGATGTGACCTTTTCCTTCTCTGCGATCAAGTACATCAGCTTCTGGGCCTTAATGAACATGTAGTCTCCCGACTCTGTCCCTTTTTATAGGGATTTGTGGGTTATATATCATTTTTGTAGCTTGGCATTTGCTGGGAATGCATCCTATTTTACCAGTAAAATCATTGCAGTAATTTGTCAGAATATTTCTTGAGCTTTTGAGACCAGGGAACAAACTGAATGCTTTTCATCAGCATTTTCAATTAGTGCATATGAAACCCAATGGAAATTTAGCAAAATGATTTGTATTTGTTGTAACTGTAGATTCTACAGTTGTTGCTTCCAGAGGAGTTTGTTTTCAGCAGGAGTCTAACCCTTGTACATGAATAGTGGATAAAGTTGGTTTTCTGCAGCACTGAATCAATAAGTTTGGGAAAGGAACATTTTGTAAGTCAACTTTTAAGCTGCAGTTTTGTCTAATTTTTCATCTAAGCACAAAATTTCTTGGATATGTTAACATTTTAGTGATGCTATCAACTTAGCATTAGCCGATGCTCGTAAAGAACATTCCGAGGAGCCAAAAAGTGAAGATTTAATGAAAATGGAAGGTGAATTTGCGGCTGCCCAGCGTAATCCTTGCTGATTTGATTTGATGTAAATGATGGATTTCACTACGTTTTGATGTACATATGACAAACAAAGCTTTTTTTAATCTATTAAAGGTTGGAGAAGGGAATGGACAGAGAAATTATAGATGGAATTTAGTTTGGGCAAGTATGAGGTGTTGCACTTCTGAAGGTCAAATGAAAGAAAGTGTACAGTTACTTGTAGGCCCCTTAGGAGTTGGCGAAGATTAGGCATGACATCTAAAACTTTGACAAACTTCTGTAGATATGTAGTGGGGAGTATATTGACTGGCTGCATCACATCCTGGTATGGAAATGCCAGTGCACTTGAAAGGAAAATCCTACAAAAAATAGTGGATATGGCCCAATCCATCAAGGGTAAAACTTTCCCACCATTGAGCACATCTATATGAAACGCTGTTGGAAGAAAGCAGCATCCATCATCAGGGACCCGCACCACTCAGGTCATGTTCTCTTCTCATTGCTGCTAACAGGAGAAGGTATAGGAGCCTCAAGACTCATACCACTAGTTTCAGGAACAGCTATTACCCCTCAATCATCAGGCTCAAAGACTTCACTTGCCCTATCATTGAGCTGTTTCCACAACTTGTAGACTCCCTTTCAAGGATCCTTTATCTCATGTTTTTGATATTTATTGCTTATTTCTTTTTGTATTTCCACAGCTTGTGACTTTATACACCTGTTGAATGCCCAAGTCTTTCATTGATACTGTTATTGTTCTATTAGGAATTTATTGAGTATGTCTGCAAAAATAGTCTCAGGGTTGTATATGATGCCACATGCAATTATAGGAAAAAGTTTGTGAACCCTTTGCAGTTACCTGCATTAATTACTCATAAAATGTGGTCTGATCTTTATCTAAGTCACAATAATAGACAAACACAATCTGCCTGAACTAATAACACACAAACAATTGTACTTTTCATGTCTTTATTGAACACTTGGTTTAATCATTCACAGTACAGGTTGGAAAAAGTATGTGAACCCTTGTATTCAATAACTAATAGAACCTCCTTTAGCAGCAATAACCTCCACCAAACATTTCATGTAGCTGTTGATCAGAATTGCACAACAGCAAGGAGGAATTTTCAACCATTCCTCCATCAATACCTCTGTGATACCTTGCATGAACAGCCTTCTAAAGGTCATGCCACCATATCTCAATTGGGTTAAGGTCTGGACTCTCATTAGGCTGTTCCAAAACACAAATTTTCTCCTTTTTAAACCATTCTGTTGTTGATTTACTTTTGCCTTTCAGATCATTGTCTTGTTACATCATCCAACTTCTATTAAGTTTCAGGTGACGGACTGCTACCCTGACATTGTCTTGTAAAATGTCTTGATACTATTTTGAATTCATGGTTCACTCAACAATTGCAAGGTGTCCAGGCCCTGAGGTAGCAAAGCAGCCCATACCATGATACTCCTTCCACCATGCTTCACAGTTGGGGCAAGGTTTTGGTGTTGGTGTGCAGTGCCCATTTTCTTCCAAACATAGCAGTGTGCATTTCTGCCAAAAAGTTCAATTTTTGTCTTATTTGTCCACAGAATATTGTCCCAGAAGTGTTGTGGAACACCCTGGTGGTCCTTTGGAAACTTGAGATGTACAGCGTTGTTTTTTTCTTTTTTGGAGAGCAGTGGTTTCTTCTGTAGTGTCCTTCCATGAGCACCATTCTTGTTCAGTGTTTTTCTGGTAGTGGACACATGAATAGAGACCTTAGCAAGTTATAGAGATTTCTACAGGTCTTTTGCTGCTACCTTTGGGTTTTTTTTTAAATTGCCTTCAGCATTGCACATTATGCTTTTAGTGTGATCTTTGCAGGACGCCCACTTCTAGGGAGAGTAGCAACTGTACTGAGTTTCCTCCATTTGTAGACAACTTATCTTACTGTGAACTGATGAACACTCAGGTCTTTAGAAATGCTTTTCTAGCCTTTTCCAGTTTCATGCATATCTCTACGATCTTCTAAGATCTCTGAAAGTTGTTTTGATCAAGGCGTGCACATAAACAGATCTTTCTTGAAGAGCAAGCTCTGTCAGTACCCTGACTTTGTGTGTCTTTTTTTATATAGGGCAGGGTACCTCTACAACCCACACCTCCAATGTCATCTCATTGATTGGAACACCTGACTTCAGATAGTTTTTGTAGAAGGCATTAGCCCAGAAGTTCACAAACTTTTTGAACCCAGATGGTGATTGTTTAAATGGTGTACTCAGTATTGCTGACAACTACAATTGTTTGTTATTAGTTTTGGTAGATTGCTTTTGTCTATAATTGTGATTTGGGTGAAGATCAAACCACATTTTATGAATAGTTAATGCAGAAAACCAGGTAATTGAATAGGGATCACAAAAGTTTTCTTGCAACTGTATGTACTTTGACAAATTTACTTTGAACTTTAATAGTATTGAAGTACAGAGAAATCTTGGGGTCCAAGATTCACTAAAGTTCTCTGAAGGTGGCTATACAAGTGGATAAAGAACAGGTATAACATGCTGCTTTTAGTGATAGGGGTATTTGAGTATAAGATTAAAGTCATGTTGCAGGTATAAAAATCTTTTTGTTCAGACTGCACTTGGAGTGTTGTGCGCTGTTGTGGGCCCAGTGTAAGAAGGGTGTGGAGATTATGAAAAGGATGCAGAAGAGGATGCTGCCTGGATTACAGAGTAAATACTATAATAAAATGTTGGACAAATTTGAATGCTCTCCCAAGAGTGAATGAGGCTGAAGGTAAACCTGATGGAGGTTTTTAAAAAAAAAAAAAAATTTGCAATGCCTTGCTAGGATGGACAGTCACAATTGTTTTCCCATTGGTGAAAAATGTCAAATACCAGAAGACATGTCTTTAAGATTAGTGATGGAAGGTCTAAAGGTGATTTATTCATTTAGAGATACAGCACAGAGTAGGTCCTTCCAGCTCAATGAGCCACACCGCCCAGCAGCCAAACTATTTAACAGTAGCCTAATTATGGAACAAATTACAATGACAAATGAACCTACTAGCCAGCACATCTTTGGACTGTGGGAGGAAACAAGAGCACCCGGAGGAAACTCGCATGGTTTACAGGGAGAATATCAAAACTCCTGATGGACGGCACTAGAATTGAACTCCAAATTCTGGAATGCCCAGAGCTGTAATAGTGTCTTGCTAACCACTGTGTTACCATGGCACATGGAAGAGTGAAGGGCAAGTGAATGGTAAGTACCTGGAATGGGTTACCAGTCATGGTCGTGGAAGCAGGCAATTTGATGAAGTTCAAAGACTTTATGATAAACGCATGAATGCAAAGGATTGAAATACAGGAAGAAGACATTTAATATAAATAGGCATGCATATTAACACAACATCGTGGGTCAAATAGCCTATCCAGTACTATTTTCTAATGGGGAAAAATATTTATAGTTGTGTTTCTTGGAGGAGCATGTATGCAGAACATCTACTTTGCAAAAGCTTGTTATGAGAGTTTTATCCTTTTTTTTAAAAAAAGGGCAACGACAAACTTGAGTTCTGTAGTAAAGAATTGAGTTAGTTTATTAAGGGTTTTGGGTATGAAGAAACAAAATTAATCTGCATGTAATTTATAATACTGAAGGTAACTTTTGAATCATGGTGAGATGGAGATGTTTATAACACCACAGTTAAATACATTCACTTAAAAAAATTAAAAATTACTTTGGTTAAAAAGACAATAGTACTGTAGCAATACCTGGCTATACCTGTTGTGAATCAATACTGTCTAGCCTAAAATAGAAAGGATTTTAGTTTTATGTCTTGTGACTCCCATTGTATTACTAATTTATTCCTATGTGTGTAATGTTTGAGTAGATTCCATTAATACAATGGATTCCGTAAAGTAAATTAGTTTCATGTAGAATTTTTTTTTGTAAAACTAATTCTTTTGGCAATTGATATTAATTGGTGCCAAATCCTGCAGTCGACATTTTGTCCAGATGAGAGATGTGGTGTTCTTTAAGCATATGTTGGTTCTCCTTGTAACAGTGCAGGAAACCACAGGCTGCGTCAGAGGGGGAAAGGAGCCAGAAGTTCAGGGTCACTCCTGTACACAAAGGTTCAGCTGCTCCACAAAGCAATCACTTAGTCAGTAGACAGGAAAGTGCAAATGCTACAGTCTGGAGCAACAGGTGGCCTGCTGGAGGAACTCAGAGGGTTGAGCATGATCTGTGGCCTGGAAGGATGTTTCGGGTTGAAATATCAACAACTCTTCCCCCCCCCCCCCCCCCACCCCCAAGATTCTGCTTGACATTGAGATTTCCTCCATCAGATTGCTTGTTATCACCCGTTCTCTGGTATTTATTACTACCATCAGAGTACAGGAGTCTTCCCATTTGCCATCAGATTTCTGGAAGGACGTTGAACACATGAGCATCAGCTTGCTAAGTTTGCTCTCTTCTGTGATGTTTTAATACCCACAGTACTATGCAAAAGTCTGAAGCACTCTAGAATTTCTGTATTAGTGTCTCAGTAGTAAAGAGCAAATTTTAGATTTCCAAACATATATTTTCCAAAAAAAATTGCAGATAACTTTTTATATTTTATTAAAGAAAGTAACATTATGTAATAGACCACTCTTTAAATAAAAACTTGATTGCTTTGTAGGTAATATCCTGTGCATGGTTAAACTGATTAACTGAAATAGAAACAGGTGTAAAGGAAATCAAACTGGGCAAAGGACAGACAAATTAAAAGGTGAGTATGTGGCAGTTTAACCTTCAAATCATCAATTCTTACACCATGGCAAGAGTGAGCATAACAACAAGACACAAAGTAGTCATCCTGCATCAACAAGGGCTCTTCCAAGCAGAAATTTTGCAGCAAACAGGAGTCTTAAGATGTGCAGTCCAAGCTCTTCTGAAGAAGCAGAAAGAAGCGGGCAAGATTGAGGACCAGAAATGCAGTGGTCGGCCATGGAAACTAAGTGCAGCAGACAAGAGATAACGTCAAACTAATGTCCCTACTAAATCGGAAGAAATCCAGTACTGCTATCAGCTCTGAACTCACAAAAGCCACTGAAACCCAAGTACACCCCTCTACAGTCTTGTCTGACTGTGGTCCTCATTGAAGAGCTGCTGCCAAAAAGACACTTCTCTGAATTTGAAACAAAGCCAAGGGACTCACACATGGGGAGCTGAAAAATGGCAGCAAGTGCTCTGGAATGAAAAGTCAAAATTTTGAAATTTTTGGCTCAAACAGGAGGTAGTTTGTTGTAGAAGAGCTGGAGAGTGCTAGGTGAATGTTGGCAGCCAATGGTGTGGGTTCCCTGCAAGTTTGAAATGCAAATGGAGTTGGTGATCTGGTCAGAATAAATGGAATCCTCAATACTGAGTAGTACAAGCAGATTCTTATCTATCATGCAAAAACATCAGGGAGTCATCTGATCGGTCCCAATTTCATTCTGCAGCAGGGCAGTGACCCCAAACACATGGCTAAGTTCATAAAGAACTATCTTCAGCGAAAAGAAAAACAGGAGGTTCTACAACAGGTGGTATAGCTTCCACAGAATCCTGATCTCAACATCTTCGAGGCTGTCTGGAATAACCTGGAGAGACAGAAGCAAGCAAGGCAATCAAAATCTGCAGAAGACCGGTGGCAAGTTCTCCAAGATGCTTGGAACAACTTACCATCACAGTTTCTTATGAAACTGCACAACAGTGTATCTAAGAGAACTGGTGCAGTTTTAGTTTTTTTATATTTATTGTTCTTTATAGTTTTTTGATACTTAGAAACTTTTCATTATTTTTGAAAGCATTTCTTGTGAAGAGTGGTCTAGTTTGTCACACTCCACTCTTTTTGTTCTAGTGTTTTCGCATTGTAGGTGCTAATGGGAAACTTGTGGCTACTCCAGTCTTGTCCATTGATACTTCCTACCTCCATACACCAATTTCACAATATTTTCTTTTCAACAAGCTATCTGCCCCTGCCATGATAATAAAAAAATCGTCAAATTATTTTCTTGAGGTTCTCACCACCCACCTCCAAAATGTGTGCTGAATTATGAATGCATTTTCGCCAACCTTTTGAACACTTAAAACAGAACTTCAGGCTTTTCGTTGACACCTCGGGTTCATTTGCTACTTATTGCATCGGTCCTCTGGAGGTACTAATGCTTCGGATATCAGAGTATTGTTGACTACTTTTTTCCAGAGATGCTGACTAGTCTGCTGAATTCCTCCAGCATTTTGTGTGTGTTGCTCAGATTTCCAGCATCTACAGATTTTCTTTTATTTAATCTTTCATGATTTTAAATGCATTTTCAAATCTCTTAACTTTCTGTGCTTTAAGAAAACCCTTTTCTAGTCATTCTTTCGTCTCTAATACCTTCTCCATAGTTGTCCTCAAAATGTGATTCCCAGACATAGACTCAGATTCCACTTTTAGGCACAGGAGTGGAAGACAGTGTGGTCATTTGCTGCTGTGGCCCATCCACTTCAAAGTTTGACATTTTTGTGCATTCAGAGATGCTCTTCTGCACACCACTGTTGTAACATGTGGTTATTTGAGTTGTTGTTGCTTTCCTGTCAGCTTGAGCCAATGTGGACATTTTCCTCTGATTTCTCTCATTAATGATGCATTTTTGCCCATAGAACTGCCGCTCACTGGAATTTTTTTTTGTTTTTCGCACCGCTCTCTGTAAACTCTAGAGCGGGATTCCCAACCTTTCTTTTAAATGCCATGGACCCCCACCATTAAACTAGGGATCCATGGACCCCAGGTTGAAAACCCTGCTCAAGAGACTATAAGACCATAAGATATAGGAGCAGAAGTAGGCCATTTGGCCCATCAAATCTGCTCCACCATTCAATCTTGGGCTGATCCAATTCTTCCAGTCATCCCCACTCCCCTGCTTTCTCCCCATACCCTTTGATGCCCTTGCTAATCAAGAACCTATGTATCTCTGCCTTAAATGCACCCAATGACTTAACCTCCACAACTGCCCGTGGCCACAAATTCCACAGATTTACCACCCTCTGACTAAAGTAATTTCTCTTCACCTCTGTTCTAAATGGACATCCTTCAATCCTGAAGTCGTGCCCTGTTGTCCTAGACTCCCCTATGATGGGTAATAACTTTGCCATATCTTATCTGTTCAGGCCTTTTAACAGAAAATCACAGGAGATCAGTTTCTGAGATAATCAAACCTCCCCATGTGGCACCAGCAATCATTTCATGGTCACATTCACTTAGGCACATTCACATTTCTTCCCATTTTGACGTCGTTCTGAACAACTGAACTACTTGTCCGTGTCTACATACTTTAGTACATTGAGTGCTGCCACATGATTGGCTGATTAGATATTTACATTAACGAGCAGGTGTACAGCTGTACCTAATAGAGTGGCCACTGAGTGTACTTCTCCAGCTAAAGCTTGCAAAAGTTTTGAAGTAACCACTGTTCAACTTTTGATATTTTGTTTGACGCATGTGGCTTGGCAAATGAAATCTATTAGCATTTAGCATACTGCTGCTTTTGTCCAGTTTGCTTTGCTCCTGTCTCAAAACTGGCACACACTTGTAAAACTCAATGGCTTTAATTTGTTGTGGCTTTTAGTTATAATGCTTCTCCTTTTTAAAGTTCATTGTATGAGCCATCAACTTTTGCTAGAATGTCACTCAGCTTTGCAGTTTGAGACTTTATTTCAAAAATCACTTGCTCTGGAGGTGCATTGACAATGGGTGCTCTGATCATTTTCAATCACAGGTTCTGAAAGAAGGATATGGTTCAGTTAGGTTTAAGCTTTATGCAAACTGTATTAATAACTTCTACACAAGAATAGCTCTTGTGGCTGTGTTCTGTCCACTGCATACTCTACTGAGGCAGTTCATTAGAATCACGTTTATTATCACGGGCATATGTCATGAAATTTGTTCAGTACAGCACAGTATATAAAATCAGAATCAGAATCAGACTTTAATCGCCAAGTACCTATGCACATACAAGGAATTTACTTCCGGCAGATGTTGTCTCTCTGCTCATAACAATAATAATGATAAATATAAATGAAAATATAGATTATACATACAGGTAGTGCAATCCAAGTAATAGTTAGCCGACAGTTAACCGGCAGTTAACTGTTCAGCAAAGTGACTGCAGTAGGGAAAAAACTTCTCCAGTGCCTATTAGTCTTAGTCTGGAGGGATCTGAAGCGCCTACCAGATGGAAGCAGATCAAACAGTCCGTGCGCAGGATGGGAGGAGTCCTTTATGATGTTCCCCGCCCTCTTCTTCAACCTGGAAGAGTACAGGTCCACAATAGAGGGTAGGGAGGCTCCAATAATGCGCTCGGCAGTCCTCACTGTGCGCTGTAGTCTGGTTCTATCCTGCTTGGTGGCGGCTCCAAACCACACAATGATGGAGGTGCACAGGACAGACTCAATGACTGCAGCAGCAATTCCTGAGGCAGACCGTATTTCTTCAAGAGCCGCAGGAAATACATCCACTGCTGGGCCTTCTTCAGGATGGAGCTGATGTTCTGCTCCCACTTCAGATCCTGAGAGATGGTGGTTCCCAGGAACCTGAAGTTCTCCACGGTGGACACAGGGCTGCTGAGGACTGTGAGGGGAGACATAGCGGGGGGATGTCTCCTGAAATCCACTATCATCTCCTTTGTCTTGAGCGTGTTCAGCTCCAGATTGTTCCGACTGCACCAGAGCGCCAGTTGTCGATATGCAGACTCATCACTATTCTGGATGAGTCCGATGACGGTAGTGTCGTCTGCAAACTTCAAAAGCTTCACATAGGGGTTGGAGGAGGTGCAGTCATTGGTGTAAAGGGAGAACAACAGTGGAGAGAGGACACACCCCTGGGGGGGCGCCGGTGTTGGTGATTCGAATATCCGAGGTGACCTGTCCCATCCTTACCTGCTGATTTCTGTTGGTCAGGAAGCTGTAAATCCAATCGCAGAGGTCAGGTGGCACAGTAAGGTGAGACAATTTGGAGCAGAGGGTATGAGGGACGATGGTGTTAAACACCGAACTGAAATCCACAAACAGCTTCCGAGCATAGGTCCCAGGACGATCCAGATGTTGCAGGATATAGTGCAGTCCCAGGTTGACTGCATCATCTACTGACCTATTTGCCTGTTAGGCAAACTGCAGGGGATCCAGTATATATGATATACTATAAAATATACTATAAATTACAAAAAGGAACATTTATAAAAGGAATAATCAAATAGTTTGGGTGACAGGGTGAAGATGCATCTCTACTAAAGGAGGTGTGAGGTGCTTCCTTCTGCTAGCCTGCAGGTCACCCTGGGCAAGGTGTAGCACCTGCTTAGCCCCCAATCAGGGTCACGTGAATCCATGGGAGCAGATGGTGGATGGTTGTATGAGCAGCTGGTGCATATCATAAGTCCTGGTTATGCGATCACTGATCTTTTTGAAATCTGATGGCAAAAGTATAAAGCTGTTCCTAAAGCAATGACAGTGTGTCTTCCCACTCCTGTACATCCTTTCTGATGATAGTAACAAGAGGCATGTCCTGAGTGGTGGGGGTCCACCATCATGTTAAAGTTGGAAGTCTATTGGCACTTTTAAATACCACTTCAAGAAATGTAATGTATTGATATCCTTGTAAGATATTTCTTCTCTAAAATGAAATTGAAGAATCCTGATTCTGTCTATCAATACTTCCACATGCAGGTGACTAAAAGTTGTAGCATAAGAAATATTTTGAAACTTTTTCTTATTTCCTGTACCAGAGTGATTAGTTCCTATGTGGGTACTTTGACAGTTTAGTCCTCACCTGGTTGACATCCTTTTTTTAATTTTGTCCACCAGCAGGAAATACTATTTTATAGTTTTTAACAAATAAAACCTTAAGATAGAAATTTGCAATACTGGGTTTTGGTCGTGTTTGTAGGTTTGTTTTAATTTTAATAAAATATTATAGTTTTTCTAAGGCAGTTATAGAACCATACTGTGAATTCCTAAAATGACCCATTTGCTTAGGAATTGTCATGTTGTCTATCTGAATGATTGTAGATCCTAAAATAGGGAAGATTTTAATGTACATAGTGCCTTAACTGAAAGGCTCTTACACTCATTGAAGTACTCCCCATTTACATGACATGTAATTCCACAATTAATCATGAAATGACTGTTAAAATTTACAGTGTTAATTGAGGGAAGAAATATTGCCCAGCTCTGCTGCTGTCATCTTTGAAATTTTGCTATAAGGTCTTTTGGGTCTACTTGACGGAAGGTTACTCTCCCTCTCTAATATGATGAGGTAACATTTGACTCCATGAGCACTAGCCTCCCCAGCATCGATTGAGGACATCTTCAAAAGATGATACCTCAAAAAGACAGCATCCATCATTAAGGAACCTCCAGCACCTACGGTGTGGCCTATTCTTATTGCTACCATCAGAGAGGAGGCACAGGAGCTTCAAGGTACACACTCAATGTTTCAGAAACAGCTTCTTCCCCTCCGCCAGTTTCTGAATGGGCAATGAACCCATGAACACTACTTCAGAATCTAGTTTTTATTGTTATTTTTCACTGCTTATTTAATTGTTTATATATATTCCTTATTGTGATTTATAGTTAACAAATTTTTACTATGTATTGTGACACACTGCTGCAGCAGAACAACAAATTTTACGTCTGCCAGTGAAACTAAATCTGATTCTGATTTTGATGTATCTGAGAGCCAGGATGTTGCACATTCAGAAAGGATCCAACTTGCACATTGTAACTGATGTGTATACTGTCTAGTATGAAGAATTTTTTTTGTAAGTTTAAGAAAAGCGAATGCCAATTTAAAAATATATATATATTTGCACCAACGGTTATGGTCTATTTGCTATTTTATCTCCATTTTTCTTAAAGGTTGAATCCAGTCAACCAGTTTGAATTGCTAAAATTAGCCCCCTGATTGGAGAATACAAACTTTAGATCAACTTTTAATTCAGTAAAGTGCATTTTCAAAATTATGCTTCCATTTGCACAGCGTATGTTGGAAATCTAGAATTCAGAGATTAGAAATGACCAAAACCAAATTTTGAAATCAAAAGCTACAGACACTGGAAATCTGATATTTTAAAAATAACAATGCTGGAAACGCTTGGCAGATGAAAGCACATCTGGAAAGAGAAACAGTTAATGTACCAGGTCTAGGGCCCTTCATCAGCACCAAAGCTCCTGGATTTGAAATGTTATACCGTCAGTACTGGCTGAATTGAGTTTTTCTGGCATTTTCTGTTTTTAAAACAGAATCTAGATTGAAATTATCTGGTTGCTGAGGAATTATGATCCTCTTTAAAGTAAAGACTTTTGGAAATCTCAGTGAATTCCCACCTCTCTAATTCACAGTAATGATCGTACCAGGGTTCTACTATTAGAAATGTAATAGATTGAGATTTTGAAACATCACATTGATACCGTAGAGGTGATTTGGAAAGAAAGTAAGGCATTGCTTTGGATGTAACTATTATATCCAAACTAGGAGTTTCTAAAGAGTACATTATCTTTATTTGTCACATGTACATCTTAACATATAGTGAAATGCATTGTTTGCATCAGCAACCAACACAGTCCAAGGATGTGCTGGGGGCAGCTTGCAAGTGTCACCACACTTCCAGCGCCAACATAGCATGTCCACAACTTACAAACCCTACTCAATATCTTGGGAATGTGGGAGGAATCCAGAGCATCTTGAGGAAACCCACATGGTCACAGGGAGACTGTAGATGCTCCTTTGAGATAGCAGCAGAAATTGAACCTGTATCTTACGATCACTGTCAGTGTAATAGCGTTGTGCTAACTGCTGCGCTACCACCCTTATTCCCAGAACTAACATTGTACATTTTAATTTTACTTTGTCCATAAATGTCTGCCAGTTTCAAGCATTTTATTTAGATGGGCACTTACGGTAAATTCACCTTGAACAGTCACCAATATGCTTGCTGACTGAACTGCTCTATGACAAATGCCGTATCATCTGTCATGCATCTGTCCCTGACACACCTACAAAACAAGGGCACATACATTAGACTGCTGTTTCTGGATTTCAGTTCAGCATTCAACATTCTTGTCTCAGAGACCTTGGTGAACAAGATCATACTTGGTTGAAATACATCACTGTGCAACTGGGTGTTACATTTCTGCACAACCATTCCTCCCTCCCTTTTATCCTCAACACAGATGTCCCCCTGGGCTGTGTGCTGAGCCCGGTGCTGCAAACTGTACTCGCACATGACTGCATGGCCATATACCCGAGTAATCCCATTGTCAAGTTCGCCGATGACACAACTGTGGTGGGGCTCAGCAATAACAATGAGACTGCCTACAGAGAGGAGATAGAAGTGCTTGAGGCCTGGTACCTCAATGTCAACAAGACAAAGGAGATGGTTATTGACTTCAGGAGAATTCGCACCACTCACAACTCCCTCCGCTTTACGTCAGCAGTATAGCAGTGAAAATTGCAAGTAGTTTCAAACTGGCAGGAGTGCACACCACACACAATCTCTCGTGAACTTAGAGCACGTGCTGCATAGTCAAGAAAACTCCTCTACTTTGAGGAGGCTAAAGAGAGCAGGACTTTGCACGTCCATACCCGCATCATTCTAGAGATGTGCAGTAGAGAGCATCTTGACAATCTGCATCACCGCTTGGTATGGGAACTGCACTGTGGCCAACAGGAAGACTGTACAATGGATAGTCAGTTTCGACAATTGTGAAGAGCAGGAGGTGAACAAATGTTCAGTGCCGCCTGCCTGCACTTGACCAGTCTCCCGCCCTCTCTTGCTTGCTGCTGGAGAAAGGTGCAGAAGACTTGGGTCCCATGTTGCAAGGTTTGTTCGGCGTGTCTATGGACTGGTTTTGGAGGACTCCGTGGTTCGTGTTACATGTGTTTCTGGTTACTTTTTTTTTGCTATTTTGAACAATTTGATTGGGGTGCTTTGGTACAGCCAAGCTCTGCGGCCTGCGGTCATCGACCGACAGCACCGAACCGAACTGAACTAAACTATACCATTTTGAGAACTCTGCAGTTTGATGTTTAATATTCTCTGCTAATTTTTTTTTGCTGTTTGATCAGTTGGCTTTTTTTCATGTATTTGGTGTTTGTTTTCTTGGAGTAGGTTCCATGGTGTTTCTTTGTTTCCTGGCTGTCTGTGGGGAGATGAATCTCAGGGTTGTGTATTGTATACTTAGATAATAAATGTAGTTTGAATCTTTAATTGAAGTCGGGATTACAAACTTAAAAACTGGTACAACCAGTTAGCCAGAGAAATGGGAGTTTCCTTAAATTTGCTGTTTGAGGATTATTTATCTCTGCTGGTACCTTTTTTGTAAAAACAAATGTTTGTGATTCTCGATCATTGGAATTTGTTGAATTATTTTCTTAAAGGTAGGACTTAATGTGAATACTATAGTTGTGAAAGTGCAGCGGAATTGCTTGAAAAACTGCAGGCATTGTACATTTAAGAAAAAAAGATTTGTTTTATGTTCATACCATCCTTTGAATTTATTGCAGCAGAAAATATATAAATATCAAGTTAGTTTTTTTGTAAAATCAACTATCCCAATGTTTGTAAAATGTAGATTGGAACAAAAATGGTCAACACAGCCTTAAAAATATTGTAGTGCAATGCTTTTAGCAATATTTCGTAGTGATTTGTCATTGTTCTATAAACTTCATTGCATACATTGGCTTACTACTTAAGTTTTGGGGATCAGAAATAGATTGCAATTTTGCTGATTATCTTTTAGAAAGATGATGTAATTTTGAAGTAAATTAAAAGATACTGGATATAGTTTAGTCAAGGGCAACGGTATGGTAGCTTACTGGCCAGTGTATTGCTTTACAGCACCACTGACCCAGGTTTGAATTCCGCCCACTATCTCTAATGAGTTTGTATGTTCTCTCTGTGACTGAGTAGGTTTGCTCCGGTTTCTTCCCACATTCCCAAGGTGTTTTGGAGGAGCTCAGCAGGTCAGGCAGCAGCTATGGAAATGAATGAGCAGTTGAAGTTTTGGGCCAGGACCCTTTATCAGTCCTTATGAAGGGCCTTGGCCCGAAACTTCGAATGTTTTTTTCATTTCCAATGCTTGGCCTGCTGAGTTCCTCCAGCACCTTCTGTATGTTGTTTTGGATTTCCTACATCAGCAGATTTACTTGTGTTTGTGGTTAATAGGTTAATTAGTCACATGATGGAATTTGGCAGTGTAGACTTGTTACGTCAGAAGGACCTGTTACCGTGCTATATCTCAAAATTAATTAATTTGGTTATTAGTGATGTCAGGCCTTGAGTGTTTCCAGTATTTTCTAGTTTATCTTTAAAACCTGTTCTTTGTATTTCCTTTCTAAGCTTCCTTAGATCACTGACAGCATTCCTTCGTCGTTATCAGATTGTGATGATTGGTGACATTGTCATCTGACCTTTCAGCAACACTTATCAGTAACAAAAAATGTCGTAGATCTGCCACAAAGAAAAATGAGCAGTTCTGATGATTTCCCTTAAACTCGTTTCTTCCTCTTAGACAGATTCCACAATCAAGAAATTCCCATACGGATAGTTGTACATGTGTTTCGATCAGTGCACTTTGGTTTGAAAGTGATTAATAGATAAGGAAGCTCCATTTGCATTACCCAAGCCTCGTTGGTTATATTGTGAGTGGGGAAAACCTACTTAAATTTGAGGTTTAAAGGCAACTGCAGTCAGTTGTGCTATAATGGGGTCTCTTAGGAACATAACCATCATTGTCTATAGAACTGCTGTACTCGTATAAAGAAAAAGCATGACTCACGTTTGGTTTGATATTTATGGTTCACTCCAGTGTCCATATTCCAAAGGTGACCATTGCACTACAATCACTGATACTGACTACACAGGTGGTTAAGAAGGCATATGGCGTGCTTTCATTTATTTGTTGAGGCAGTGAGTTCAAAAGTCAGGAAGTTATGTTGCAACTGTATAAAATTCCAGTTAGGGAGTATCTAGAGTATTGCATGCATGCAGTTCTGGTTGCCCCACTATAGGAAGGAATTCAAGTCTGGAGAGGGTACAGAAGAGGTTTACCAGGTTGCTACCTGGATTAGAGAGGACGTGCTATAACAAGAGGTGGACAAACTTGTGTTGTTTTCTCTGGAGCAGCAGAGGCTGAGGGAAGATCTGTTAAAGGTTTGTAAGATTGATGGAGTATCTTTTTCCCAGAGCTGAAAATGTCTAATATCAGAGGGCATGCTCTTAAAGTGAGAGGGGAAATTTTCCTACATGAGAGTGGAGGGTGCCTGGAGTGTGCTTCCTGGGGTGATGGTAAAGACAGATACGTTAGGGACTTTTATCAGGGCAGGGGGAGGGAAGCATGGATGGGAAAAGGGGCAAGAAAGGTGGGGGGGGGAGCAGAAAGCACCAGAGGCATTCTAAAATGATCAGAAAACCAATTGTTTGGAATTAAATGACTTTTCCTGGCGCCTCAGGACTGGGCATATCTGCACCCATGCCTCTCCCTGCCCCTGGCACTCCTCTGGTGCAATCCTGTCCCACACGCATCCCCGGGTGCTCCACCTTACTTACTACTCGGGGAAAATAACCGTTTTTGAGTCTGGTGCGCATGCTACGTAGCTACCACCCTGATGAGAGTGAGACAAACAGTCCATCAGCAGGGTGGTTGGGATCATTCATGATATTGCTGACCTTTTCCCGGCATTTTTCTATATATATATCCTTGATGGCGGGGAGGCTGGTGCAGGTGACGTGTCCTTTAGGGAGTGTTAATCAAGGATCAGCTTTATTCACCATAAATATTTACAAGCATTAGGAATTTGCTGTAGCCGTGTTGGTCAGGGCATGACAACTCCTCTGGTGTGTGAAAACTGTGATGTTTCCGTGTCTTTATGACTGTGAAAGAGACCATTTGGCCCATCGAGTTCATGTTAGCTTTCAGAGCAATTCCACTTCCCCATGGAATCTATTGTCTTTTATTAATGTTCCTCTGATTTCGTTTCCACCCACCTATGTGAGGGTTAGTTTATAGCAACCAATTAACCTGCCAACCCTACATCTTTATAATGTGGGAGGAGACCAATGTGAGTCACAGGAGAACGTACAAATTCCAGAATGATCAGAGATCAGAATTGAACTTGGCCTTCTAGAATTGTGAGCTGGCAGCAACATTAACTGCCATAACACTATGTCATTTCTTTGGCACCTAATGCCATCTTCTAGTTTAAAAAGTAAACTTCTGTGTGGTTGGTATATCTGCAATTATAAATCCAGTTCAAAGTTGATTAACTAATCCACTTTATAGGATTAGCAAGTACCGGTATGTCTTTAATGGCACTATCAATTTTTTTGTGAGAAGGAAAGGGCACTGTCCAGTGTTAGCATGGTCACATTCTGTAGAACTCTTGAAATACAGCATGTGATTCAAGTAATTATTACCACTGAGTTCAAATCAAATTTGGGGCTGGTCTTAATTTTACTTGGGTCAAAAAACCTGGATCCCTTACCTTTAGATCAGAGATCAGATTTTTTTTTCAACTCTTCATCTCTTCCTCCTATTGCCTCCCAGCTTCTTATTGATTCCTCCCCCACCTACCTACTACTCCCCTCACCTAGTCTCACCTATCACCTGCCAGCTTGTATTCCTTCCCCTCCCCACAGCACCTTATTCTGGCTTCTGCCCCCTTCCTTTCCGGTCCTGATGAAGGGTCTTGGCCCAAATCATTAGTTCCCCTCCATAGATGCTGTCTTGCTTGCTGAGTTCCTCTAGTATTTTGTGTGGCTTAGATTATATTTCCCAAGAGCATGGTTTCAATCTACTCCTGCCTCCAAACTGCAATGCTGTTGTGTCCTGTGAGGGTACTGGCATGTATCTCCTAGGAGCCTGCGAAGTTAAGCACTGAGCTGAAAGTTTTGCCACAGATCAGGGTTGTCATTGTAGTGGATGGGCAATAAAATCCTGTAGTACTGACCATGGAATTGGTACATATTCCAGGGTTTACAAGCTACAGAGCTTACTAAGGACTCGAAGTAGTCTTCCTGTTTGGCCTCTGACACTTAGACCATAGGACATAGCAGAATCAGGCCATTCAGCCTATCGAGACTACTCCACCATTCCATCATGGCTGATTTATTATCCCTCTCAACCCCATGCTCCTGCCTTCTCCCCATTACCTTTGGACACCCTTACTAATCAAGAACCTATCAACTCCACTTTAAATATACCCAATGACTTGGCCACCACTGTAGTCTGTGGAATTGACTACTGCTAAAGCAATTCCTCCTCATCTCTTTTCTAAACGGACATCCCTCCATTCTGAGGCTGTGCCCTCTGGACATGGATTCACCCATTATAGGAAGCATATTCTCCACACCCACTCTACAATATTCTGTTGGTTTCAATGAAATTCCCCTTCATTCTTCTAAACTCCAGTGAGTCCAAGCCCAGAGCTCCCGATACAGTAACCTTTTAGTTCCCAGAATCATCCTTGTGACCTCCTCTGGACCTTCTTCAATGTCAGCGCGTCCTTTTTTTTCAAGATAAGGGACGTAAAACTGCTCACAATATTCCAAGTGAGTGTACAACCAATTATGCCTATTACATCAACAATAAAAAAATATGACTGTGACCTGTAATAACCTCACAAACAGAGATTGAAGATAAACTGATCCCATCTCCAACATCAATCCCATTATCATTTCCTGATTTTAACCACAGTGGTTAGTATGATACTATTACAGCTCAGGGCATCCAGAGTTTGGAGTTCAGTTCTGGTGCTGTTCTGTAAGGAGTCTCTGTACATCTTCCCCATGGAATGTGTTTTTTTTTCTCTGGGTGCTCTGGTTTCTTCCCTCAGTTCAAAGATGTACTGGGTAGGGTAATTGGTCGTTGTAAATTGTCCCACGATTAGATTAGTTAATCAGGTTTGTCAGCTTTGCTGTGGGTGATATGACTCAAAGGGCCAGGAGGACCTACTCCACATTGTATCACTTAATAAATAAAAATAAAGTTAGTGACGTTTGTAAGAAATGTTGAGTCCTGGTTCAAATTATTTGGTAGTAAAATAAATTATGAAACTCCAGAAGGGAAGTCTTTTTCTTTTTGGAAACAACTTTCATTCCCCATCTTGACCGAGTATTGATCACAGGATCTGTCGTTATGGGAAATGAAAATGGTAGGGCACCTTAGCAGGTCAGACTGCAAGTGTGGATAGAGAAGCTTGAGGTCATACTTGAGTCTGTAAATTTTCATCGGTTAGTGTTGTAACAGTTTTCAAGCAAATTGAGAGGCATGCCATGTGATTCAGGGTCAGTTTAGTTGGTGGGGCTGAGAGAAATGAGAGTTTCAAGAGCCAAGCGCAATGACACGAGGGAAAAAAATTGAATGATGCTTAACTCACAAGCCCAATAGGTGAAATTGAGTACAAACGAATCCTTGTCCATATTTTCCTGCTGGAAAACTTGGGATTGGTTGTTATGATCTAAAATTGAAGTGTCGTTTTTGGAGGCGGTAAGGTTACTGGTTTGGAGACTCAGGTGTTTATTTAGAGATACAGCGGAATAGGCCCTTTCGGCCTTTTGATCCGCGATGCCCAGCAATCCAATTTAACCCTAGCCTAATCATAGGACAATTTAAAAATATCTATTAACCTACTAACCGGTACATCTTTGGATTGTGGGAGGAAGCTGGAGCACCTGGAGGATGTACAACCTTCTTGCAGATGACATCAGGAAGGAACTCTGAACTGCAATGCTCCGAGCTATAGTAGTTTCACGCTTACCGCAGTGCTATTGTGGCTTATTGCCACAGTGTGGGAAGCTGAGGACTAAGATCAGTGAGAGCAGAACAAAGAATGAAATGACAGGTGACTGAAACCCCAGACCACACTCATGGGTTGAATGGAGATCTCTGCCAAACAGCCAAACCATCCTCATTTGGCATCCCTCCCACTGCGCTGACCATACCGTGAGTAGCAATTACAGCATCTAGAACTCTTTGACAGTCTGACCCTATCTTCTGATGCTTACGGTAGTGCTGTATTGCTCCCGCAAGACAACCCTTTGAATTAAAATGTCCAATTTTGTTGTCAGTCTGGAAAATTTTAGTTTAGAATTGCATTATATCTGATCATGGTAATTTTAATCAAGAATTGATCTTGAATTCTCGATCAAGGATGATTCACTAACCTCTTAAACTGGCAGCTACAATTGGAAGGATAGGTATTGAAGAAGGATTGTGCAAGTTTTAATTTGTTTTTATGCTACAGAATCTTTATTGCCAAACCTATAATCTGAGGTGCACTCAGGTCAGGCGGTTTAATTTATCAATCCAAATTTACTGTTAGGTGACGTATTTTTCTGTATTACGTTCAGTGGCCATTTGTTAGGCACACCTGTACACCTCATTACTGCAAATAGCTAATCAGCCAATCATCTGATGGCAACTCAATGCATAAAAGCATGCAGACATGGTCAAGAGGTTCAGTTCAGACCAGACATCAGAACTGGGGGTAAAAATGTGACTTTAACCATGAAGCAATTTGGTGCCAGGCGGAGTGGTTTGAGCATCTCAAAAACTGCTGATCTCCTGGGATTTTCACACAACAGTCTTTAGAGTTTATGGAGAATGGTGCAAGAAGCAAAATCATCCAGTTGGTGGCAGTTCTGTGGGCAAAAGCATTTTGTTGATAGTGAGAGTGATCAGAGGAGAATGGCCAGACTGGTTCAAGCTGACAGAAAGGCAAGAGTAATTCAAATAACCATGCATTACAACAGTGGTGTGCAGAAGAGCATCTCTGAACGTACAACATGTCAAATCTACAGCAGCAGAAGACCGTGCCAGATTCCACTTTTGTACATAATCAAATGGCCACTGAGTGTAAATGTTTTCACTGTTCTGAAGTGTCACTTAATAGCTTAATCAAGATTCAAAGTTCAAAGTAAATTTTATTATCAAAATGCAGATATGTCACCATGTACAACCGATTGTGGGCTTTTACTGAGGTACTCGTCAAATCTATAAAAGAGTAAATATAATTTGATCAATGAAAGATCAACCAGACTGCAGAAGACAACAAACTGTGCAAATGCAAATATAAATATAAATAAATAATAAATAACAAGAACATGAGATAGCAAGATAGAGTCCTTAAAGTGAGATCATTGGCTGTGGGAACATCTCAATGGATGGACAAGTTGAGTTCTGATGTAGGATAGCTAGCATGCGAGCTATCCTATGTCAGCAGTTTACTTGGTGAGAAAATACTTCTGAGTAGAGTACTTTTGAGCTGAGGTGTGGTGTAGAGGTTTTTCTGGCCATGCGCTTTGCAGAACCTCTCTCCTTGGCATTGCGGGGGCTGCAAAGAACAGAGCCAGCTGAGTGAACCTCCACATGGCTATGGATCAAGACGTATGGCCTGTGGACCAGTGCTGCTGGGACACAAGCCAAGGCCTGATCAACCCTTGTTGGGGTTGTTTGGGTGACAGTGTCTGATGCTGAAGGACCAGAAACATCCAATGACCCCAGGTTACATCCTGAATGATGTATCTCAGCATCGGTCGCAGAATTTTGTTTTGCCAATTTAACTGTGTATGATTTTAGAATTGTACATATTATTCAATCATGTTATCTTGGCAATATTCTCAAAGGATTCTCAGTATAAAGTGGTTCCACCACATCACTGAACTACCAGTCTGACCATTCCTTCTCCACTCTGCACACTGATTTTTTTTTCAGTCTGCTTGTCCCAAACTTGTGTGTAACTTGCACACAAACTGGAAAGCAATCTGCACAATATATGAGACTTTATATTTTCTCTTACAAGAAACCTTAATTCGTAAAAAGCACTGGATGAGTTCTGTTGAAATGTTAAACTTTTAAAAGTTCTATAAAAGTTTCATTTAAATCCCAAGTTCATCTAGCTCATCAGTGGCAAGTGCAACATGCTCAATTATGTGAGCTATAATGCACATTTGATTCTGATATGAGAAGGTAAAGGATGGTGCTTTATCAGTGTCAAGTGTTCAGTCTCTTCCCACAGTAATTTATTTGCACTGCCTATCATTAGGAAAGGTCATTAACATGAAACATTAACTCTGTTTCTGACACCAGATGCCTGACCTGCTGTATTTCTCCATCATTTTCAGTTGTTTTGCTAATTTCCAAAATCTGCATTCCTTTAATTTTTTGTTGTGTTGTGAATCCTGCTCCAAGCATGAGAATCAGAATCAGGTTTATTATCACTGACAAACTGTATTGTCATGCTTTTTTTTGTTTTGCAATACTACCAAAAAAACTTTCTTTACATAAAAATATTTTTTAAAAAAGTAGTACAACAAGAGAGCAAAGATAGTGAGGTGATGTTCATGGTTTCACGGACCATTCAGAAATGCGATAGCAGAGGGGAAGCTCTTCGTAAAACATAGAGTGTGTGTCCTGTAGTAGTAATGAGAGGAGGGCATGCCCTTGGATGGTGAGGGTCCTTGATGATGAATGCTGCCTTTTTGAGGCGTTGCCTTTTGAAGATTCCCTCCATAAACTCCACTGAATTTTTCTCTCGTGAATCCATTAAAGGAGATTTATGGAACTGCCATGTTCACTAACATTACCTAGTGGCAAAAAGAACTCTAACCCATGAAGAATTCATTCAAATCTACTCTAAAAACAGAAGAACTAGTTTGAGTCATAGATTTGACTCGAGAACTTTCTACACAGCATTTACTGGGAATTAATAGGGCTAGTGTGAAGAATGTTAACAGTCTCTAACATTCTAAATTTCAATCTGTTGTGTGCAGCCTTGTTCTTCTTCAGGTGATCTTTAATTGACTCTGCTTATGAAATACTTTTTTCCGAGCAAGTTACAGAAATATCTTTTCTGTGTGCCTGAGCATTTTCCTCACTGCCAACTGTGTCATTTAACCGATCTGCCTTGCACTGAATTTCGACTCTGGTGATGTACGGTATCCATCTTAATGCAAAGCTTTCTGCTGTTTGTCATTTTCAATTATGGGTTTATCTGGCGATCCAGCTCTGACATCAATATAAGGTAAAAACTGGGGAAGGTAATGTTACACAGCCCTTGTGGATTCATTCTGCTGATAATTCAAATCCCTTTGTGCTGGAAAAAAATGTATATCCAGTAAATTAAATGAATCAACATAAATCACCCATGAAAATGGGAATTTCTTGCCAAAAATAAATTGGAGAATAGAACAGCTTTGGATTACAAGAAGTATATTGTATCTTATAAGCATCGCAATAGTAATACTTACAAATGTGCAGTACAAATAGAGGTAATCCCATTTTCTCTCTTGCACATGCCAAGAAAGAAGACAACAGGAGCACCCATGTCTCCCCAGAGAGGAAATAGTTTAAAAAAAAGTAAATTGTTTATGATCGCACCTAAAGGCTCTGTT
Organism: Hemitrygon akajei; assembly: GCF_048418815.1. Taxonomy (NCBI): domain Eukaryota; kingdom Metazoa; phylum Chordata; class Chondrichthyes; order Myliobatiformes; family Dasyatidae; genus Hemitrygon; species Hemitrygon akajei. Next base: position 10,254,403 of record NC_133139.1, on the reverse strand, counting down.
TCCGTAGCAGGAACTGTTGATCGTTTCTGCCTAAATTTACAGTAGTCTTCACCGACTTATAAGAAACATTGAAAAATGATAATGAGGCTTTTAAGGTTTCATATTGCAGGAATTTGCAGGATTTAAATAATCCCTCTTCTCAAGTAGCAGAATATGTAGTAAATTGCAGGCTTGGTATTGATTTAAATAATTTCATTCACCCTTCTATTATCAAAATCTCCTGTAACATTTAACTTTCCTGTACAGCAAGGAGCAGGAAAGACTGTGCTCTTTTCGCTTAGTAATGCTGAGATGTATTCTTATTTTTGTGCTACTGGAAACAAATATCAAGTCATTAATTTGTTTTATTTTGTAGGTCTACACCAGAGAAAGGAAGGTGGTTGTTCCATCACTAATTCTGATTTGACCTGAGGATGCTTTGTCTCTTGAAAAATGTACAAGAGAAGACAGAAATGGAAGATTTGGCGAGACCTTTGGTGGTGCTGAACGTGCAGTAGCCCATTATTTTAACCGTGATGATATACTAAAATTGCAAGTTTTGGCGTTGTGGGTTTGCATGGCAAAGTAACCGTGGAGAAGCCAGGCTATCACAAACTTATGGATTTTGATAAGAGAGGGGGGAGGGGGGAGGTGGAAGAGACAAAGAGAATGTCAAAGTCTGGTGGACGGGGAACCAACTGTGGCCGGAGTACGGGGAGCAGCTCTGGAGTCTTAATGGTGGGTCCCAACTTCCGAGTGGGAAAGAAGATTGGATGTGGAAACTTTGGAGAGCTTCGTTTAGGTGAGAGTTGTAAGAATTGCTCTATTTACCATTTTTTATATTTGTAATCAAGTGAATTTAAATTACATGGTTAACTTTTACAAGCTGTCTGTCTAGCTGTAGGCTTACAAACATCTATCATTTAGATGATTAAGGAAAACTTGGTATACAGGATATAAATTCACTCTCTGCAGTGTTTTATCCCCAATGCTTATTAACTTCATTGATTTTCTGGCTGAACACATCATGCCTCATATAACATGTTCTTCAGTTCCTTATGTTTATCTTCTCTCTCTTCTGCCTGTTATATCTTAGCATATGTCGAACACAATGCTTGTGCTATATCTTGCATCATTGTAGTGAAGTTATCTTTATAGTTGACTATTATAACCAGGGAAACCATTCACTTGTCCTAATCAGATCAGTATTGACATTAAGTCCTTCAAATTTCCTTGAAATGTTTGTTCAAACCTAATAGATAATAATAATTCCTCTAACCACTTTTCTAAAGAACCTCATTCTCTAATCTTTCCTCATAATATGCTGTCAATGAGGGACTTTAGTTATCTCTTCTGCAAATTGAAACCCATTCAGCACATTTCTAACCACTGTGCAATTTACCTAACATTTTTTCCCCAGAAAGCTTTGGTAAGCAGTCTTTTGACTTCACTGAAGGTATGACTTTGATTCCTCTTTGCAAACACTTATTAAATATACAGACACAAAGGACTGCAGTTGATGGAATGAGGACTGAAAAACAAACTGCTGAGTTCCTCCTTTTAAGTATGCAGCTTGGAGAAAGTATATTATGCTTCTGATGTTCCTACTTATCGCACAGGTCTCTCTTTATTGCTTTTGTCTTTTAAAATGTATAAAAGGGAACTTTTCAACTAAAGCTAAGGCTTCTTGCCCTAGTTACTACAGAACGAACCTCTTACTGAAATAAAATAAGCAAACCATCACTCTTATGGAAAATGAACTGGATTAAGGCAAAGTTTTAATTTGAGGCTTAAGATTTTTTAAATATATTTTAAGTGCAATATATAACATTTGAGCAATTTGCTCTGTAGACAATAAATGTTTGGTATTTTTAGGGGTACGTTTGAGGAACGGGGAGTTAGCTTTCCTGTACATGGATAGAGTGATTCCCAATTACTTAAATGCTATGGTTCATCTTCTAATAAAAAAAACATTAAAATGAAATAATTGGTTATCCTTTCAGTGAAATAAAAGTATATAATAGATTTAACAAAAAAAGAAATGATGAACAATTAAATAGGCTGCTGTCCAGATGTACATTTGGATATTTGCTGGATTCTGTATTATCATCTAATGCTCATGTAATGTGCAATCGGTTGTTCTGTGCTCACCGAGTACAGAAGTGACCAGGTGTTTAAGTGAGGATTATGTAAAGAATGATTGCTTGAATGGTATTGATATGGGAAAACTCTTACTTAATGTGCATTTTGTTTTTAAATGAATAGCACTAACATAAAGACTGTTAAAGCTGCTGCAGGTGTGCTCCATTGTTAGTGTTGAAACAATCTTCTTTGAATGCCATGCTTGTCAAATTAGCCACGCTCTTCGGACCTCTTCATCCTTCTGAATCACTGATTCGATATAACGTGTAGTTGGTGGTTTTCTGATATTGGGGCAGCATGTAGTCTCTTCCTAAAGTTTTTAGACTTCCTGGTACACTTTATCCCAAATAATCTGAATATCCAAGGTTAAATGTTTAGGAAATAAAAGATTGCCTAGTACTAAATAGGCATGTTCAGAGCCAAACTCTGAAATGAACTTCAGTGTTTCAGTTTGCACACTTTGGTTAAATATCTGACTTGATCTATGTTGCTGGTGTTTTAAATTCCATTTATTTAAAAAAGAATTACTCACCAAATCTTTGACCCTGTGTGAAAGATGCTGCCTCACCTTCTTATAAAGACCCAGACTCTGCTTTCCCCAAAATTGCTGGCAATTGTGGGTGATTGGAAATACTGTCCTATTGCAGCCGCCTCATTTTGTCCCCTGAAACTCTACAGTACTGTGCAAAAATCTTAGGCACCCTAGCTATATACACGTGCCTAAGATTTTTACACAGTACCGTATTTGTCAACGTGGAGTGGAGAGCGAGTTTGTAAATCTGGCAGGAGCAAAGGATCTTGGAAATGGCAAGAGTGGAATGCCGCAGGAGGGTTGTGGGACAGGGGCAGAGAACGAGTGTCAGGGCGGAGGTGGGTGGTGCAGGTACAGACACATCCACCCCTGAGACGTCAGGCAAGGTCATTTGATTCCTGACAACTGGTTTATTGATCTTGCTAGTTGTCTCAGGCTGAGTGTCTGCACCTAAGCCACCCCCACCCCCACTCCTTGCGCTCCTCTGCCACCTGTCTCACCCCCTCGTGCAGTGCTACACCCCTGCTGTTCCCAGCATCCTTTGTTCCTGCCTAATTTTGCAAACCTCTCTTCGTTCCACATTGACAAATACAGTACTGTGCAAAAGTCTGAGGCACCCTAGCTATATATATGTGCCTAAGGCATTTGCACAGTACTGAATAGTCATTTTCATAAAGTATTGTTCCCATTGCAAACATTAACATGTTATCAGTTACTGTTTCTGTACAGCTCCTGAGCAAATTGTACAAAGTCTTGGTGTGCTTCCTCAACATAGTCCTGGACCTCAAGAAGCTGTCAGTTTGCATTAATATCTTCCCTAGAATTCCTTGTTCTGGAATGCCATTTAAGTTTGGCACAGAACTGAATGTCTTTTAAAGTTAAAAATAAATTTATTAACAAAGTATATATATGTTGCAATATACTACCTTGAGATTTTTACAGGAAACTAAAGCGATACAGTAGAATTTATGAAAACTATACACAAAGGCTGATAAACCACCAATGTACAAAAGAAGACAAATTGTACAAGTAAAAAATATAACACTGAGAACATGAGTTTTAGAGACCTTGAAAGTGAGTCTGTAGGTTGTGAAATCAGTTAAATTTCTCCACACTGGTTCAGGAGCCTGACAGTTGTAGGGTAATAACTGTTCCTGAACCTGGAGGTGTGGGACCTAAGACTCCTGTACCCTCTGCTCAAAGGTAGTAGCGAGAAGAGAACATGGCCTGGATGGTGAGGGTCCTTAATGATGGACAATAATGGCTTCCTAGCACCAGTTGATATTGTGTGGCTTTGAAACAGCCCACATAGTGCATCCTTTGTTATGCAGTTGTTCATGACAAGGCTCAACAAGTATCTCGTATTAGACTTTCCTAGCAAAGGAGTTGGGCAGTTAGAGTACATCTGTCACAAGGGCGGCATGTGGCAAGACCAATGCTCCAACTTTGCTTTACAGGTCTGGCAGGGAATACTTTCCTTGCCACTAGCCAGCAGGTCTTGGTATATCTTGAAGGCTTTGTTGATGAGGAATTTGGCCAAATAACTTTGATGATGATAAGATGTGCGATATCACTTTCGAGCAGGGCTCTGACATTTATTCAGACCAGTGAAGGGTGTTCCTCTGGAGCTGGGGAAGAAAGCATACAGACCAGTCCCATCCATTACTACACTGAAGTTGGATGACACTTTGTATACTTGGGGGCTAGATACGGCTTGTAGCCATGGCCGAATGTAGTTTATTTTTCCACCCATTTCTAGAGACATACATAGAGAAAATTTGCAAGAACGTTGGTGGCCTGAGTTATAGGGGAAGGTTGTATAGGAATTATTCTCTGGTCTGTAGAAGAATGAGAGGAGATCTTATAGAGTATAGAAAATTATCAGCGGTATAGATAGGGTAAATACATGCAGGCTTTTCCCCCTGAGGTTTGTGGAGACCAGAACTACAGGTCTTGGGTTTAGGTTGAAGGGTGAAATATTTAAGGGGAACCTAGGAAGAACTTCACTCAGGGTGATATAAAGTGTGGAACCAGCTGCCAGTGGAAGTAGTGGATGCAGGTCCATTTGCAACATTAAGAGAAGCTTGGATAAGCATGTGGATGGGACGGGTATGGAGGGTTATGTTCAGGTGCAGACTGACGGATCTATGCCAAAAAACAGTTTATTATGGACTAGATTGGCTGAAGGGCCTGTTTTTGTACCGTAGTGTTCTATGACTATGAAGGTTGTGCAAGCTCTTTGAGCTTCTGGTGAAATAGAAAAGATCTTGGATAATTGTTAGAGCTCAATTGTGAGTAGAGGCCCCATCGATGCCAAGTACAGCCACTTGAGAATGTCTTGCACCATCTGAAGAGGTTCTATCCATAACTGAATGGAAGCACAGTGCCAGTATTTCAATATTCTATCTTTCATCAGTTGCGATATACCAATTAAAGTTTCAGTTGGTAATGAACTTTTTGTATACAGGTTGTCCCCGAGTTACGAACGTCCAACTTACGGACAACTCGTACTTACAAACCGAGGAAGGAGAACGCCGTCTGCCATTTTAAGTCGGATCGCAACGCTGTCTGCCATTTTAAGTCATTGCCGTTGACACTGTGTTGAGTGTTCAACTTTGTATTTGGCTTAAATTTTCCTTACCAAGATTTACCCTGACCCCCCCCCCCCCCATTCCGGACGGCTGGTGACGCAATGAGATCAGCGCCAGGCTCAAGAACGGAGGTTCCCGTGTTCAATCCAGTGACAGACCACTCCCATGCTGGGTTGATATCGATCCAGTGACTCCTGTACCATCCGTACCGGGTTGATGTCAAGCTCGCAACTCGACCTCATTAAAAAAAAAAACACTGCTACCTCCAGTTTAAACTCCCACGCGGAATATTGTGGAGGATCAAATACTCAAAACCAGCACAACCCCCACTTGTCCCATTTAACCTGTCTGAGTGCGGTGGACTTGAGGACCTGGGGAATTCAGTGCAGTGGTCCTTAGGACCCGCCGCCTGCAGTGTTTCTGTTCTGTTGATGGGAAGCAACCGCGATTCAAAATAAAGTGGAAATAATAAAGCGTTTGGAAAGAGGTGAAATGCCATCGGTCAATGGAAAAGCATTAGGCTACAGTCGGTCAACAACTAGAACAATTTTAAAGAATAAAGGATAAAGTGAGAATAATGGAGCATGTGAAAGGCCCTGCCCCAATGAAAGCTACAATTATTACGAAGCAGCGCAGTGGTTTAACTATTGGAATACATATGTTTCTTAAATGTTTTATATGCATAGAGATAAAATATATACTATATACTAAGACAAACGTTTGACTAACTAACGCTAAATAATACCGGATGTACTTATTCCAACTTACGTACAAATCAGATTTAAAGGCGGACTCAGGAACGGAATGCATTCGTAATCTGGGGACTGCCTGTATTTTTAAAAAAGAATTATTTAGTCTCAAACTCAAATACAGAATTTCAACATTGGGTTTAAGTGTTCATTGCTTTGCCACCACTGTATACTAACTATTTGGAAACTGTAAGCCTCTTGAACCTTTCACTGAAAGGTTGCACGTGAATGTGAACTGATGACATGCTAATGTTAAGGTGAAGTCAGGAGCAGCAGCAGACCACCTGTTGATACCTGCTCTGCCATTTCATTATCATAGCTGATCTGACTCAAGGATGCCGACTTAGCCCACTGCTTCACTCTCTAACCCTGACCCTGTTGGGCACAGTTCAAACGCCATCTATAAATTTGCCAACTACACAGCTATTGGCAGATTTTCACATGGTGGTGAGGTGGTGTACAGGAGCGAGATGGATCAGCTGGTTGAGTGGTGTTGCACTGAAAGTCAGTAAGACTGAGGAATTGACTGTGGACTTGAGGGAGAAGTTGAGGAAACACACTAGTCCTCATCAAGGTATCGGCAGTGGAAAGGGTAAGCACTTTCAAGTTCCTGGGTGTCAACATCTCTGAAGATCTATCCTGGATATTGATGCAATTACTGAGAAGGCACAACAGCAGCTGTATTTTATTAGGAGTTTGAAGAGACTTTGTAGGTCACCAAAGACTCTCGCAAATTTCTATAGATGTCCAGTGAAATGCATTCTAACTAATTGCATCACTGTCTGGTCCATCGGTAATGCATGGAGGAGCCACAGCGCAGGATCAGAAAAGGCTATAGAAGTTGTAAACTCAGCCAGCTCCATCATGGGCACTAGCCTCTCCAGCATCCAGGACATCTTCAAGAGGTGATGTGCCCTCTTCTGATTGCTACATTCAAGGAGGTGGTACAGGAGCCCACACAGACAAACATTTTAGGAACAGCTCCTTCTCTCCCATCAGATTTCGGAATGGACAATAAACAATATTTTTGCTCTTTTTGCACTAAGTTTTATGAACAGTGTTCATTATTGTAATTTATATTTTTTATTATGTATTGCAACATACTGCTGCCACAAAACAACAAATTTCTTGACAGATGCCAGTATAATTAAACCTGATTCTGAAGTTGAACATTGCAAGGTACCATAGATGTTAATGAGGTAAAGGACCAGATTACCTGATTGTAATCTCAACTCTACAGTCCTTAATTGTGCTAATATTTTATCCCCTTGCATACCATATCTTTGCACCTCTGACACGGGTAACAACTGTCCTGAAGAATGGTGTAGTCCAAAATGTTGACTATTTATTCATTTCCATGGATGTGTCTGACCTGCTGAGTTCCTGTAGCATTTTGTGTGTGTATGTGTTGCTTTGGATTTCCAGCTTCTGCAGAATTTCTCATGTTTATGTTCTAACATTGTTAGCTTTCTGAAGGATTAGATCTACAATATGGACTTTGCAGGTACTGCAGCAAGGTTCATTTTGCAAATCAGATCTGCTGATGTGTTAACCTAGACACTAAAGGAATTCCCATGCCCTTTTAATAGTGGCATTTGTTTCTACATGATTTGATGAAACTATTTGCATATCGCCCAAGGGGGGAATCAACTAATGGCCAATGGACTGCAAACCTAGTCTGCAATATTTGAATAACAATTTTAAACAAATTAAGATCTTTTAAACCAAAGGGGCGTAATTTTTTGCTTGAAGTTTCTGAGTGAAGTAAAGAATTCTATATCAGAGCTTTCAAAATGTATAAACTCTCAGTTCATTTTAATAAATCAAAAACTGGAGCATGTGGTGACCAGACAACTTTTACAACCCTTCACTGAGCAAAGATAAAAACACCTCAGTTATACACAATTATTATTCAATTTAATTATTTTTCTTGTGAATGTAAAGGAATTTTGAGCTCTATAAAGCTCTGCAAACTAGAGCAATTGACGCTAATTTACAGCAGCAGTGAATTTAATTTGAGGGTGTGACTAGTTCTGCACTGATGTCATTCTCCAGTGCAATGCTTTTAAACTAACACAAACAAATATAGAAACTCTATTTTGCACTGAACCATATTTGCATAAAAAATCACCATTTAGCCAAATTCTGAGTTCTGCAAGGACTGTGGTAAGAATCCTTATTTTTATTTGATTAATTCCTGACTTTCCTACAACTTGTTGTTTAATTTGAGAGTATACATCCATGTGAGTTTACAATAGTAATGCATTAGTGCTGCGTTATTTGGTCTTTTTAAGAGCTTGTACTTTCTTTTGCATGCAGGAAAGAATTTGTACACGAATGAATATGTGGCCATCAAACTGGTAAGTTATATTTATTTTTCCATAAATAGATGTCATACAGATATAGCTAGCTTGCTGTTTACATGCATTAGAAATAATCCTGAATCTCCTCCAGCAATTTCATACGTGAATGTATGCAGTATACCATTGTATACCAGCATAAGGCACCTAGGAAGAAGTTAAAATGCGTGGACATTTAGAAGCAAAGCCAAGCATTCTGAGCAGTTAATATCACCAAAAAAAAGTATTCATGATTGTATTAAAATGCAATAATTTATTGTTTGCTTCTACTATTTCCAAAAACAAATTAAACATTCTCATACATTTTGCTTGTTTAAAAGAAGCAATTTTGGTGAGAATTTCTTAAGGCCTAGCACTCCCAAATTTGGATCTGTTAATTACCAAAATTACTCTTGTTAATCTGTTAACATTATTAATCTTGAACCATAAGACCAAGATGCCGAATTAGGCTAATTGGTCCATCAGGTATACTCTGCTATCCCATCTTGGCTGATTTATTATCCCACTCAACCCCATTCACCTGCCTTCTCCCTTTGACCTTTGACACTGTTACTAATCAGGAGCCTATCAACCTCAGTTTTAAAAGTACCCAATGACTTGGCCTTCAAGCCATCAGTGGCAATGAATTCCACACTGATTCACTACCATCTGGCTAAAGAAATTCTTACACAGCTCTGTTCTAAAGGACATCCTTAGAATATTCTGAGGCTATGTCCTCTGGTCCTAGACCCCCCCCCCCCCCCACCCACTACTGGAAACATCCTCTCCATGTCTATCTAGGTCTTTCAATATTTGGTAGATCATTCTTCTGAACTTCAGAGAGTACAGGCCCAAAGCCATCGAACACTCCTCCTACATTAATCCTTTCATTCCCAGGATTATTCTCCCAAACCTCTGAACCTTTTCCAATGTCGTTGCATCCTTTCTTAGAAATGAGGCCCAGAGCTGCTCACGATACTCCACATGTGATTTGACCAATGCCTTAAAGTAGTGGGGGGGTGTTAAACGCAACCGGAATACAGCAATACTTGAAGCAGGTTCCTTATGTCCAGTCCTTTCTGCAATTTAGTTTACGTGGCTCTCAGCTTCTGTCCCGCTTGCTCACGTTTTTTCCGCTCACAAAACTCAGTGGGTTTGTCTTTAAATGCAGGGTGCTTGGACTTGGTACCGAAGCAGTTTTGAGGGCTTCATTGCCTCATTAGACAACCTCCGTGCCTGAGCTCCAGCCTCCTGCCTGCCCGCCGCCAGACACCTTGGCCAGATGTGGCTGTTCCTGTGCCAGGGCCGAAGCGGTTGTAGTCCAGAGAGAGCGACTGACCGACCAAGCGAGGAGTGCGACAGGGCGCCCGCCCGCCCCCCCCCCCCCCCCCACCCCTGTAGGATTTATAGGCCGACAAAAGTTTGTTTCAGTAGATCACAGCAAGGTAGCTGCTCTGCTGCTTATGAAACCCGAATGAGGTCTGTGAATATTTTAGCACCGGGTTCCCCACGAACATTCGGAGTGCTAAACAGATTTAGAGGCCACGCCCATCTGTCCGCGCTCCAGGCCAGTAGCAACGGTACTTCCCGCCGGCCGGTTACCCAAGGCCAACCAGTGATCGCGGACGCGCTTGGGTAATGACCTTGCGTGTATTCAAGTTCAACAGTGGGCGTGACAGGGAATGAGGGAAGATGCAGCTGACTCATATTGTTTCCTCGCGGCCCAGTGGTTGGGGACACTAAAGTACACTGTAGTGTGTGGGGAGCGACACACATGTGCGCTGGGCAGAAAGAACGGAACTAAAACCCCGCAACCCGGAAACAATCTCTTAACGGTATTTGTGTATTTATTTTTCATTTTTTTCGGGATCTACTGGGAAAGTCTCAAAGATCGACTATTCGATCGCGATCAATGGGTTGGCGACCACTACCTTAAAGCTTCAGCTTTACATCCTTGCTTTTATATCTTAGCCTTTTATTATTGCCACTGTCTCTCATCTTTAAGACAATACTGACCAGCCTCTTCAACAAAATATAATTTATTATAGCAACATGCTGTATAACAACTCTTCCCTCCCAGGTCAGGGGAATCCAAAACCATGGGGAGTATAGGTTTAGGGTGAACTTTATTACCTGAATGTATTATATCACACTTTAACTTCAGTATTACTCTTTGTTTGGAAAAACAGTATTTTAATGCCATGGTTAAATTGCTGCCAACTTTTTTAATCACTAGATTGAAATGCAGCCAAGAAATTCTACCCACTGGGAAAATGTATTCTGCAAAGTAATAAAATTGATGTTTTTTTAAAATTGTGGATATGCCCACTTTTAATTTTAGGAGATGATGCACTTAGATTTTCAAAATTGTGATTTGCTCAGTAGTAAATTATCCAAAGTGTAAAAATTAAAATCTACCCATGTCGCTGGTTTGTCTAGTCAAAATGAATTCAATAAATGTGGTACTTTGTTAGTGACAAAGGAAAAACAATCAATCATGAAAGTGGTCATAATTGAAAAGCCTGACTACCTCAGGGAAAGAAATCTATCACTGCTGTTTTGTTCATCAGTTATTATTCTAATCCCTTACTCCCTCAGGTGACATGGGAGCCTAGCATAATGCTTTACAGTGCCAATAACCTGGGTTCAATTCCCACCACTGTCTGTAAGAAGTCTGCACATTCTCCCCATGACCATGTGGGTTTCCTTCCAAATTCCAAAGATGTATCGATTAGGATTAGTGAACTGTGGGCATACTGCTGGTACTTGTGATTTGCCTCAGCACAATGCATGGACTGTTTCAGGCGGCAGAATAGCATAGTGGTTAGAACAACACTTTACAGTACAGTTGACCCAGGTTCAGTTCTGTTGCTGCCTGTAAGCGGTTTGTATGTTTCTCCTGTGACCATGCGGGTTTCCTCTCGGTGTTCCAATTTTCTCCCACAGTCCAAAGACTTACCAGTTGGTAGGTTAATTGGTCATTGTAAATTGTCCTGTGTTTAGGTTAGGTGTAAGTCAGGATTGTTGGGCAGCGCAGCCTATGCCACACTATCTCAGTAAAATAAAATAAAAATTGCTATGCAAGCTCCCTGTGGGACTTTCAAGGATATTCTTCCACCTGCAGCATTTGTCCTTTTTACCCACTACCCAAGACCTCTTTTTCACAGTCTTAGCAGCTTCCACAAAACATCAAAATGCATTTAACAGTCACTATTAATGATTGTGTTCTTTTATTGAGTCATTAAAACATTGTATTGATTTGTGCAGTAGACTGCACATTATTTAAAGTTAAATGCTCAACACTGGAGTGAAATACTATATAAATAAAATATTTGTGTTTGAATGTTGCCTCCTGGTGGTCAGTACATGCATTTCCATCTAATTTTAAAATCAGTTTTTAACTTTTGAAGGTAAATTGCTGACCTTTTTACAACAGATACTGGGATTTAAATTTCAGTCCTTGCTTGAATTGATAGTTCAGCAAGACTGGATAGACTTTATAGGAAACCCACTTTTTGCGATTGCAAACACCAGAGATTCTGCAGATGGTGGAAATCTAGAGCAAAATGATTGAGGAACTCAGCAGGCCAGAACATCTACGGAAAGGAATGAGCGATCCATGTTACGGCCCAGTGACAACTGTCTTTCTAACAACAATCTATTGAGATTTTTATTTATTTAGCACATGCACAGAAATGTATTTTGTCTGGATTTCCAGCATCCGCAGCATCTCTTGTGTTGGTGAAGTACATTGTTTGTGTTAACAGCCAACGCAACCTAAGGATGTACTAGAGGCTTGACTGACTGAGCAGGATCAGTTAGCATTTTGGGTGGAAATCCCACCCACAGATGCTGCTTGACACTTTCTCCATAAGATTGTCTTAGACCATAAAATGTAGGAGCAAAATTAGGCCATTTAGCCCATCGAGTCTGCTCCACCATTCCATCATGGCTGATTTATTATCCTTCTCAACCCCATACTTTTGCCTTCTCCTCTTAACCTTTGATACCCTTGCTAATCAAGAACCTATTAACCCCTGCTTAAAAATACTTAATGACTTGGCCTCCATGACCATCTGTCACAATGAATTCAACAGTTTCATCACCCTCTGGCTAAAGAAATCCATCCTCATCACGTCCTTCTATTCTGAAGCTATACCCTCTGGCCCTAGACTCCCCCACTATAGGAAACATCCTCTCCACATTGATTCTATCTAGGCCTTTCAATTTTCAATAGGTTTCAATAGGATCTCCTCTCATTCTTCTAAACCCCAGTGATTATTGGCCTGGAGACATCAAGCACTCGTAGGTTAACCCGTTTATTCCAGGGATCATTCTCATGAACCTCCTCTAGACCCTCTCCAATGCCTGCACATCCTTTCTTAGATAAGCAGCCCAAAACTGCTCATAGCACTCCGAGTGCGATCTTCTCCAGGTTCCAGCACCTGCAGTCTCTTAGATCTGGCTTTCTGGCAAGCTGACAATTCCTGAGAGCCATCTGTAATCCAGACTATTCGTAAATGGAGAACAGTGTGTGGGAAGTGATCATAGAAACCGTAGTGATGCAAGAACAGCCACCAGCCAACCTCACTGACTCAGTGATCGAGAGCGTCTTCTCAGTGCTCCCCCAGCTCTGCCTAGCTCACCTCCTCTCTCTCTCTCTCTCCCCCCCCCCACTCCACCTCCGGATTGCTGCTGGAGGGGATGGATACAGTAAAGAGAAAGGCAAGCGGAAATGCCACATCCCCACCCGGCAGAAAATGCCTGCAGCTACTACAGCAGCTGGTAAATTCACCTCCCTGGTCTCCCAAACACTGGTTCATATGTACAAGATATCTGTAGATCAGGGTGTTCATAACTGTGCAGGACCTGTACATTAGATGAGCTCCTGTTGATTAAGTGCTATTGAGTGGACCTTGCTAATGGTCAGTCAACCATTTTCACAGCAATGTTATATGACTTCTTACTCAGCACCTGAATCCACCACAGAGTATAGAGATACTCCTGTATTTGGTGGGCCAAGAAGCTGGATGTATTTCATATCCAGTTCCTAACCTAGTGTCAGTGTGTATGTTTCGATGGAATTCTCTCACAAGTGGTGTGGTTGTGCTGCCAGCCTGTGAAATGAGCCCAGATGGCGGCTGGATTCGGAGCCATCTGGTCTAAAGCTTTGTCCATTTGTGACTTTATAAACTGAATGTCCCAATTTTGTTTACTGTTCTGGAGACTTGCATAACTGACTGCAAAACTATGGTTTAGCATTGTAAATGTTGGTTATGGATTACAAAATGCTTACTTTGATCCTTGGTAAGCATAACTATAGCATTGTTCCTACATAAATATAGAAAAACTATATTGCACGTTTACTTGCAGTTTTGTTAGAAGTAATGTAAGTGCTGAATCATTTTAGAAATTGGCTCATTTTAGGTGGCTAAAGAAAAGTGCTTTTGCTGTTTTAAAAGAATGCTGAAGGCAGATTTTTATTATTATAGCATAAATGGCTGAATAGACCTTTGATTACGATAACAATGATCTGTGAAAACAACTGAGAGCTCTAATTTTCTCAGCTGCCTAATCAAATGTAGGTAGCCTGAGAGTTAGCAGTAGGAACCCAATTTGGATTCACTTTTGAAAATATAAACAGTAAAGTTAAAAGCAGTGGGACTAGTAAAATTGCAGATTCCTGTGTAATTTCAAGTGTGTTGTAATCATGGCTATTCTGGGTATAAAAACAGCAGATCATTTATTGCTGAGTTCTTTTAATTCATTCAAGGTTCAAGATTATTTAATGTCATTTCTAGTACACAAGTGTAAAAGAAAACTGATATTATTGTTACTCCAGAACTGATGCAGCACAAAGAAAAACACAAAAGATAAAGAACACAATAATGAAATAAATAAATATGAATACTGTAAATGTATATAAACTATCTTGTATTTCTCCAGAAATTAATGCCTGGCACAGCAGTGTCTGTACATAAAGGTGACTGGCAGGAATGATAAAGTAGCGGTGGAGGGGTGTTTAGTGTGTGGGGGTGTTGATCAGCCTTACTGTTTGGGGAAAGTAACTGTTTTTGCGTCTTATGGCCCTGGTGTGGATGCTACATAAAATTGCTTTTGAATGACTTTTTTTTTCCAGTCTTTCCTGCATGACTTGGTTAAATTTGCAATAAAAGGAGGACATATTACATTAGTTATGATAACATGTAAAATCCATATTAGTGTGTGTTTGGTTAACAGTAGTCTGTGATATCAACTGTTGAGTTAATTCTTGGCCAGTGGCTATCATGCCTTCTTTTTGCCGCCCGCGCCATTCCATCAAGCTAACATCCACAGAATGTTTCAGTATTTCATGAGACGTCAATAGTGAGAAATTTATGATTAAAAGTTTCAGGAAGACATCACTTCAAAAGAACTGGAATAAGTTGCAGTCAAAGGAAGATTGAATCTTAGTGAGTTAGGGATGAAGCAACACAAATTGTGAGATTGGTAAGATGTCATTAGAAGACTGTAGAAGCCTGAAGTCAAGAATCAAGGGTCTACTTTATTCACCATCTGCATTTACATTTGCTGTGGTGTGTTGGTTCAGGGCATGGTGTGGAATAAGAAACAACATTTAACAATTATAAATGTAACCCTCAGGTTCGGCTGGCGGTGTTAGTCTAGGGAAGACGGTCTGTGGCCCCGCCAAATGTGTGGAACCTGAGGTGCAAAACCTCTTGTTTGTCTGGTTGCTGCGTGATCTGTTCCCCTGTTACAAATCAGTACCACGAAATAACAGAAATTACATGCAATTTAGCTTTATAATTCCTAATTTGACTAAAGGGTTAGTAAAGAAGAGAAAAGGACCCGTTTTACTGAAAGAGTTTAATGTGAACAAGTTGGAGCTCATTGTTTTCCTTCCGTTGGTCCTCCATCGATTTCCCCCAGGCTTCATTGACTCCCGCCCCACTCCAAGTCCACTCTATCCTGCTGCCTACAACCTCTCCTTTCTGGCGTTTTCTCTCTTCATCACTCACCGAACAAAAGACCCAGATCACCTCGTTCTCAGGCACACAACAAGAAAAAACACCTCCCTTCATTGGACGGCGCACATTCCAAAGCACCTGTTATCTCTAGCCATAACCCAAACACTGCTGCTACAGAAAAGCCATTACATTAACAGTGAAACCTTTCCCAGGGTGTTACATAAACGATTTTAAAAAGTATTAAAAAAAATTATTTTAAAAAGTTATAGATTAAATTACAGATCTGGAATAATCAGGATGTTCTGCAGATGCTGGAAATCCACAGTAGTACATACAAAATGTCAGAAGAACTCAGTAGGTCAGGCAGCATTGATGGAGAGGAATGGGGAGCTGACATTTCGGGCTGAGCCCTTCAGGGCTATGAAGGAACCTGATGAAGGGTCTTGGCCCAAAATGTTGACTCTCTCTTCCTCTCCATAGATGCTGCCTGCCTGCAGAAATGGAATAAAATGTACATAAATACCAATATGTATTTCCAATGTAATCAACATAAAGAAGTGGTTTAAAGTATTTACAGTGCAGTGACAGAGGTGATAAATAAATGGAGGCTCAGGATGGCAAAGGAAAACTTTAAGTGCTCCTCAGCCATTCCGGTCCATAATTATTTGACATTCAGCCTAGCATATTTGGCAAGAGAAATAGTTGCTATTTCAGGTTAGAACTGATCTTCTACCTGAAAGATTAAGTCTGTATTTTCCCAAGTGTTGCATGTCTGTAGATTGTTTCCAGCATTTTGTGTTTTTGTTTCCATTTTCCAGCATCTGCAGTTTTTAAGTTTCAAACTCAATGTTGGTTCTGACTGAAGAAATGAACTCTTGCATTGCTTTCTGAAAAACAAATTGGGGGATTTTGCATTCAATTTTAATTAACAGGTTCTCCTACAGCTAATAGTTCGGCTGTTTGTATTTTTAATTGGCATGAAGAACAGCAGTATTGTATCCTGATTCTCAAATCAGTCAACTTGGACTATTCCCCAGAATCGTAGAGAACTGCAACTCTTATCTTACTGGAAAAGACTAAATATGAAACTTATACAAGTTGCTGTTGAATGAGTTGTGCTATCAATCCAAACTTGGCTACCAGAAGAATTTCTTTTCATCACTTATTTTTTTGTGTTCATGGTTCATTTAAAAAATGTTGATAGTACTAATATCATTCTGTACTTGTCGTAGGAACCTATAAAATCCAGGGCTCCACAGCTTCATTTGGAGTACAGATTCTACAAGCAACTGGGCAATGCAGGTAGGAAATAATATAAAAAATAAATACTTGTTTCATAATTAAAATCAGATGCAATGTCTTCACTAGTTGCCTCTCTCTGCTTATTCTAATTTCCCCTTTAAAAATAGAAAAAATTAAATAATTGTAAAATTTGGTATAATTACATTGCCTTACACAGGTTGTTTGGGAGTGTTTTGATGATTGATTTGTAAAACTAAATATTTTTGTCTGTTAGAAGATGTTCATTGTGAAAATTCATTTAATTCAAGAGTTTAGTTTTATTCTTTGGGTAGAAAACACACAATCTCATGGTAATTGCCATTGTAATCCTACTTTGCATCAATAGTTTGTGGACCTGTGTTCTCTGTTTTCTATTTGCATCAGAATTTTCATTTGATTATTTTGATAATCTCTCAGCAGTGTGGGGAAGGAGGATGGAATACTGTTAAGTGCTCATGTATTGCCTCTCCTTTCCATTTTAATCTTGGTCTCATTTTGCATTTCCTGCAAACCTATTTTCAGAAATCTTAAGTTCATAAATGTTTTTACCATGTTTTAACATTAAAATTAACAAGCTTACTGAATCTTAATGTTGCCTTTCAACCTAAATTATTATTCACTCATATTATTTATCAGCTCTGTGACAAGCTTTAATGTTATAAGAGCCTTCCAGTTAATTTGAAATAATTGCTGAACAGTCTTTTCTATCTATGGAATTTTCATTCATTCTCTTTGGTTATTAATGTAAAATAAGGTTAAGACATTACCTACAGGCAAGCCGAAATGATTTGAAAATAAAAGTACTTAACAAGTGTATCTCCATTTTTAATATTCTCTTATTTGTGCTATCTCATAATGTCTGGCATGATTTTATTTTTGTAATTTTAAGTTTTCCTCTTGGTCAGAGTAATATGTTGTGAAATGTTCCCACAGAAAGCTGAAAGTGTGATTTGACAGAATTCATTTCTAGGGCTTAAATGGCAATGTTTTTGTGATGTAAGGTTTTATTAAGGATTATTAAAATTGGCTTTCATTTTTTAATTTAAATTTTTTTAAATATCTATCACTTTCCCCAGTTTGTCACTATCAAAGTGACAATCAAATGTTGAAATACACTTTGAGAACTATTTCTTGAAAAATCTTAAATAATGCCAATAATAATTTGCATTTGTAGAACATGTATAACATGCCCAAAAATACTTCACATGTGCATTATCAAATAAAGTTTGATGCCAAGCCACGTAATAACATGTTATGCTCATGACCGAAAAATTTTGAAAGGCATTTAGTGACTGAGAGACTTAGTATTGAAATTCCAGACCATGGGACTTGCAGCTGAAGATCTAGAAGGAGTGATGAATGAATATTGGGGATTCTCAGGAAACAGGTCCTGAAACTTTGTAGGATTATGGTGTTACGTACCCCGTAACTGGGTCACTTACCAGCAAAGATAGAGAGGTCCGTTGAAGTCTGATGGTACTATTTTTAACAGTATTTATTGGTAAAAATACACAAAAATAATATCAATGCAAACATACAGATAATATGCGTTGTCAATACTCACTCTAAAAATGCAGGTATAATAATAATCAATAAGAAATAAGCTCTGTCGTTGTCTAGGGGATAATGTATTGTCCGATGGAAAGATAAAAGTCATTCAGTTCATACAGGTTTCAGCCTTTGGTTTGAGTCAAGAGAGGGATTTTTGAAACTTGCCAGCTTTTTCCTTTTTATGATGTCGATCCTTTGAAATTTCGTTGGTGTCCACTCCTTTAGCTAAGCCGTCTTCCGTGGTATGGCCGCCAATCCCTGGCAAGGGAAAGGAAGCACGCGGGCCCCACCGGCTGTCGCTCTTAAACGCTGTCACAGGATTTCTAGCGTTTCTCCTGGTGCGTCTAAAGGGGTTGTTCCCCAGACCCTCTTTTATCCTTACTCACGGGGTCTCAGATGTCAATCAGGTTGGGATGATGCAATCCCTCAACCAGCCCACTCTGGTCATTCCCTGAGGGCTTCAATGAATAGTACAGTACTCAATACACAATTCCGTCTCCAAGAGACAATGGCCGGTATCCGTGGCTTTGTCTCGCTGAGGGCAGGACACACATTCCAAACCCTTGAGGATTCTCTCTCATTTCCTGGGTCCCCAGACCTGAATTAATAGCGATCTTGCGATTCTCAAAAAGGAGGGGGCTACTTTGTACCCTTCGGCCCCTCAGAGTTGTGGCACATTCGTAACAATGGGAATAGAGGACATTATGGAGATGGGTAAGGGCAGAGCTGAGCACATATTGGAAAACGTGAAAATTATTATCCAACTAGGATACATGTTGAAGCCAGAAAGCACAGTAATGAAAGTTCAACATTCAGTACCATAATACCCTCAAACTAATCTGTAAGCCTCAAGACTTTGGCCTCAATACCACCTTGTGCAATTGGATCCTTAATTTGCTTACTTGCAGACCCCAGTCAGTTTGGATTCTCCTCCACAATCTCCATTAGCACAGGTGCACCACAAGGCTGTATGATCAGTTTCCCTCCCCCCCCCCCCCCCCCCCCCCCGCGGCTCTACTCACTTTACACCTAGGACTGTGTGGCTAAGCACATCTCCAATGCCATATACAAGTTTACTGACCACACCACTTTCGCAGGCCAAATCAAAGGTGGTGGAGAATCAGCACATAGGATGGAGATTGGTAATTTGGCTGAGTGGTGCCACAGCAACAACGTCTTACTTAATGTCAGCAAAACCGTGGAGATTATTATTAACTTCAGGAGGAGACAAGAGGTCCTTGAGCCAGTCCTCATCAGAGTGGAGAGGCACTGCAGCTTTAAATTCCTCAAGTGTTATTATTTCAGAGGGCCTGAACTGGGCCTCAGCACGTAAGTGCAATTACGAAGAAAGCACAGCAGCGCTATACTTATTTAGGAGTTTGTGAAGATTCGGCATGATGTCTAAAACTTTGACAGACTTCTATAGATGTGTGTTGGGGAGTATATTGACTGACTCCATCACCATCTGGTATGGAAACACCAATGCCTTTGATTGGGAAATACTGCAAAAAGTGGATATGACCCAGTCCATCACAGCTAAAACCCTCTCCACCATTGAGCACATTTACACAAAAGCAGGATCCATTATCAGAGACCCTCACCACCCAAGATGTGCTGTCTTCTTGCTCTTCTTCAGGACTCCAACCACCAGATTCAAGAACAGTTAATACCCCTCAACCATCAGGCTCTTGAACCAAAGGGGATAACTGTACTTAACTTCACTTGCCCCATTATTGAACTGTTCCCACAACTAACGGACTCACTTTCAAGGACTTCATCTCATGCTCTTGATATGTATTGTTTACTTATTTATTTTTATTGTGTCTTTCTTTCAGTACTTGCATGGTTTGTTGTCTCTTGCACACAAGTTGAATGCCCAAGTTGGTGCAGTACATTGATTCTGTTATGATTATTATTCTGTAGATTTATTGAGCATTCCCACAAGAAAATGCAAGTTAAAGACTTTATGTTCAAGTTTAATTGTGATTCAACAAGATATGAATATGCACAAATACAGCCGAATGAAACAATGTTGTGCAAATCCTAGTGCCAACAGTTGTACCTAGCACATATAGACAGCGGTAAAATACAATCACACAAAACAAAGTACACTCGTCCAAATCCTGGAGTCCATGAACATATCTTGTCTTCTCCCATGCAAACACTAGAGGGGGAATGCATAGAATGTACTGCGGGGGTGGTCTTGAGGCAGATGCACTAGGGATATTTAAGAAGCTCTTAGATAGGTACATGGATGATAAAAAAAATGGAGGGCAATGTGGGAGAGAACGGTTGGATTGATCTTAGAGTGGGTTAAAAAGTGGGCACCACATCATGGGCTAAGGATAATAGCCCTTATGTTACATTATATTTTGATGAAGCAGATAAACATCAAACACTTGTTTGATGTGTACAAAACTTCATTGGAACATCTGTGGAAATTTGTTTCATAAGAAGCTTCCCTTTTCTTCCTTTTGATGTAGACACCATCATTTCTGGTGAAATATGGTTCCACATGCTCCAAAGATATAAGCATGAGCTCATGACAAATGTTTCATTGATAGGAAGCCTCAGTCTCCCCATATGGAGCATTATTTAATCACTTGTCACATGGGTTAGAAGATTGAGTATAAAAATGTATGAAGCATTAATTTTCACACTTAAAGAATTAAGTCTTTACATTACTAATCAGCTTGATATGTTGAAATGTTTTGAAGTTCCATCCTGATGATTCTGTGGTTGGAAAGTTATTTATGTACTTTGGGCAATAAGTTTTAAACAAAGATGATCCTTTTGAATGTTTCAGATGTTTTAAAATTGTTTATATAGTTAAATCAAAACATTTGATACCTTCTGAACTATATTTTTTTTTATCAAGCATTTGCAGCAATAAAGATTGTCTTTTGGCCCAAAAAGACCACATGTGTATATGCTGTACACGTGCCTTCACCCATATTTCAACTAACCCTAATGTTATATTATTCCATTCCTTATTGTTTACCTAGCTTCTCCTTTAGACACCTCTGCTCTGCTTTGTGGTGTGTCTTCCACAATTTGATAACTTCTGGCTAAATTGGATCTGTTAGTGAGGCCCTCCATTGGTCGGGGCCAACCACAGATTTTGCTTTCTACGTGATACACAAGCCAGGGCAGTATGATATAGAGGGCAAGCTGTTGTTCATATGGAAGGCTCCCTACCTCCATGCAGCTGATGAATCCAAAGGAACAGCAGAGGTTGATACAGTTTGGCACTGGTACTGCTGCAGGAGTTGCCAGTCAGCACTGAACTCAAAGTAGGACTGCCTCAGGGACTCCAGCTCCGATTTTTCCTCTGGGTTCACTCCCGAAGCCTTCCCCATGTGTAGGTATAGCCGCAAGGCCAACAGAGGTATGAGATCAGAGTTTTCCTTCAACGTGAGCTGCTAAACTTGCTGACGAGCCCCATCTGCCTGAAATGACTAGTTTTAAGGCACTAGTAACCTGCCTTTGTCCCTTCTCCTGTCAGTAGGAACGGTTCCAGCTAAGCCATACATGAAGGTCAGCAGAAGCTATTTGAGATGCACACAATTGGGAGCATTTAATAGGTAGAGGGAGCTCATCCTCACCACCCCCCCGACTATAACAACCTTAAGGAGTCATCTGTAAGCGATAATGCCATTTCTAGTCACCTCCCATGGTGAAAGCATCATCTCTGTTCTGCTATTGTATCTTCAGAATTTTAAAGACCTTCATCAGGTCATTGGTTTGTCAGTAAAGTTCCCAGCATAGTCTATTTTTTTTAGAATATTGATCTGTTATTAGAGACACAAATTCTGTTGTGCAGAGCATTTATATAAAATAAGATTAAGGTTAGCTTGTCAGATTATACCAAAACATACAGTGAAATGCTTTGTTTGCAACATATCAAATCAGCAAAAATTGTGCTAGGCAGCCTGCAAGTGTCACCAGTGTAGCTTGCTCACAATTCCCTAACCCTACCCATACATCTTTTTGGAATGTGGGAGGAAACCGGAGCACTTGCGTAGTCATGGAGAGAATGTGCAAACTCCTTACAGAGAGTGGCAGAAGTTGATCCCCTTTCTAACAGCTGCCACGTTCCCATATGCTACCATGTCACCCATTGGGGTGAGATAAAAATATTTCTTACATATAACACTAGCTATGGGAGCTGGCCATAAACACAAGAGATGCTGGAAATCAAATGGCAGCTGAGGCGTGTTTGCAGTAGGTTGGATTTAGTGATGCTGTGTGGAATCTAGTGCACTGATTTTATCTTCCCTGTTATATTGGTCTAGGGATCCAGAAAGATGGATAGGAAAGCAAGTTGTAAAATGGGCAAATATGTCTGTTGGACTATCACGGGGAAAAGTGAAGTTATCCACTTCAGTAGAAAGAATAGAGAAATACTTGTTTATTGAGACTAATGTACAGTGGGACTTGGGTGTCCTTGTCCATGAAGCACAGGGCTAACATCAAAATAAAGCAAATAATTAAAGTTCAAAGTTCTTAATCAAAGTTCATATATGTCACCCAGAGATTCATTTTCTTGAGGGCACACTCAATAAATCCAATAACCATAATCAAATCTATGAAAACATGCACCAAGAGGATGGACAGCCAATGTGCAAATACTACTTAGAAAGAAAAAATAATACGGTAATAAATAACAAGAATATGAGATGAAGAGTCCTTGAAAGTGAGTCCATTGGTTGTGGGAACATTTCATCGATAGGAAAGTGAAGTTACCCCTCTGGTTCAAGAGCCTGATGGTTGAGGGTAGTAACTGTTCCTTCAACCTGGTGGTGTAGGTCCGGAGGCTCCTGTGCCTTTGATTAGGCCTTTTTTTGCAAGTAAGGTGGAGCATGAAAGAAAGGCAAGCCTTGTTTCCAAAGTTACGAGGCTTTGGTGAGACCACATCTGGAATTCAGTTGTCCCTCATTAAAGGAGGGATAATTACATTCAAAGTGGGTCAGGAAAGTTGATCTAGGTTGATTTTGCAAACCACACTCATAGTGAAACTTCATATACATTTTTTTAATACCATGCGCCATATCATGTATTTACCTGTAATATCATCTCCTGTATCATCCACTCTCCTATCACACTGATCTCACTTCATCTTCATGTCCATTTTCTTTATACAATACATATTTAAAATACAGTATGCATTTATAGTATATCCTGTACCTCTAAAGTTGTGGCAAAATTGCTTAAGGACAACAAAGTCAAGGGATTGGAGTGGCCATCACAAAGCCCTGACCTCAATCCAATAGAAAATTTGATTTCTAATTAAAAAGAGTGCAAGGAGCTGGCTGGTTTTGAACTCGTGACCACTTGCTGAAGCCACTACACCAGCTGGTATTTAGAAGGGTTATTTGTGCCAAATTCATTCTTTTATTGCTCTAATCATCATGAAAACATTCTATACATATGGAAACTTCAAACAAGGGCTTTGTGGATTCTGATCCTTCAATGTGGTGTGCCAGAAGAGCGACAACTTTCTGAACTGCAGGGTTCAAATTTCAAAGTAAATTTATATATATGTCACCATAGAGCACCTTGAGATTCGTTTTCTTGTTGGCATTCACAGTAAATACAAAGAAACACAACAGAATTAATGAAAAACAACACACAACCAAGTGGACAACCAACCAATGTGCAAAAGACAAATTCTGCAAATACATTAAATAATTACTGAGAACATGAGTGGTGGAGACCTTGAAAGTGAGCCCATAGGTTGTACAATCAATTCATTGTTGAGGCGTGTGAAGTTATCTTCTCATTCAGGAACCTGATGGTTGAGGGGTAATAACTGTATCTGAACCTGGCGGTGTAGAATTAGAGGCTCCCTTATCATCTTCCTGATTGCAGCAGCGAGAAGAGACATGGCCTAGTTGGTGGCGGTTTTTGATAGATGTTGCTTTCCTGTGACATACACCAAGCAACCCACTCATGCTATGAGGCTGCATCAGTAGTAAATCCGTTAGAGCTGTATCATGTCACTGTGGTGTTCAGAAAATCTACTGATGAGTGGTGATTTGATCTTTTAATTATTTCTCCCAGTATAACAAGTGAACCTTATTGGGCACATAATTGGTTTCTTTTCCCTCAAAAATTTAATTTTCCAGGCTTTCAAAAGAATCTTGCCTTGTCATAGTCCTAGGGCCTGTTTCTGTGCTGTTGTGCTCTTTGGCCCATCTAGTCTGTGCCAACCTGCTTTCCTGCCTAGCCTCACCTACATGTTCTGGACTATAGCTGTACACATCATTCTCATCCATATACCTGTTCCAACTTCTCTTAAATATTCCTTCAGATTTCGAAGATTCAAAGTGCATTTATTATCAAAGAATGTATAAATTTTACAATCTTCAGATCTGTTTGCTCTTGGGTAGCCACAAAGCAAGAAACCTGAAAGAACCTTTATTAAAGAATAAAAATAAAAGACTTACACTTGATATGCAAGAGAAAGAGGGGAAAAAACCCACACAAACAATTTAAGCGAACAACAATGATCCAAACCAAAATTGAGTCCTCAGATCCAGACCCTGGTGCAGCCCAGAGTAGGTCCAAAAACTCGCTTATCAGTTCATCATATTAGCGGGCACAGCTGGCAGTCTTCATAGTCTCATGGCCATGGAGAGGAGTGACTACTGCAAAATCTGCTCTCACCCCTCCCAACACCCTCTCTTTTCCAAAGGGATAAAGAGTATGGAAAATATCTCTCGAACCTGTGCATACACACATACCCACAAAACCTCTGTTTTAAAAAAAATCAAATTGTAAGATTTAAAATTTGACTGAAATTGAGTTACAACCCATTTTTAACTACGCTTTATGATTCTGCGCCTAGCTGAGTGTTAATAAATCCAGTAAAATGAACTGGATATAATCTGCATTTCATTGTGCTTGTGTTTGCAGTGAGATCAAAAGGAAATTTTTATTTCAAAAAGTTTCCCAGAAGTTGGTGCTTATTGAATATAGTCATTGTCGTCGTCATCATCATGATGTGTTGTGTCATATGACATGGGGGATCATGGTTTTTCCTTGAGCATGATCGTTCTTGGCAAATTTTTCTGTAGAAGTGGTTTGTCATTGCCACCTACTGGGCAGTGTCTTTACAACCTGGGTAGCCCCAGCCACTATCAATGCTCTTCAGAAATAGTCTGCCTGACGTAAGTGGTTACCTAACCGAGATTTATGATATGAACCAGCTGCTCTCAAGGCTTCATATGATCCTGACTGGGGGACTAAACAAGTGCTACACCTTGCCTTAAGATGACCTACAGACTGGTGGAGGGAAGGAGCCCCTTGCACTTCCTTTGGTAGAGACCTCACCATTCGCACAGAATGTAGTATACGGTGCCTATAAAATATATTCACCCCCCTTAGAAGTTTTCATGTTTTATTGTTTTACAACATTGAATCACAATGATTGAATTTGGTTTTTTTTGACACTGATCAACAGGAAAAGACGCATTCATGTCAAAGTGAAAGCAGATCTCCACAAAGTGATCTAAATTAATTATAAATATAAAACACACAATAATTCTTTGAATAAGTAATCATCGGCTTTAATATGACACACCAGATCATCTCTGGTGCAGCCAGTTAGTTTTAGAAGTCACATAATTAGTTAAACAGAGATCACCTGTGTGCAATCAAGGTGTTTCAATTGATTGTGGTACTCTGTATCTGGGAAGTTCAACTGCTGGTGAGTCAATATCCTGGCAAAGACTACACCATGAAGACAAAAGAATACTCCAACTCCCTACGCAAAAAGGTTTTGGAAAGCGTAAGTCAGGAGATGAATACAAGAAAATTGTCAAGTCACTGAATATCACTTGGAGTAAAGCTAAGTTAATCATTAAGAAATGGAAAGCATATGGCACAGCTGTAAAACTGCCTAGAGCAGGCCGTCCTCAAAAACTGAGTGACCATGCAAGAAGGGGGCTAGTGAGGATGGCCACTAAGAGACCTAAGACGACT
The DNA here is from genome assembly GCF_048418815.1 of Hemitrygon akajei. Classification (NCBI taxonomy): domain Eukaryota; kingdom Metazoa; phylum Chordata; class Chondrichthyes; order Myliobatiformes; family Dasyatidae; genus Hemitrygon; species Hemitrygon akajei. Next base: position 10,228,285 of record NC_133139.1, on the reverse strand, counting down.
CTGGAAGAGTTACAAGCTTCAGTGGCTGAGATGGGGAGACTGTGCATACAACTGTTTTAGTTGCAGCTTTATTGGAGAATGACAAAGAGAAAGGTACTGTGGGAAAAACAACTTGCATGAAATCTCAGCTGGAGTATGCCAGGAGGCATATGGGAGACTCTGAAGTCAGCTAGAAGAAGGTTCTATGACCTGATGAGACCAAAATTGTGCTTTTTGGCCATCAGACTAAATAATTTGTTCAGTGTAAGCCAAACATCGCACATTATCAAAAACCCACAATCGCACTCTCCCTACCATGAAGGATGATGTTGGCTGCATCATACTGTGGGGATTCTTCACTGCAACAGGCCCTGGAAGGTTTGTGAATGTAGAGGGTAAAATGAATGCAGCAAATAAAGGGAAATCCTGGAGAAAAACCTGATGCAGTCTGCAGGAGAACTGTGTTACGCCTGTGTCCCCTCCTTTTTGAGAATCGCAAGATCGCTATTAATTCAGGTCAGGAGACCCAGGAAATGAGAGAGAGAGACGTTTGGAATGTTTGGCCTTTCGACCATACAAAGCAACGGGAAACGGCCATTGTCTCTTGGAGACGGAATTGTGTATTGAATACTGTGCTTCGTGGAAGCCCTCGGGCGACGTGGACTGGTTGGGGGGATGGCATCATTCCACCCTGATTGACATCTGAGACCCTGTGAGTGGGGATAAAAGAGGGTCTGTGGGAACAGCCCCACACACGCACCAGGAGAAACGCTAGGAGTTCCGTGACAGCGTTTAATAGCAATAGCCGGTGGAGGGCCTACGTGTGTCCTTTCCCGTTGCCCCGGGATTGAGGCCCTACCACGGAAGGCGGCTTAGCTAAGGAAGAGATCACCGATGCCATTTCGAAGGATCGACATCATAAAACGGAAAACCGGGCAAGTTCTAAAAACCTCGTCTCTCTCTCCAACCAAAAGCTGCAGCTTGAATGAACTTGAGTGACTTTTATATTTCCATCGGACAATACATTATCCCCTAGACAACGATAGAGCTATTTCTTATTGATTATTATTATACCTGCGCTTTTAGATTTAGTATTGATGACGTATATTATCTGTATGTTTGCATTGATAATATTTTTGTGTATTTTATCAATAAATACTGTTAAAAATAGTACCATCAGACTTCAACGGACCTCTCTATCTTTGCTAGTAAGTGACCCAGTTACAGGGTACGTAACAACTGCGACTTGGAGAAATTTGTTTTCCAGCTTAAAGCCAAAGATACATGGGAGTAAATTAAAAACAATAAATTGAATGCCTTGGAGTGGACAAGTCAGAGACCAAACCTCAATCCAAATGAGAATTTGTGGCTGGACTTAAAGGGCCGTTCACTCATGATCCCTGTGTTATCCGATGGAGCTTGAGCAGTTTTGTAAAGTAAAATGGAGAAAAGTTGCAGTGTCCAGATGTGCAAAGCTGATAGAAATCTGTCCACACACGTTACAAGTACATTTTGGCTGTACTTGCTGCCAAAGGTGCAACAACTAAATACTGATTTGATAGGGGTGAATACTAATACAATTATTAAACACAAAATAATTAATTGTAATAAATTTAGACCAATTTGTAGAAATGTTTTCACTTTAACACGAAAGAGTCTATTCTGTTGATTAGTGTCAAAAGAAAGCTAAGTTAAATCCACTGTGATTTAACGTTGTAAAACATTGAAACTTGAAAACTTCTGGGGGGGGGGTGTGAATACTTTTTATAGGCACTGTACTTCTCAAATCATGCAAGTTCTTGGTCAGTTGTTTCCTGTCTGCTACTGTAATGAAATCACAGAATCTAATAATGCCTAGTAGATTTATTTTTAAATTGTTCATTAAAGCATGTTTTTTTTTCTTTTTACAGAGGGAATACCTCAGGTTTACTACTTTGGGCCTTGTGGAAAGTACAATGCCATGGTACTAGAGTTGTTGGGACCTAGCTTGGAGGATTTATTTGATCTTTGTGATCGAACGTTTTCCATTAAAACTGTATTAATGATAGCTATACAGTTGGTAAGTGGAGTGAACCAAATGGGCGTCGGTTATAATTGATGCAATAATAAGGAAACATAAGAAAAACACAAGTGGAATCTAAAACTGGAATCAGGTTTAACATCACTAGCATATGTTATGAAACTTGTAGTTTTGCAGCAACAGTACATTGCAATACATAATAAATAACTATAAATTGCAATGACTATTTACAAAAATTAAATAAGTAGTATAAAAGAGGAAAAAAAGTAGTGAACTAGTGTCAGTGGGTTCAATCTCCATTCAGAAATCTGATAGCAGAAAGGAAGAAGCTATAGAACTGTGTGTGTGCCTTCAGGCTCCTGTACCTCCTTCCTGATGGTAGCAATGAGAAGTGGGTATGACTTGGGTGATGGGGTTTCTTAATAATGAGTGCCTTCTCTTTTGAGGCATCACACCCTGAAGATAGACAATAGACAATAGGTGCAGAAGTAGACCATTCGGCCCTTCGAGCCTGCACCGTCATTTTGAGATCATGGCTGATCATCTACTATCAATACCCGGTTCCTGCCTTGTCCCCATATCCCTTGATTCCCCTATCCATAAGATACCTATCTAGCTCCTTCTTGAAAGCATCCAGAGAATTGGCTTCCACTACCTTCCGAGGCAGTGCATTCCAGACCCCCACAACTCTCTGGGAGAAGAAGTTTTTCCTTAACTCTGTCCTAAATGACCTACCCCTTATTCTCAAACCATGCCCTCTGGTACTGGACTCTCCCAGCATCTGGAACATATTTCCTGCCTCTATCTTGTCCAATCCCTTAATAATCTTATATGTTTCAATCAGATCCCCTCTCAATCTCCTTAATTCCAGCGTGTACAAGCCCAGTCTCTCTAACCTCTCTGCGTAAGACAGTCCAGATATCCCAGGAATTAACCTCGTGAATCTACGCTGCACTTCCTCTACAGCCAGGATGTCCTTCCTTAACCCTGGAGACCAAAACTGTACACAATACTCCAGGTGTGGTCTCACCAGGGCTCTGTACAAATGCAAGAGGATTTCCTTGCTCTTGTACTCAATTCCCTTTGTAATAAAGGCCAACATTCCATTAGCCTTCTTCACTGCCTGCTGCACTTGCTCATTCACCTTCAGTGACTGATGAACAAGGACTCCTAGATCTCTTTGTATTTCTCCGTTACATAACTCTACACCATTCAGATAATAATCTGCCTTCCTGTTCTTACTCCCAAAGTGGATAACCTCACACTTATTCACATTAAATGTCATCTGCCAAGTATCTGCCCACTCACTCAGCCTATCCAAGTCACCCTGAATTCTCCTAACATCCTCATCACAGGGAACGTCACGTGATGACGTAGGATCGAGACGCTGGAACCCAGCCCTCCCGTAAAAAAAAAATCAATAAATTAATGTTTAAGTGAAGAAAAGTTAGTCAATACTTTCTTAAGGTTACTTATAAACTACTCCGGATTGTTTTAAGTTATGCCTCATAAACAGAGGATGAAGAAAACTACTACCGCAAAGACAGCTCAAGTTGGAACAGAATCAAGGCCTACCTCTACCGAAGAACCGCGGACTCAGGTACAATACATCACCGGCGATACAGAACAGGAAACTGCGGCAGCATCGGCCATTTCTAAAGGAAACGATCAACGAGAATTGCGCAAACGTGAAGGAACGAGCATGCGCAAACGAGAGCAACCAGAATTACAAATCTCAGCTGCAACTGAAACCGAAAGTGAATCTGAGAGAGAGTCAGATTCTCTGGAAAAATCAGACCAAGATGGAGATGAAAGTTCCTCTGAAGATATAAAAAAGACTTTGAGGCAAATAATGCATAAATTAGAAAAATTAAATGCATTAAAAGTAATTAAAAGTAACCAAAAAGTAATTAAAGAAAAAATGATAAATATGGAGACTATGTTTGATAAAATGACAAAGAAACAGGAAAAAATGGAAAAGAAAATTACAGATTTGGAAATTAAAATGGAAGAAATGGGTGGAAGAATGAATAAAATGGAAAATGATAATGATGCCTGGACATCAGAAAGAAAACAACTCATGGAAAAAATTGATAAGCTTGAAAACTTTAGTAGACGCAATAATATTAAAATTGTTGGACTTAAAGAAGATACCGAGGAAGACCCAATAAATTTTTTTCAAAAATGGATCCCTGAAAAATTGGAAATGGGAGAAGAAACTTCAATTGAGATTGAAAGGGTGCACAGAGCCTTAAGGTCAAGATCTCAAGATGATCAAAATCCGCGATCAATTTTGATAAGATGCTTAAGATACCAAGATAAAGAAAAGATTCTGAGGGCGGCTGCCCAAGGTGCCAAAAGAAGAAATGGACCATTGATGATAGCAGAGAAACCAGTTCTTTTTTATCCTGATATAAGTTATAACCTTTTGAAGAGAAAGAAAGAATTTAATTCAGCAAAAAATGTCTTATGGGAAAAAGGTTATAAATTTATAATGCATCACCCAGCAACACTGATAATTCTTTTGGAGGAGGGAAAAAGATTTTTTTCCGATTATCGAGATGCGGAGGTGTTCGCACAAAAACTTCCATCTATTCGCTAATTAAATGTAGAGACTTCTAAACGTAATGGTTAAAGACGAAGACAGAGAGCGAATGGAACTGATGGACATTTAAGGATGATACAAGGGAGAAAAGTAAAATTTTAGAAATATTAATTGAGAATAATATTTTTTTTTCTTTTCTTATATATATTCTTCTTATGTTGCGGGGGTGCTGGGGAGCTTTGAATCGGTTACTGCGGGATTCACGTGTGTAATCATGGAGATTGCCATGACCCGTACAACAAAGGGGGGTAATGTTTTTTTTTCTTTCACAACATTAATAGGGGGGTATTTTGTTTTTTTCTTTATACTCTTTTTTTTCTATTCTTTTGCCTGGATGATTGGTGGGGACACACATAGCAACATGGAGACTTCTAAAAAGATTTCCCAGGATACCACGAAAGTTGAAAGATTAGGTATTATTATAGATTGGAGTAACATAATTAAAAACAATGACTATTGAATTTTTTAAGTTTTAATGCTAATGGGCTTAATGGACCGGTAAAAAGAAAAAGAATTTTAACATATATTAAAAAAATGAAAATAGATATAGCTTTCTTACAAGAAACTCATTTAACTGACATAGAACATCAGAAATTAAAAAGAGACTGGGTTGGAAATGTTATTGCAGCTTCATCTAATTCAAAGGCGAGAGGAGTTGCAATTTTGGTTAATAAAAATTTACCAATTAAAATACAAAATGTATTAATTGGTTCGGCAGGAAGATATTTAATTATACATTGTCAAATTTTTTCAGAATTATGGACTCTTATGAATATTTATGCACCAAATGAAAATGATGTTAAATTTATACAGGAGGTCTTTTTGAATTTGGCTAATGCACATGATAAAATATTAATAGGTGGAGATTTTAATTTTTGTCTAGATCCAGTGTTAGATAGATCAACAAAGGCTGTTACAAAATCAAAAGTAGTAAAATTAACTCTATCGTTGATGAAAGACTTAAATTTGATTGATATATGGAGAAGAATCAATCCAAAAGAAAGATTATTCATTTTATTCAAATAGACATAAAACATACTCAAGGATAGATTTTTTCCTATTATCAACGAATATTCAAGATAGAGTGAAAAATGTGGAATATAAAGCAAGAATATTGTCAGATCATTCTCCTTTAACAATGACAATGATAATGATAGATAAAGAGGAATCAATTTATAGATGGAGATTTAATTCAATATTACTAAAACGTCAAGATTTTTGTGATTTTATGAAAAAGCAGATTCAGTTCTTTTTAGATACAAATTTACATTCAGTTGATGATAAATTTATATTGTGGGAAGCAATGAAGGCATATTTGAGAGGTCAGATAATAAGTTATACTTCCAAAATTAAGAAGGAATATATGATAGAAATAGATCAATTGGAAAAAGAGATTATAAAATTAGAAAAAGAATCTCACAGAAATATGACAGAAAAAAAACGAAGACAATTTATTAATAAGAAATTAAAATATAATACACTCCAGACATATTGAACAGAAAAAGCAATTATGAGAACTAAACAGAGATATTATGAACTAGGTGAAAGATCACATAAGGTCCTTGCATGGCAGTTAAAAACAGATCAGACTTCTAAAACAATAAATGCAATTCGAACAAAAGTAAATAAAATTACTTATAAGCCTCTAGAAATTAATGAAGCTTTTAAGAATTTTTATTCTGAGTTGTATAAATCAGAATCAAAAAATGATGACGTCAAGATAGAAAGATTTTTATCACAAATAACTCTTCCAAAATTAAATATGGAAGAACTGAAGGGATTAGGTATGCCTTTTATATTGAAGGAGGTTGAAGAAGCTCTGGGATCACTTCAAAGTAACAAATCTCCAGGAGAAGATGGTTTTCCGCCTGAATTTTATAAAAAGTTTAAAGATTTATTAATTCCTCCTTTTATGGAGTTAATACATCAAGCGGAAAGAACGCATAAACTTCCAGAATCTTTTTCAACAGCTATTTTAATAGTATTGCCAAAAAAAGATAGAGACCTTTTAAAACCAGCATCATATAGACCTATTTCTTTATTAAATACTGATTATAAAATAATAGCAAAAATCTTATCTAATAGATTATCTAAATGCTTACCAAAATTAGTGCATATGGATCAAACAGGATTTATTAAAAATAGACAATCGGCAGATAATGTATCTTGGTTATAGGAGATTGTTTTGAAGGAGGTATATTAATGTCATTTGATCAATTAAAGAATAAATATAAAGTATCGAATAATACTTTTTTTTGTTACTTTCAACTAAGGGCTTATTTAAGAGAAAAATTAGGTCAAACAATGTTATTGCCGAAATCTAATGAAATAGAAATTTTAATTCAAAAAGGAAAGATTAAAAAATTTATATCTTGTATGTATAATTTGATTCAAAAACAGGCAATTAAACAAGGAGTCCATAAGTCAAGACAAAAATGGGAAAGTGATTTGAATATTAAAATTGAAGAAACAAATTGGTCAAGACTATGTCTTGATAGTATGACAAATACAATAAATGTTCGGTTAAGATTAGTGCAATATAATTTTCTACATCAATTATATATTACACCACAAAAAATAAATAAATTAAACCCAAATTTATCTGATCAGTGTTTCCGATGTAACCAAGAAACTGGTACTTTTTTACATTCTACATGGTCTTGTTCTAAAATTCAACCTTTTTGGACAAATTTAAGACTTTTATTGGAACAAATTACAGGAACACAACTTCCTCATAATCCAATATTACTCTTACTAGGTGATATTGAAGGGATAAAACCGAAACCCAAACTGAATAAATATCAGAAAGAATTCATAAAAATTGCACTGGCAGTAGCCAGAAAGGCTATTGCAGTCACTTGGAAATCGGATACATATTTAAGTATAGATTGTTGGAAGAAAGAAATTTATGGCTGTATTCCACTAGAAAAAATTACTTATAATTTAAGAGATAAATATGAAACATTTCTGAAAATTTGGTGCCCTTATTTACAAAAGACAGGACTAAATATATAGGTGCTCTGAAGACGAAACAATTGGTTACTTGGGGAAAGAAATAAATATATACATTAAAGTTATTACGAACTCCATGGAGCATGTGGAGATCTTCCAACATCCAGGCACTCTTTCTTTTTTTTTTCTTTCTCTTTTTTTTTCTATAGGGAAGTTAGGGGGGAGGGGTTAAGGGGAGGGGGGAAGGGTTATATACATTTTTTTCTATACTTTACTCTGTAATCACTTAAAAACGCAATAAAAAAATTTTTTTTAAACAAACATCCTCATCACATGTCACACTGCCACCCAGCTTAGTATCATCAGCAAATTTGCTGATGTTATTCTCAATGCCTTCATCTAAATCGTTGACGTAAATCGTAAACAGCTGTGGTCCCAATACTGAGCCCTGTGGCACCTCACTAGTCACCACCTGCCATTCCGAGAAACACCCATTCACCGCTACCCTTTGCTTTCTATCTGCCAACCAGTTTTCTATCCATGTCAATGTCTTCCCTCCCCAATGCCTTGAGCTTTGATTTTACCCACCAATCTCCTATGTGGGACCTTATCAAATGCCTTCTGAAAATCGAGGTACACTACATCCACTGGATCTCCCCCGTCTAACTTCCTGGTTACATCCTCGAAAAACTCCAACAGATTAGTCAAGCATGATTTACCCTTGGTAAAACCATGCTGGCTCGGCCCAATCCTATCACTGCTACCTAGATATGCCTCTATTTCATCTTTAATAATGGACTCTAGCATCTTCCCCACCACCGATGTCAGGCTGACAGATCGATAGTTCTGTTTTCTTCCTCCCTCCTTTCTTAAAAAGTGGGATAACATTAGCCATTCTCCAATCCTCAGGAACTGATCCTGAATCTAAGGAACATTGGAAAATGATTGCCAATGCATCCGCTATTTCCAGGGCCACCTCCTTTAGTACCCTAGGATGCAGACCATCTGGACCTGGGGATTTGTCAGCCTTCAGTCCCATCAGTCTTCTCATCACCGTTTCCTTCCGAATGTCGATCTGTTTCATTTCCTCTGTTACCCTATGTCCTTGGCCCATCCATACATCTGGGAGATTGCTTGGGTCTTCCTTAGTGAAGACAGATCTAAAGTACTTATTAAATTCTTCTGCCATTTCTCTGTTTCCCATAACAATTTCACCCAATTCATTCTTCATGGGGCCCAACATTGTTCTTAACTATCTTCTTTCTCCTCACATACCTAAAAAAGCTTTTGCTATCCTCCTTTATATTCCTGGCTAGCTTGCGTTTGTACCTCATTTTTTCTCCCCGTATTGTCTTTTTAGTTAAGTTCTGTTGTTCCTTAAAAACTTCCCAATCATCTGTCCTCCCACTCACCTTAGCTCTGTCATACTTCCTTTTTTTTTAATGCTATGCAATCTCTGACTTTGTCAACCATTGTGGCCCCTTTCCCCCCTTTGATCCTTCCTTCTCCGGGGGATGAACTGATTTTGCACCTTGTGCATTATTCCCAAGAATACCTGCCATTGCTGTTCCACTGTCTTTTCTGCTAGGATATCCGTCCAGTCAACTTTGGCCAGCTCTTCCCTCATGGCTCCATAGTTTCCCCTGTTCAACTGCAACACTGACACTTCAGAGCTGCCCTTATCCTTCTCAAATTGCAGATAAAAACTTATCATATTATGATCACTACCTCCTAATGGCTCCTTTACTTCAAGATCGCTTATCAAATCCTGTTCATTACGTAACACTAAATCCAGAATAGACTTGTCCCTGGTCAGCTCTCGTACAAGCTGTTCCAAGAATGCATCCCGTAGGCACTCTACAAACTCCCTATCCTGGGGTCCAGCACCAACCTGATTCTCCCAGTTCACCTGCATGTTGAAATCCCCCATAACTACTGCGACATTACCTTTGCCACATGCCAATGTTAACTCCCTATTCAACTTGCACCCAATATCCATGCTACTGTTTGGTGGCCTGTAGACAACACCCATTAGGGTCCTTTTGCCCTTACTGTTCCTCAGTTCTATCCACACAGACTCTACTTCTCCTGATCCTATGTCCCCCCCTTGCAAAGGACTGAATCTCATTCCTCACCAACAGGGCCACCCCACCCCCTCTGTCCTGAATGCTGGGGAAGCTGGTTCCCATGGAGCTTTCTGCAGCTTATTTCAATCCTGTATCGAGCTGCAACTGGTATTTATTGATCAGTAGCTGCATTCTAAGAATCCTAGCACCTAATGTGATTTTAAACAAGGTAGCTTTTGGAAGGCAGCTTATTATCTGATGTTATTTCAGCTACGGCTGTAAATGAAGTCAAAACTGCTCTGTGGTGTCATCTGAGAGCATGTGACCAACAACCTCAGGCTCCAATATGAAGCCTGAGGGGACATGTTTAAACTTGGGTGGCGCAGTGGCGCAGCTGGGGGCACTGCTGTTTCACAGCACCAGAGACGTGGCTTCGATCCTGACCTGAGTGGAACTTGCACACTCTGTCTCTGACTGCGTTTGTTTGCCTCAAATGCTCAGGTTTCACAACACTATAGCACAGTACAGACCCTCCGGCCTACAATGTTGTGCTAACTCTTTGGATCATTAGACCTTAAGACATTAGAGCAGAATGGTGACATATTATCCATCCCTCTCTATGCCATTATTCCCTACCTTCTATCTATAACCTTTGATGCCCTGAGGAATCAAGAGCCAATTAACCTCATCCTTAAATATTCCCAAAGATGGCCTCCACTGCTATCTGTGGCAATGAATTCCACATTTTCACCACTTTCTGGCTAAAGAAATTTCTCTTTATCTCTGTTCTAAAGAGACATTATTCTTAAGATCAATCTAACTCTCCCTTCTACATTTTTTTTTATCTATCCATGTGCCTCTCTAAGGGTTTATTACCACCCCTAGCAGGGTACCATGCACCCATCACTTTTTAAAAATAAAAACCTGACTTCTGACATCCCCCCCATTCTTTCCTCCAGTTACCCATAAAATTATACCCCTTTTTATTAGCTATTTCCACCCTGGGAAATAATCTTTGGCTGTTCATTTGATCTGTGCACTTATTGTCTTGTACACCTTTGTCAAGTGTTCCCTAATCCTACTTTGCTTCAAGTAGAAAAGCCCTGGCTCGCTCAACCTATGCTCGGAAGGCATGCTCCTTAAATAGGTGGTTAAATGCAGACGCAATGAACCAAAGGGCCTGTTTGCAGATATCTCTCTGTGTCTCTGACATGTATTGTGGGAAATGGGGCACAAAATTGCTCAGAAATTGGGTTTAACCTCAGAAGGCCAATTTTCCAGTCTAACTCTGAATGAGTAAAATAATCCATCTGTTATATTGAAAGATCTAATCTAAAATAGATTGGACTATCTTAATCAAGTTTCAGTGAATGGTTCTTTAATGTTGGACCTGCTAGTGGGAGGTTTATTCTGCATCCAAAATGAAATCTTGAGAATGGGAGGGAATTCGAGGTTAATACAAGCGTCCGGATTCTCAAAAGAGAGCAGTGAGTAAATAAAAGATGAGAATTTTTAATTGTAAAGCTATTCTAATTAAGGTCATGATGGAATAGTTGGAATTGAAATTAATAGTTTTGAATAAATCTGTAATTTTGAAACAATATTAATCTAGATCGTTATTTTGTCTTTTCAGATTACACGAATGGAATTTGTACACAGCAAAAGTTTGATATACAGAGATGTTAAACCAGAGAATTTCTTAGTGGGCCGACCAGGGAGCAAGCGACAACATACCATTCACATTATAGACTTTGGCCTTGCCAAAGAATACATAGACCCAGAGACCAAAAAGCACATCCCTTACCGAGAGCACAAGAGTTTAACTGGGACAGCACGGTATATGAGCATTAACACACATCTAGGCAAAGGTAATTTCTTACTGGTGGGATTGGAAAGATGATGTATGTTTTTGGATATGAGATTCTATGGATGCTGGAATGCTGGAGGAACTCAGTAGGTCAGGCAGCATCTATGGAAAGGAATAAAGAGTCAATTTTTCTGACTGAGCCTCTTCAGATCCTGAACAAAGGTCTTGGCCCAAAACATTAACTCTCTATTCCTTTCCATAAATGCTATCTGACCGCTGAGTTCCTCCACCTTTTTGTATATATTTTTTTGAAGAAGCTTAAGAGATGAAGTTCACAAGTGAAACAGCATTTGTCCTGAAGGCTCTACATAACACCTCCAGAACTTAAATTAATGATGTGAGTAATTTCTGTGCTTCGCTTGTATGTTCTGGTGATTATTTTAAGCAACGGCAGTTGCATTATAATTAAAGTGTGCTTAATGGGTTTAAATATTTTTAAGTAAGTGCAGAGTCAAAATCTGTTGGCTATTATTGCACCCTCTTACATCAGAACTCTTGCTAATTTTACAAGAATGTTTGCAGCTAACTTTGTTGGTAACAAAGGATTGCACCAGACTCTAAAATTTAGTATTAGAAAAATAGAAGATGAAAATAATTTTTAAAAAAGAACTGAGAATCAAATCCTTGGTAAACTTCCTTTTTGCAGCGTGTGGTAAAACACAGAACTGAAATCAAATTTATGTTCCCTCATGCTGTTGAACAGGTCTGGTTACCTCAGCTCGGTCTCTGGTTTGGAAGCTTATCTCAGATTCCAGCTGCTAATTTCAAAGTTCAAAGTAAATTTATTAGCATATGTTACCTGAGATTCCTTTTCTTGTGGGTATTCACAGTAGAACAAAGAAATGCAGTAGAATCAATGAAAAAGTACATACAAAGACTGAGAAACAACTAGTGTTCAAAAGAAGGCAAACTGCAAATTTAAAAAATACTAGTAATAATAATAAGTAAATAAATTGAGAACATGAGCCTCAAGAGGATGATTCTGTAGGTTGTGGAATCAGTTCAGTGTTGAGGTGAATAAAGTTATCCATGCTGGTTCAGAAGGCTGATGGATGAAGGGTAATAAATGTTCCTGAACCTGGTGATCCTCCAATAGGACCACAACCTTGTCGTGGTTTGGAAGTTTGTGTATGCGTCAATGACCTAGAGAGCTATGTTGGCTGAAGTCCAAGCTTTATGCTTTGCTCTTGGTAGGGTGACCTGTGCCAAACAGGTCAAAGGATAGAGGTCAGACTTAAGAATGGTCCATTGGTCCTCTGGGTTCAGGGGTTCAGCTCAGAGCTAACACCCCTGACTGGTAAAACAGAATTAATACGGAAACAGCAATGAAGAATCCTTCGACATCTGAGTGTGGTGATATCCCTGAGTCTCCATCTGGAACTTGCATGACTGACAGTAGTGAAAACTAAGAGGAATTTACTGACACAATGAAGGAAGCCCTGAACACTGCCAGCAATAGAGGACCTTCTTTACTGTCCTAAGGCTCTTGTACCTCCTTCATGATGGCAGCAGTGAGAAGAGAGTATGACCTGAATGGTAGAGATCCTGATGAAAGGTTTTGGTCCGTAATGTTAACTGTTAATTAATTTCCTTGGACGCTGTCTGACCTGTTGAGTTCCGCCAGCATTTTGTGTGTGTTGCACTTGATTTCCTGTGGATCTGTAGAATCTCTTGTGTTCTAGATGACGGTCACTGCTTTCTTATGGCAACACTCCTTGTAGGTGTGGTGGGGATGGCTTTTCCTGTGAAGGAACATAATGGATTTCTATCTTATTACTCTCATTATTGTGTTGAAGGTTAAATGATAGCCAGATCAAGCTTGTTAACATTTCTCTCAATGTTTTATTATCCTGGTTGTAGCCAGCTACACTTGCAGTGGAGACATCAAGACATACTCTGGTAACATCTTAAAGACAGGAGATAATTGGACCTTGGGAATGACATTAACTACCGCACATTTTTTGTTGTGACAGACCACAATGGCACCTAGTTTGCATATTTTTATTCAGTACTCACAAAATGCTGGAGGAACTCTCTTGTGTTTGTATATTTTATTGTCTGATTTGTACTAAAATCTTTCTTTGGACAGGCATGTAGTGTTTATCCCTACTTAGATTACCAGGGAAGAAAAGGTCAATTGATCATCATGTGTTTTCTTGCAAGCAGAGTATTCCAACTCATTGTTCCATGAATGGAATAGTATAACAGGGCAATGAACACTGCCCCTATCACTTTGCCTTGTTCACTCACTTGATCTGGTTAGTTATGCTACGTAGTATTTAGAGACTCAATTTTAATTCTTTATCAATTGAGATACAATGTGGAATAGATCCTTCTGGCCCTTTAAGCCATGCCACCCAGCAATCCCCCAATTTAATCCCAGCCTAATCACAAGACAATTTACAATGACCAGTTAACCTATCAACCAGTGTATCTTTGCACTGTGGCAGGAGACAAGAGCATCTGGAGGAAACCCACGCGTTCACAGGAGAACATACAAACTCCTTACATGTAGCGGCAGAAATTGAACCCTGGTCGCCTGTACTGTAAAACATGCTAACCATAATTGAAATCATCTTCTCCTCTTTTGCCCTTCCTTTCTTCCCCCACCCCTCCGCACCATGCTAGCACCTACCTCATACCTTTTTAACAACATCAATTAAGATGCATTCACCCATTTTCACTGGAAGAAACACTTAAATTTTCCACACAAATTTTTATCCAGTCCAGAAACAGTTCATTGGAAATTTTCAAAGAATGAAGTAATACAGTGGAAATGTCATCTTAAATTTAGCACTGACTGTGAGTGGCCCTTGTCAGTTGAAATGAATATTTATTGTAGAATTATAATTTAAAGTATGTTTAGTTCTATAAACAAGCTTGGCCATTGGCAATTATACCTTCTGTTTACGTTTTAGCAGAAGTTTCACAACTGGTACAGAAGTGGTTGAATCTTGAACTCTCAGTTTTTGTAGCTTCTTTCCATAACAAGATTGTTAAGCAAGATTTTAAACAAACAATGATGAAACAAAATCTGTGCATGGGTGTTGGGTTAATGTATGGGTCAGTATGGACTGTGCATTGGTTAATGTTCAGAAAACGTTGAATAGGACCAAATGGGCCGTTTTTGCTTTGGGAGGATGTGAAAAGTCAGGTGTGGTGAAGGTTGGTGATGGGCTTTGGCTGCTCACAGTCTAGATCAATGATATTGATGAGAGGATCATATTTAATATATTCAAGCTAGTGATGAGAAAGCCGATTGGCAGTCAAGCCCGGCTGGGAATGCACAGAAACTTTGATACGAACTGAATGGATATATATATGGTAGGAGGAATGGAATGTGGAAATCTGAAAGGTCATCCTTTCTGGATGAGTAACTAGAAAAGCTGTATATTTTTTGGTGTAATAGTAAATTGTTGATATCCAAAGAGACACAAATGGTCATAGTCCAAGGTGCCTACAGTACAGAAACAGGCCCTTTGGCCCATCTAGTCTTTGAGGAACTGTTACTGTGCCTACTCCCACAGCCCTCTGTGCACTTCTCCAAATTTCTCTAAAATGTTGCAATCTTGGAAAGAAAGCTGTTGCCCATGTAGCAGCCTCCTCCTCTCCACACAGCTGATGAATCCAAAGGAATGGCAGAGACCAATAGAGTTTGGCACCAAAGGCATCGCGGGTGGTGTCAGTCAGTCAGACTGCCTTGGGGACTGCAACTCCACATTTTTCCTTTGGGTCTGAGATCAGATTGTTTCTTCTCCTAAGATGAGCTGCCAGCCATGGCTGACAAGCCCTATCTGCATGAGCGACTGGTTTTTAAGGCACCAGTAACCGGTTTTTGCCTCTTCTGTCAGTAGAAACAGTTCTGTAGGGCTCAGTAGCTAAGCCACACATGAAGGACTTGGACATGGTTGTCAGAGGCTATTTGAGACACACAACATTGAAAGCATTTAGGAGGGAATGGGAGTTTATCCACATTACTGCCCCACTTATAACAACTTTTGGTTGGAAAACTCAAATGATCAAACTGTCCTTTTGTACACAATGGATTGAGCATTTTTAAGCTCGAATTCCTAATATTTCAATAAGTGAAACTTTTGCTGAAAATTCGTACCTGGTTACCCTCTTTATTTTCTCCTAATCCCGTCCAAGAAATATTAGATAATGTGCAAAAAAAATGCAACAACAGCTAAGGTGACCAAATTTCAACAATTCAATAATTTGCCAATACATAAGCAAACTTTATTGAAGTAATTAAATTACATCAAATTAAGTAAATGTTCTATTTTCTTTACAGAACAAAGTCGAAGAGATGACCTTGAAGCACTAGGTCACATGTTTATGTACTTCCTGCGCGGTAGTTTACCTTGGCAAGGTCTAAAGGTGAGCAATACTCCATCATAGCAGACTGTGGCTTCCTTGTCTCTTGAACGTCTTTGCATTATTTCTATAGTGGATATTGTTAAACCCATGTTCTTTATGATATTGTAATCATCATCATTCTGTGCCATATCATATGATGTAGGAGATCATGGTCTCATGAGCATGATTGTTCTAGGTAAATTTTTCTACAGAAGTTGTTTTTCGTTACCACCTTCGAGGCCAGGGGTCACCAACCTTTTTTGCATCGCGGACCGGTTCAATATTGACAATATTCTTGCAGACCGGCCGACGGGGGGTGGGGGGGAGGTGTTAATCACGACTAGAATATAGGTGATAAGTCAACTGTCAGTCACTTATAAGTGGCTAATACACTCAAATTCATTTCTAATATGGTTTATCTAACAAATTTAATATTAACCACACAGTGCATATTTTCCTCGTATGAACATATAAAATCATTGCAACACACCAATATCGCTGAATCAGTGGGAGCCCTGGGCTTGTTTCCCTGCAACAAGTTGGTCCCATCGAAGGATGATGGGAGACAGCGATACTCGAAGGAAGTTCCTTACGTCCAGTCTATTCCGCAATTTAATTTTCGTTGCATTCATTGCAGAAAACTGGACTTCGCAGAGATATGGTGTTGGAAATGGAAGCAACGTTTACAGTGCTTTCGTGGCTATCTCAGGACATTCAGCCTTGACTTCGAATCAGAATGCCGGCAGAGATGTTATGTCAAACACACTTTTCAGCCCACCGTCATTTGCAAGCTCAAGGAGTTGATCTTCTTCCCGCGCTGACGTGGATGATTCACCGGGGACATTCACAAATGGGTCACGGACCCATTCCTTTGCACGTCTTGGGTCATTTGTGGTTGGGAAGTAACACTCAAATTCTGTCGACAGCGAAGATAGGTGATCGCGCACCAGCTATGAGAAGGACGCTGCAGCCTCAGTCTCTCCCAAAATCCCAGCTAATGTTGGGAACATGTCAAATATGCCCCTGTCCACTCACCATCCCCACAGTTCCAGTTTGGCTTTGAAAGCAGACACTTTATCTGCCAACTTGAAGACAGTTGTCATTCTCCCCTGAAGTGACAAATTGAGTTCATTGAGCAGGTTGAAGATGTCACACGGCTAGGTGAGTTTTACTATCCACTCCTTGTCACTGAAGTGTGCTGCCAGTGGTGACTTCTTCCTGAAAGAAATCTCTGTAGCGGCTCTCTTAACTCAAAAACCCTGGCCAGAGCCCTCCCCCTTGATAGCCACCTGATTTCAGTGTGAAAGAGAAGGCGTTTGTGCTCTGCATCCATTTCCAAGCAAAACTGCTCAAACAGACGTGAGTTAAGGGCTTTTGCTTTGATGTGATTGATAACTTCAACAACGTCACTCAATGAGCTGTTAAGATCAGGTGACATTTTTCGGCTAGTCAGCATTTCCCTGTTGATGATACAGTGATTGGCATTCAGGAGCAGCCTCTTTGACTTGGATAGTGAAACCAGACAGCTGTCCAGTCATAGCTGCAGCCCCGTCTGTGCATATTCCAACACAGAATGACCAGTCCAGTTTGCTTGACATGTAGTCATTCAAGGACTTGAATAGTTCTGCCCCAGTTGTGTTTGTTGGCAGCGGCAGTGCACACAACATATCCTCGTGCACATCGTCTTGAAATGTGTATGGCACATAAACCCGCAGTATTGCCTTGTTGTTGACATCGGTAGACTCGTCGACCTGGATAGCATACCATGGTGACTCGTTAAGCAGTTCCAACAGCTGTGCTTCGATGTCCTCCGCTATGTCATCGATTCTCCTTGAAACTGTGATAGCTGAAAGAGAAACCTGTGCCATCTTGTTAGCTGCAGCTTCTCCCAACAGTTCACGGCACATGTCCTTGGCAGCAGGCAAAATCAATTCTTCACCATCAGTGAAAGGCTTCTTAGCCTTAGCAATACGGCTAGCCACTGAGTACAACGCTCTCAGAGCAGCAGCATTTGTGG
This sequence comes from Hemitrygon akajei, assembly GCF_048418815.1. Lineage (NCBI taxonomy): Eukaryota > Metazoa > Chordata > Chondrichthyes > Myliobatiformes > Dasyatidae > Hemitrygon > Hemitrygon akajei. The sequence goes on along the minus strand of NC_133139.1, from coordinate 10,210,420 downwards.
AGGTGGTGGCTCTCAGCACTTGCTTCTGTCCTGCTTGCTCACGTTTTTTCCGCTCAAAAAACTCAACGGGTGCTTGGACTCAAGGTGCTGAAGCAATTTTGAGGGCTTCATTGCCTCATTAGACTGCTTGTCTCCACATATCACACACAGGGGGCTCGGAGCGTGTGAGTCACCGGTCGCATTAAAGCCATATTTTTTGTACGACTCGTATTTTCTGTTGAAGGAAGCTTTCTTTTTGCAATCTCAGCCTCAGCTGTCTCTGCATTATCATCATTGTTAAGCCTTTTATGTCCCCTACCACCTCTTCCAAAGGAACTCCCAAGCGACGTTTGTTTTTTACTGATCGAGTAGTTGTAGGTTAATAACCGACTGATGACCTTGCATGCGTTCAAGTTCAACAGTGGGTGTGACAGGGAATGAGGAAAGATGCAGCTGACGCATATCGTTTCATATCACCAAATCATATCATTCCCTCGTGGCCTGGTAGCATGTGCTTTGCAGCCCAGTGGTTGGGGACCACTGTCTAGGCAGTGTCTTCATAAGACGGATGTCCTCAGTCATTATCATTATGCTTCAAAGATTGTGTGCCTGGCATCAGTGGTCGTATAACCAGGACTTGTGTTATGGACCAGCTGCTCATATGACAATCTACCACCTGCTCCCATGGCTTCATGTGACCCTGATCGGGGGCTACACCTTGCCCAAGTGTGACCTGCAGGTTAGCAGAGGGAAGGAGCATCTCACACCTCCTATAATGGAGCCTTGCCTCCACCCTGCCACCCTATCATTGTAGTAGAATAATTATAACAATAAAGGGAACATTTGAAATATCAGAAAGCTGTCAGGCTTTCAACCTCCATTGAAAAAAAATTAAATAGTGATGAGAAGTTTTAAAGAGTACTCAATTTATAAGATGTTTCACTTTTCTTTTCATCCCATGATCTTTTTAAATTGCCATCACATTACTTTCAGTTCCTGGTGAAATCACTGCCTTCTACACAGTATCCCCTAGCAGTAGCAATCTAGGCCTCACTCTGGGGCAGTTCCACGAATAAAACTGGATTCTGTTTACTCTAGTAAGATTGTATTATCTTGCTTTTTTTGTCACAGTTCATTTGTTTTATTGTGTGAATTAGACTTTGTAATTTTGAACTTTAAAATCTAGCGTTAAATATATTCTCACTGGCCATTTTGTTAGGTACAGAGATAGAACCCTGTTTAGTAGATTAATTGGTCATTATAAATTATCCTGTGCTTAAAGGTGGTGTTTGATAGGTGGTTTGCTGAGTAGCGCAGTTCACTCACAAACACAAGAAAATCTGCAGGTGTTGGAAATCCGAGTAACACACTAAATGCTGGAGAAACTCAGCAGGCCAGGCAGCATCTATGGAAAAGAGTGAACAGTTGATGCCTCGGGCCAAGTCTCAGCCCATGGTTCATTGGGCTGGGAGGGCCTGTTCTATATTGCATTTCTAACTAAATAAATAACTCTTCTGCTGCTGGAGCCCATCCATTTCAAGGTTTGACGTGCTGTGCATTCAGAATTGCTCTTCTGCAATGTGATGCATAGTTACTTGAGCTACTGTTGCCTTCCTATCAGCTTGAACCAGTCTGGCCATTCTCTGATCTCTCCCTTTAACAAGGTGTTTGGACCCACAGAATTGCCGCTGATCGGATGTTTTTGTTTTTCACCTCATTCTCTGTAAATTCTAGAGACTGTTGTGTATGAAAATACCAGGAGGTCAACAGTCTCTAAGATACTCAAACCATTCCATTTGACACCAACAATCATTCCATGGTCAAAGACACATAGATCATATTTCTTCACCATTCTGATGTTATTTTCTGAACAACTGAACCTCTTGACCATGTCTGCATGCTTTGATGCATTGAGTTGCTGCTGCTGCATGATTGGCTGACTGGGTATTTGCATTAACAAGCCAGTGAACAGGTGTGCCTAATAAAGTGGCCACTGAGTGCAGCTGTGAAAACTAATGTCAGTTCTGTTTTTCTCTGATCTTATTAACCTTTGCATTAAATTATGGTCTTTTTGTATTGAATGATTGATTCTGCCAAAATGAGTTATAAATCCTTTAATCCAATTTATATATTGCTAAACTGCTATTTATAAGATTCTACTGAGCAGGCTAGTGAACAATTTATTTTCAAAGTATGAATAATATCCTGAAACTACCTAAGTAACTGATGGCATCTAAGTTGTCAGTTTTGTGTTTTTGAATTTAACTATTTTTGAAGGTACAGTCTATAATGAATTTGTTAATTTTGTTAATATATAATTATTGCAGCTGTGCTTAATTATTATTACTATCGCATTTTCTGCCTTGTGAGATTGCCCATGTCGTCTTTGTACATGAGTAATTCCTGCTCCTATCAATTAAGGTCCCCTGTCCTACTCATTCAATACCATATGACAAAGCCTTTGTGCGATTTGTCCCGCAAGTGGCAAGTAACATTCTGCAGCATAGTTGTAAGGCATCCTTCTGCATAAAAGAACATACCTACCTGAGATTCTAAATAGAAACATAGAAAATAGGTGCAGGAGTAGGCCCTTCGGCCCTTCAAGCCTGCACCGCCATTCAGTATGATCATGGCTGATCTTCCAACTCAGAACCCTATACCTGCTTTCTCTCCATACCCCCTGATCCCTTTAGCCACAAGGGCCATCTCTAACTCCCTCTTAAATATAGCCAATGAACTAGACTCAACTGTTTCCTGTGGCAGATAATTCCACAGATTCACCACTCTGTGTGTGAAGAAGTTTTTCCTCATCTCGGTCCTAAAAGTCTTCCCCTTTATCCTTAAACTGTGACCCTTCGTTCTGGACTTCCCCAACATTGGGAACAATCTTCCTGCATCTAGCCTGTCCAATCCCTTTAGAATTTTATATGCTTCAATAAGATCCCCCCTCAATCTTCTAAATTCCAGCGAGTATAAGCCTAGTCGATCCAGTCTTTCTTCATATGAAAGTCCTGCCATCCCAGGAATCAATCTGGTGAACCTTCTTTGTACTCCCTCTATGGCAAGAATGTCTTTCCTCAGATTAAGGGACCAAAACTGCACACAGTACTCCAGGTGTGGTCTCACCAAGGCTTGGTACAAGTGCAGTAGAACCTCCCTGCTCCTGTACTCGAATCCTCTTGCTATGAATGCCAACATACCATTTGCCTTTTTCACCGCCTGCTGTACCTACATGCCCACCTTCAATGACTGGTGTACAATGACACCCAGGTCTCATTGCACTTCCCCTTTTCCTAATCGGCCACCATTCAGATAATAATCTGCTTTCCTGTTCTTGCCACCAAAGTGGATAACCTCACATTTATCCACATTAAATTGCATCTGCCATGAATTTGCCCACTCACCTAACTATCCAAGTCACCCTGCATCCTCCTCACAGCTAACACCGCCGTCCAGCTTCGTGTCATCTGCAAACTTGGAGATGCTGCATTTAATTCCCTGGTCTAAATCATTAATATAAACAACAACAATTCCAAGCAATACTGGTCTCTCATGAAGGTTTTGAGGGGTTGCTATTTGCCAACAGTTTAACTGGACCAACCACACAAATGCCACAGCTATGAAAAGAGCTTTGAAGCTGCTTATGGCTGATGCTCTGAATTTTCAAAGGTTACAGTAGAATACTTGCATAGTCTGGGTGTTTAATCTTCAGTGTTTTTAAATAAGTCATCAGTATCATGGAGCAACACATGCAAAATGCTGGAGGAACTCAGCAGATCAGGCCCCATCTGTGGAAATGAATAAACAATCAGACCCTTCATCAGGACTGGAAGGAAAGGTGGAAGAAGCCAGTAAAGGTGGGGAGGAAGAGGGTAAGGAGTACATCAAAAGTTGATAGATGAAGCCAGCTGGGTGGGAAAGGCGGGATGAAGTAAGGTGGGTGTGAGATTGCAGCCAATCCACTTATTCCAATTTCTATTCAGTCCAAGCAACGCACACAAAATGCTGGAGGAACTCAGCAAGCTCCTCCTTCTCCAGCCCTGTGTCTCTTTCACCAATCAACTTCCCAGCTCTTTACTCCACCCCTCCCCCTTCAGGTTTTACCTGTTACTTTGTGTTTCTCTCTCCCGTCCCCCACCTTTTAAATCTACTCCTCAGCTTATTTTCTCCAGTCCTGCTGAAGGGTCTCAGCGCAAAGCATCAACTGTACTCTTTTCCATAAATATTGCCTGGCCTGCTGAGTTCCTCCAGCATTTTGTGTGTGTTGTTTGGATTTCCAGCATCTGCACATTTTCTCTTGTTTGTCAATTGAGTCTAAAATTGTTATTATAGCCACTTGGAAGTCATTACAGTAATTTCCCCTCTAGTTCTGAAAGCTCAGCTACAGGAAAGGAAAAGAGCTGTATTCATTAATTTAATAAGGCAACTGTTACTGTAGTGTGATTGTGTAGAGGTTGTATTTTTGTCCAGATTACACCCCTTCCTTGCTGTTTCTTCCTTGTTTTTACTCAACGAATCCAGTTCTCATATTTGCGCAGCTCTTTCACCTTCATTTGAGTATCCCAAACACTTTGTGCTACTGAATTACTTTTAAAGTTTATTCATTTATGCATTGTTGGAATTTCAGCCACTAGTTTAAACACACTGCAAGATCATTCAGTCACCAAGATCAGAATAACCACAACTTGTCATTAGTGATGAGGTTTAAAGGAAAAGTATATTGATCAGGACAGAGATATGTTTTCTACAGTTCCTCAAAATGGTGATGTTCTTTTCCTTTTGAAAAAAAACAGGATCAGGTTTGTTTTTACTGACATATACCATGAAATTTGTACAGCAGCAGTACACTGCAATACCTAAAATGTGCTATAAGTTACAATAAGAATTTTTTTTTTTAAAACTCAGTGCAAAAAGAGAGCAAAATAATGAGGTAGTGTTCATAGTCCATTCAGGAATCTGATGGCAGAGGGGAAGAAGGTGTTCCTAAAATGTTGAGTGAGTGTTTTCAGCTCCTGTTCCTCCTCCCTGATGGTAGAAATGAGAAGAAGGCATGTCTTAGATGATGAGGGTCCTTAATGATGGATGGGTCCTTCAGTCATCCCATTTTAAAGATGTCCTCTGATGAAGAGGGTTGTGCCTGTGATGGAGCTAGCTGAGTTGTCAACTCTCTGCAGCTCTGTTAACAGATGGAGTTTTAGTGTAAAATGTCCTTTAAAATGACATATCCAATAATGTAGCACTGGAGATTCGGTCTCATCATTTGTGTGTTCAAGTGCTTGGATTGGGACTTGAACCTGCTGCCTACTGATTTGGTGCTGAATGTCCTATCCTGCGGTAGAGAAGCTGCTAGCCATCGTACCACAAGACCCTACATAGGATAGTAAAAACCACTGAGAGGATCACCAGAGTCTCCCCCCCCCCCCCCCCCGCATTTATGACATTTACCAGGAGTGTTGTATACAAATGCCCTGAACCATTGTTGAGGATCCCTACCACCCATCCTACATCCTCTGACCCACCACCATCAGGAAGGAGGTACAAGAGCATCAGGACTAGCACTGTGACCTGTTACTCTTTATCTGTTAACTTGCGCTGCACACTTCATATGCATTTTGAATTATATTTAATTAACTTATATGTGACAATATTTTGTTTTGTGCTGTATGTGATTGTATGTATTATGGGTTCACCATGGTCTAGAGGAATGTTTCGATTGGTGGTAAAAATATAGTCAGATGACATTAAACTTGGGCTTGATCTTGGTATTCCCTACTGTCATGGCTGTATTACCACCCTGTGCTATACAGACATTCAAGCATACTTTCCATCAAACTCTTCAAGAAAACCCAGTCGAGAATAATTTCTGTCTTAGCAGTACTTAAAAGACAAGATAATTTGACATTCTCTGTAGTTGTGTTGAGTGAGTAGGAGTTTGTTTTCCCTACTGCACTAGCAATTATGCCCAAAATAATTTCACTTTGTTTTTGTGCATTGACCAATTATCATTTCTCACAGGTTTCTGAAGTGAGTTGAGTGAATCTCCTCATTTCATTCTCTCTCCTTAGAGCTAATGCATTTATATTACACAAGTTAGTGCTCACCTTCACTAATACGTAATATTGCTCCCTCCTTTAATTCCAAAAATAATTTCTGATCTTACGCAAGAAAGTGTTAATAAAGATGCATCTGATATACTGCATATCTGGAATGAGTAAAGTCTTGTTTAACCATGAGTTCCATTCTGCTTTCGGTTATACTTTAGCCATCACAAAGCACAGGTAATATTTTAGCACATTTCTATGGAACATGCAGTAGGAATCCGTATATAATCATGTGTATTATAACGTATTTGTCAAGTGTCATATTGTTTTTGGGTTTCTTTATTTAGTGTTCCTTTTTTTTCTGTTATAGGCTGACACATTAAAAGAAAGATATCAGAAAATAGGTGACACCAAACGAGCTACCCCAATTGAAGTCTTGTGTGACAATTTCCCAGGTATGAAACCTTTCTTCTTTGAATCTAATTTGACTAGAAAGCAGCTTTATGTTAACAAGGCACTTTTTACTATGTCTTTCCCAGTGATTCACAGACAGTGAGCTACTTTAGAGTCCTGACGTTGTTATTTTATGCAAAATAAAATCTGACAGACATGATTAGATAAAGACTGGTTAATCTATTTTGTTTTGGCTAAGAGATTACCGTAGATTTCGCACTACAGCGCGCACCTGATTAAAAGCCGCTGGCTCTAATTTTAGAAAGAAAATCAATTTTGTACTTGTACAAGCCGCACCGGATTTTAGGCCGCAGGTGTCCCACGTTGTAATATGAGATATTTACACAGAAAGATATTACACGTGAGGATTTTTTAACTTTTAATTAAATCCATATGGTAACATAAACAAATACATATTGCAAATGCTTTTTTTCGAACTGTGCCTGTAACGCGGCTACTTTTAAATATACATACGTATCGGTAACACACAAATTATGTTGCGTATACTTTTTTACTGAACAGTGCACCCATAACGACTGGTAAAAAATATATATACTGCAGCCTACCAGGAAAAGTTATTGATCGCCTTTAACTTAAAAGCAGCGTTTCGCTCGGGTCTAATGCCGCTCGCCCCCCCACCTTCCCGTTTATCGCAAACCGGTATTTCCCACAACACGCGGCGAAACCGGATGTGACGTCATAGCATCCCGGGATGTAGTACAGAAAACAAATATACTTAAAACACTTCTAACTTTAACTAGAAAATACTAACAAATGAATTACTAAGCAAAAATATTATAAACTAAATAACTGCCATAAAGGCAGCACAATGCTTTTCTTCGAGTGTTTTCCATGTTGATGAGGGTGAGTACAAATGACTGATTTACAATAATTTAATTGTGAAAGTGCGCTTGATTTATCGTACAATTTCATTGGACCTCTGTGAACTACTCATCAATTTTATTGGTCTACTGTTACGAGGCAAAATGTTTTTGGCGGCATGAAAAAAAATCATGCATTAGCCGCACCGTAGTAAAGGCCACAGTGTTCAAAGCTGTTCAAAATGTGGGAAAAAAGTAGCGGCTTATAATCCGACATCTACGGTATATGAGAAAGTTCTTTATATATAGTCCCATGGCACCTTTACAATCCACCCAATAGTAGATATAGTTCATTTTCTGTTTCCGATCTTTCAAATGTTGATCATTCATTTGCAAGGGTCACTGGAACTTTATTGCCCACTCCAGTTAAGTCACAAATGATTTGTATTTCAGCTGCATTTACTCTACTTTTGTAAGCCTCTGTGTCTTGATTTGGTCTCAGAGGCATTTCAGGAAGGTAATGTCACAAAGTGAATGACCAGTTACAGCTTTGTTTGTTTAATTCCCCAAGCAGTAAAACTGATCTCAACCCCTCTACCCATTAACCCACCCTTCTACATCCCCCACCATCTTTATCATTTCCTGTCAGAGTCATTTTATGTATGTACAACACTCTTGTGTCTAACATTACTTTATGTACATAAGCTACAATCAATCTATGTATATAAACTCCTTATGTATTTGTATATTATTTATTGTTTTTATTATTGTATTCATTGTCTTAGTATGTATTTTTTTGTGCTGCATCAGATCTGGAGTAACAATTATTTAATTCTCCTTTACACTTGTGACTTGGAAATTACGTTAAGCAATTTTGAGGTCTGTCTTGTGTCCCTCTGTGGATTACATTCCCATCTACATAACTTGCCAGGGCAATCCCTTGTCTGTTTATTATGCAGTGAAAAGTCTCCAGACATATCAGTTCATACCATCCTGCCAAATTAAGGTATTTATTTCTTATCCCTTTTTTTTTCTAACATCCACCTTCTAATAAATTTCCCAATTCAGTCAGTATATTACTTCCAATTGCATACTTTGATTTTTGCGAACAATTTCTCATTTTGGATGATGTTGAAAGCCTAAAAGACAATTCATGTAAATAACTCCATTTCCTACTATCTAGGTTACATTCTCAAAAATGAGGTTCAGCTAAGTTGGTTAGAACTGGCTTGGCCATTGCAAATCCACATTCTCTCTCTCTGAGCAAATTGTATATGTCTGAGTGGTCTGTCTGGAACAGCAGTTCCCAACCTGTGGTCTGTGGACCTCTTGCATAGTGGTATTGGTAAAAGGTAAAGTTCCTCCCTATGCTTTTTTAGCACATCAGGTGGCAACCTTGCCATTTCTTTAGTGTTTTGTCTGTTTTACAAGGCCGAGTTGCTAGCTTGACGCTCAACATAACCCAGGTGAAACTCGTGCAAGGAGCCAGCCAGATTCCAGCCCAGAACCTCTGGCATTCTCTGGGTGAGGATGCCACTGTGTCATCAGCAAAGACTAATGGTATTTGTCAAAGGGTAGGCAGTTAAATTCAGACTGTCATCAGAAGGTAATTACCGTGAACCAATGCAGCCTTGTAAAGATCACATTTATTCAGGTCTGTTTATTTGATTTTCTTAAGAAATATTTTTTCCCCTTTACAGTTTCAGTTCTAACTAAACATGAAACATAAATCCTGTTGGGTATAACTTCAGATGGAAATTGAATGCATGCTTTGAAGAATCTGAAAAGAAAACAATGGGTTGCAATTATATCTGGGCAGGCTCGGTTATATTAACTCCTGAATTAGGACATGCACCAAAAGGGTTCTATATGCATCTTCTTCACAATTAACTTATTAAAATAATTGTGCATAGGGACAAATAAAAAGCATCTAAGATGCATCATGAGCCAATATGATTTATTTGTTGCATATACTTAAATGATATTGGATCGATTGCGAGAATTGGCAAGTGTGCATGCAGATGATTGATTGCAGTTGAATCGAGTGCGGCTCTTATGTGGAAGAGGCACTTTCTTCTGGGGTGAGCTTTTGAATGTGCATGTTTTCATCTCAGCAGGCTTGGATTGTCACTCCACACTGTAAGTTACCCAGCGTGCACTGATAATAGTGCATGGTTGCAAGAAAAGGTTTGTGATCCCTTTGCAATTACCTGGTTTTCTGCATTAATTACTCATAAAATGTGGTCCGATCTTCATTTAAGTCACAATAATAGACGCACAATCTGCCTAAACTAATAGCACAAAAGCAACACTCCCTAGGAGAGGGAGTCCTGCAAAGATCGCACACAATGTGCAATGCTGAAGGAGGTGAAAAAAAAACCCAAGGGTAACAGCAAAAGACCTGCAGAAATCTCTAGAACTTGCTAAAGTCTCTGTTCATGTGTCCACTATAAGAAAAACACTGAACAAGAATGGTGTTCATGGAAGGACACCACAGAAGAAACCACTGCTCTCCAAAAAAAACATTGCTGTGTATTGCAATTTGCAAACAACCACCTGGATGTTCCACAATGCTTCTGGAACAATGTTCCATGGACAGATGAGACAAAAGTTCAACTTTTTGGCAGAACTGCACACCACTATGTTTGGAGGAAAAAGGACAATGCTCATCAGCACCAAAACCTCATCCCAACTGTGAAGCATATGGAAGGAGCATCATGGTTTGGGGCTGCTTTGCTGCCTCAGGGCCTGGACAGCTTGTAATCGTTGAGAAAACAATAAATTCAAAGTTGTGTAACAGGGTTTTTTTCTTTTTCTTTGTTACTGTGTATGTAATCAAAATGGCGTCTTTGTTTTGTTACAAGTAGGAATGCTGGCGCCTGTATTAATAGTAGGAATGCTAGGTTCTTTGTTATGATAAGTGCTGGAAGCTTGTTTGGGACTATAAACTGATTGTTGGTGGGGGTTTTGGGGAGTCGGCACGATGGAGTGAGAGAGAGAGGACGGGGTGCTGGAAGCTGGGCGACGGTACGGACCCCGAGCGGGGGTCCCCGGCCCAAGGTTTTCGGTGAGGAGAGGAGACGGAGACAGAGGAGTGTGGAGCGTCTGGTCGACCACCGTGGGGGTCCCAGGAGGCGGGTCGAGGAGTTCGGAGGGGATCGAATACCAGAAGACTTCAGTAATTGAGCTCCAACGATTGTGCACGAAGTGGTTTGGACTTTGATAAGTTTGGCGCCTTTTCTTTTTTTTCTCTTATTCATATATACTGTATCGTTAGTAATCGCTTAGTTATAGTAATCTTTATAAATTGTACTCATTTAATCGCATAAGGTGTACTGTCTGTTTTTGGGCGAGGCGGGGACATCACACAGCATCCACACCAGCTGATTACCCAGTTTGGCGGGGCCGAAGGCTGCTCCCCCTAGACTAGAACGAGTTTGAGCGATGCCTGAGGTGACCCAGGGGTTACATTGTGGGTGCGATCGTCCGGGATTGATTTCTGTGGAAGCTGTGTGATTGCCCTCTTTAAATTGTGTCTGCGGCGAAGAGCTGGTGTGCCTTTGTGGGTGTGCTATTGCCGGTTATCTCTGCATGTGTGTTGGGTGGGGTGGCTGCTGTTGGTAGCCCGGGGGTCGTTGTTCGAGTTCCGACTAGCGCTGAAGAAATGGTGGTGGTACCATGGGGTGTCCGTACTGTTTGGAGAGTGAGGAGTGACAGGTTGGGATTTTTCAGCTATGGTGGTGGGCTCCGCCCGGTTGTTGGAATAATGTCCAGCCCTAAAGGGACGGAGATGTGGGCGGAGCAGACCTCTCAGTTGTTGGGTGAGTGGCAGTGCTTGGCTGAGGGAAAGCGACAGGGATTGGTTGAAAGTTTGAGTAGGCGGGCTGGTAGCGTTGTTAGAACTGTCGGGCGCAATTATCTCGAAGTGACAGCTGCCAGTTCTGGGAAAGTGTGGGAAAATGCGTGTGGTTCGACTGGAAGTCAAATGCCGCAGCTGGGGGGCTTATCATATCCGTGGCAGGAGATTGGTGGAAAGTTTTTAGGGTATCCCTTTTGGTTAGGAGGGCAGATAAATTGCTTGCGGAGACAGGGGGATCTGTCAAGGGGATCAGTTGTTCCGTTGATCCGAGAGATGTCGGGAAACTTAGAGGAGGCCCAGTGGGGGAACGGGTTGGGGTCTCTGGGGGAGCACGTTCCCAGCAATGTACCAAGGAACTCCCGCAAGGAACAGACCCTATTCCTGAAGGCTTAGAGGGACCACGCACTCAGGTGTTGTTACGGATGGATGGAAGTCAAGTTAAAGCCATCCTCGGCACCGGGGCACCGGTTAAGTTGCTGTACAGTTTGTTTTATAACCGCTTTTGGAAGCCTTTACCCTTGATGACATTGACGGCACTGGAGATTTGGGGTACCAGTGCCGGTGATTATAAAGACGACGGTTGTTGGTCAGTGAAAATGGAGTTCTTAGAGGCAAATGTGGAGGTGACTGAGGTTCGTGAATCGTTAATGCTGATGTGTCCGGACACTGTTGAGACGGGCAGCGTTTCGGTTATGGAGAGAACCAATATCCTGTTGGTGCGCTTGGGGGCCTGCCCGGAGGAGGCGGGTGAGAGCTGTTTGGAGGCATTATCGATGCACCCAGAGTTTCGAGCTGCTTGTGCGGACGTGTGTAGCAGCATTGGGCCGATACCGAATTCAAACCAGAGCCGGTGGTGGTATGGCCTGGAGGAGTATCTGAGGGTGAGACCCTCTTAGTGGACGCTGCGAAATACCACCAGGGAGGGGAGTTGACTGCTGAAGACACCTCGGTGAGGCAGAGGTTGCGGCGACTGGCCCCTACAGAGTGGCAGACGTAGGCAGCGTGTGTGTGGATTATATTGGGCCGTAGAGGCGATGGCCTATCTGAGTGGTGCGAAGAGGTTTAAGGTGCTGGATCTGAGGAGTGGATGTTGCCAGATCCCGATGAGTGAGGCCGCCAAGGAGAAGACGGCGGTTAAAAGTTTCCTAGGAGTCTTTCCGGTCCGAAAAGATACCACAGGGTATCTCCGGAGCCCTTGCAACCTTCCTGCAGGGCATGTGGAAGACCATGGGGGTGTGGAGGCGTTTGGAATTTTGACGTATGTGGATGATCTCCTGGTATTTGGATTTGCCTCAGGAGAATATGAAGTGAGGTCGTTGCAGGAGCGGCTGAGAACTACAGAGTTAAAGTGTTTTCTGGACATGTGCCAGGGCTGGCGAAGGTCGCAGCTCGTGAATGTCTGTCTTTACGGAATCAAGTTTGAAATGAAGACTGAGAGACCGGAGAGAGTGATCTGGAACCATTTGAAAGACTTACAAGTTGGAGAGAACGAAGAAAGTTGTTTGACTAAGGGCCACAGCAAACTGAGAGCCTGGAGAAGGGAGTTTGCGGAGGTGAAGAAATTGCGGACAAATCTCGGAAGGGGGAAGCGGTAGCTTGAAGGGAACCTGAAGATGACCATCAACAGTTCAAATGAAGTGCAAAACCTGAAGGTTGATCTGGAAGAAGTCATGAGGAGAAAAAAAGCTGGAGAGAAGTGCAGTGAATACTGAACTGGAGGATGACCAATCTTTAACTGCTGCTTTTCAGGTCGGGGTGGAAGAAGCTGTTGGAGTAACTGCATTCCAGATTGAGATGGTCGGGATGCAGGAGTCAGAACTGCTGAGCCAGGGGCCAGAGAAGATGATAATCTCAATTGCAGGAGGCTGAAGAGGCTGCAGGAGCAGTGCAGGCCACGTGTTTCCGTTTGGAGAAGATCAAACAGCAGCTACCGATCGAAGAAATGAGGAAGAATACGGATTCAAAGGCTGATGTGCTGGATGTGTGGTACATGCTGCCTTTTGCTGACTTTCCCTCGATTGAGGAAGAGACCTTTGGCCCTTCTTCCACTGAGTCAGGTGTAGTGGGGAGGGTTAGCTGTGTGCAGTGTGGGGCATGAGTGAGAGGTTGAAAGAGGAGTTGGTAGTGGACCCAAGGTATCCTCAGCTGTGTCCTAGCCTAAGGGTTTAGGTGAGGGGGGTACGGAGGTCTCAGAAGGGTTTGGGAACGCCCAGATAGTTGGCCTATATAGCGCCTAAGGAACAGGGCGTGAGGTTTACTGTGTGGGGAGGAGATGTCACTGCTTGTGTTTGGGTTACGGTGTGTTGGCAGGAAAGGTGACGAGTTATCTAATAGTCATGAGGACATGACTTTTATTTGGTGGGGGGAGAGTGTAACAGGGTTTTTTTCTTTTTCTTTGTTACTGTGTATGTAATCAAAATGGCGTCTTTGTTTTGTTACAAGTAGGAATGCTGGCGCCTGTATTAATAGTAGGAATGCTAGGTTCTTTGTTATGATAAGTGCTGGAAGCTTGTTTGGGACTATAAACTGATTGTTGGTGGGGGTTTTGGGGAGTCGGCACGATGGAGTGCGAGAGAGAGGACGGGGTGCTGGAAGCTGGGCGACGGTACGGACCCCGAGCGGGGGTCCCCGGCCCAAGGTTTTCGGTGAGGAGAGGAGACGGAGACAGAGGAGTGTGGAGCGTCTGGTCGACCACCGTGGGGGTCCCAGGAGGCGGGTCGAGGAGTTCGGAGGGGATCGAATACCAGAAGACTTCAGTAATTGAGCTCCAACGATTGTGCACGAAGTGGTTTGGACTTTGATAAGTTTGGCGCCTTTTCTTTTTTTTCTCTTATTCATATATACTGTATCGTTAGTAATCGCTTAGTTATAGTAATCTTTATAAATTGTACTCATTTAATCGCATAAGGTGTACTGTCTGTTTTTGGGCGAGGCGGGGACATCACACAGCATCCACACCAGCTGATTACCCAGTTTGGCGGGGCCGAAGGCTGCTCCCCCTAGACTAGAACGAGTTTGAGCGATGCCTGAGGTGACCCAGGGGTTACAGTTGTATCAAGACATTTTACAGGAGAATGTCAGGGTAGCTGTCCGTCACCTGAAGCGTAATAAGTTGGATGATGCAATAAGACAATGATCCGAAACACAAGTTTAAATCAACAACAGAATGGTTTAAAAAGAAGAAAATTTGTGTTTTGGAATGGCCAAGTCAGAGTCTGGTTCTTAACCCAATTGAGAAGCTGTGGCATGGCCTGAAGAGGGCTGTTCATGCAAGGTATCCCAGAAATATTGATGAACTGAAACAGTTTTGTATGGAGGAATGGTCTAAAATTCCTTCTAGCCATTGTGCAAGTCTGATCAGCAGCTCCAGGAAATGTTTGATGGTGATTATTGCTGCTAAAGGTGTTTCTACCATTTATTAAATACAAGGGTTCATGTACTTTTCCAAAAGTACAATAGTTTGTGTGTTATTACTTTAAGCAGATTGTAGTTGTCTGTTACTGTGACTTAGATGAAGATCAGACCATATTTTGAGTAATTAATGCAGAAAACCAGGTAACTGCAAAAGGTTCACAAACTAACTTCCTGCAACTGTAACTCGGGGTGGGGTGGGGGGGGGGGGGGGAGAAAACATTGAATTTTCCTACTCCATTTCCATTCTTGCTCTGAGCATACATTACAAATACTTGTACACATTACTAAGGTTATTTGTAAATATGTTGAAGTATAAAATTTGATTCAAGTTCTCTTTTTTTATAGAAGAAATGGCAACGTACCTCCGCTATGTACGAAGACTTGATTTTTTTGAAAAACCAGACTATGAATATCTGAGAAAACTCTTCACAGATTTGTTCGATAGAAATGGCTTTGTGTTTGATTATGAATATGATTGGGTTGGCAAACCATTAGTAAGTATATTACAGATTTTGAATGGCCTTTCACATTTTTAAGCCATCTCTTGCACTCTGAATCTTTTAAAAGCAGCCAAAAAAAAAATCCAGTCATTTAATGTTGGTGTTTCTTGGGAGAGAAATATCATGACCACTAGTTTCAATTCTTAATTGATTTGAGCTGTATACTTGGGGCTCCCGAATGTTCGTTGTTCTCTGCTACTGCCATCCACTTCAAAGTGCAACTTGCTGTGCTCTTCTGTACAACACTTTTAACACACGGTTATTTGATTCACTGTTACCCTTCTGTCAGCTTGAACCATCTGGGCATTCTCTTTTGACGTCTCTCATTAACAAGGCGTTTTCATCCACAGAACTGTCACTCACTGGATGTTTTTTTTGTTCCTCGCACTATTCTCTGTAAACTCTATAGAGACTTGTGTTTGAAAACCCCAGGATATTTGCAGTTTCTGAGATACTCAAACCACCCCGTCTGGCACCAACGATCATTCTACCATTAAAGTCACTTAGATCACATTTTTTCTTCTTTCTGAAGTTTGGTCTGGTTTGATTATTTAATGATTGAACACCACACTTCGCTCCTCATTGCTAATGAGATTGTCCACATGAAGTTTAAATTGAAGAGTTTCACGTTTGTAGTTGAATAATGCAGCATCCTGTTGTCAAAATTCGCGTAGTATTGCTACTTTGACAATGTACAGAAAAGAATCATTGTACATGGAAATGCCGTCAAGGAAAGGTTGGAAGGTTGGTGCATTCAAGGAATTTAACAAATAAAAATGAACACTGTACCCTGGCCTACCACATAAAGGATGTCAAGTTTGATGTACACCACCACGCCCCCCAAAACAAAGTGAAAACGTGATGGCTGTTGTCAATCCAGATTAACAGTTGACCTATAGGTTTCCTAAGAGGCGGGAATTGCAGCCCTAATAGCATTGCCTGTCAATTTTATTTAGAGACATAGCATGGTAACAGGCCCTTTTGGTCCAATGAGCCTGCATCACCCAGTTACACCCATGTGACCGAATAACCTACTAACCTGTACGTCTTTGGACTGTGGGAGGAAACCCATGTGGTCACAGGGAGAGCATACAAACTCGTTACAGACAGCAGCAGGAATTGAAGCAAGTTCCCTAGCATTGTGAAGTAATGCACTAACCTCTGTGCTACTATGCAGCCTGGAGCTGCTTGTGTCAGTGGAAGAATCACCCAAAACAATTACTTTTTTTTCACCAGCGTGTTGGTGGCTGCAGTGAGCACTACCTGCAAAATGCACTGCAGGTCATTCCAGCAGCATGTCTCTAATTGTTCCTGATTACACCCCACCTCCATTTCATACTTTAATCAGAAATCTGTCTACCTCTTGTTGACTGAATCGTCACTAAATCTAGGCTGCTTGAGTACATGAACTGAGATTATTCAGTCCTCCTGAGGTTGTTTCAAGCTGCAATCCGTTCATGTAACTTTTCTTTGAATCTTTAGCAAGATTACTGCCTTCTTCTCAAATTCCTGCGTACCATTTCTGCATGCATTTATAAACATGCTTTACTGTAACCTGAAGTGATCTTAAACCATTATTCAACCCAGTTCAATGTATTCTCTTTCTGGATCCAGTCCTCCACCTTCCCTTTGAAGGCTTAATCCAAGATTTTTTAGACCTTCCTCATGGCCTCTAAATATTGCTGCCTGCAAGATTCTTAGGATCTACTATTCATGCTTTGGTCATGGAGTTCAGGTTAGTATTCATGGTGTGGCCTGACCAGAGTCAGGTTTAATATCACAGACATATTTTGTAAACTTCTGGTAAGATGGCAGCACATTCAGATGAAGCGGCCTCTCAGAAGCCAACCAAAGGTGTTTTCATCTTTTTTAAAATGTCCTTTTAATGATCACAAGACAAAGCTGAACATTAAGAACTTCAAGTACTGCAGGTCTACCCCCATCAGCGATCTACTCTTTGGCAGAGAAGCTGGAATTGATGATCTGACGAAGGGTCTCAGCTTGACGTTGACTGTTTATTCATTTCCATAGATGCTGCCTGACCTGCTGAGTTCCTCCAGCATTTTGTGTGTGTTACTCTGGATTTCCAGCATCTATTGTGCTATTGACTAAGTGAATGTAGCTCAGTGCAGTTGGCCTGCAGTGAGTGGGCATAAGCAGTCTAAAATGTACTTTTATTCTTTACTAGGTGTTATTGGCATTCTCTGTCTTACTTTAGTTCTATTATATTGTTCTTTCTGTGCTTCATATCTTGTTTATCTGTTAATTTATTCTTTCATCTTGCTGTTTCTAGGGTGTTTTCACCCCATGCATGATACTGATTAATACAAGCTAGCTGGATCCCCAGTCATTTAATATACTCTAATGAGAAAAAGCTGTTTCAATGCGACTCAAGGGAGCAATAAAATCATTTTGTAATGTGACTTTTTGTTTTCCCTCCCACCCCCTACCCCCATCGACTTCAGCCAACTCCAATTGGTTCAATCCACGCTGACATACCACTCTCACCACCCAACCGAGACAAAGCACCACAACTAACCAAACAGGTATGCACTTGAATGATTTAATCAGAAATGGGAATTCTGTGAAATAACTGTAATGTTGAGGAAATGTGAAAATGACCAAGTATTATGCATCTAGATAGATATCATTCAAATAGCTGCCAGCAAATTTTTGACAGCAGTTTGAAATCTGCACCCTTTGACAACCTTGCGCACTATAAAATAAAATGCATCTAAAATAATTGAATTGACTTTATTTCTTACATCCATCACAAACGTGAGGAGTAAAAATCTTTACGTTACATCTCCGTCTAATGTGCAATTTATAATGATTTGTAATAACTAGTATGTACAACAGGACAGTCAATATAATGCAATTGTATCAGCGTGAATTAATCAGTTTGATGGCCTGGTGGAAGAAGCTGTCCCGAAGCTGGTTGGTCCTACCTTTAATGCAGCGGTACCATTTCCCAGATGGTAGCAGTTGGAACAGTTTGTGGTTGGGGTGACTCTGGTCCCCAATGATCCTTCAGGCCCTTTTTACGCACCTGTCTGTGTAAATGTCCTGAATAGTGGGAAGTTCACATCTACAGATGTGCTGGTCTGTCCGCACCACTCTCTGCAGAGTTTTGCGATTGAGGGAAGTACAGTTCCCATTCCAGGCTGTGATACAGCCAGTCAGGATGCTCTCAGTCATGCCCTTGTAGAAAGTCCTTAGGATTTGGGGGCCCATACCAAACTTCTTCAACTGTCTGAGGTGAAAGAGGTGCTGTTGTGCTTTTTTTCATCACATAGCTGCTATGTACAGACTACGCGAGATCCTCAGTGATGTGTATGCTGAGGATGGAGTGCCATGGGAAGGGTGTGGATCAAGTGGCAGAGAAGTGCCGGGGCTGGGTGGGGTGGCACGGGTGCAAGCACACACAACCCTAAAACACCAGGCAAGGTCATTTGATTCCACACAACTGGTTTGTTGCTCATTACAGATGAGTCCATGGTCAGATCACCCATGATCTTATTGAATGGCGGAGCAGGCTCAACGGGCCAGATGGTCTACTCCTGCTCCTGTTTCTTATGTTCATATGTATAGGATGTCTCTCTGGTGCTTCCCACTCCCTCCCCTCTCCCTTCCTCTCTTCCCAACCATGATTCCATCCTCCCTGCTCCCCTTCCCACTCTCAGTCCACAATAGAGACCCATATCAGAATCAGGTTTATCATCACTCACCATTGACATGAAGTTTCAAACAAGGTCTACAGATGCTGGAATTCAAAGCAACTTGGACTCGGCCTGAAGCATTGACTGTTTACTCTTTTCCATAGATGCTGCCTGACCTGCTCTGAGTTCCTCGTGTGTATGACATGAATTTATTATTTTTCTCTTTAGAGCAGCAGTACAGTGCAAGAGTTTTGGACGGCCTATCTATATATATGTGCCTAAGACTTTTTGCACAGTGCTGTGTATTAATTACTCTGTTATAATTGTAGCTTAATGGTACAGAATCACAATACTTTTAAAAGCAGAAGGAAGCTATCCAGCCCACTTTGTGCAAACTTCTTTCCCCAAAGCTATTCCTTTCCTGTTCTTGTTATTGCACATCAAGGCTTCTCTAAATTGGAGTTTCCCAACCTGGGCTCCATGGACCCTCTGTTAATGGTAGAGGTACATGGCACAAAAAAAGGTTGCGAACCCTTGCTCTAAGTGGTTTGATCTTTACCACATCTTTCAGACAGAGTTCCAGATCCCTATTGTTGTTAGGGTGGAGGAAAATCATCTTCAGTTTTCCCTCTGTTTCTTTAACTTAAATCTATTACCTGTAGATATTAACAAGTCTGGTAAAGGAAGCCTGTCATAATTTTTAAAAATTTTTATAACAGTTAAGTTTTAAAGGAAACACCACCACATTTTAGCCAACCCTTTCTAGCTTGGCGAATATTCCCTTGAATCTCCCTTCTGCCTCCTTTTGTTCCATTACATGTGCAATACGATGCAAAGAGTACAATTCTCTACTGTGTTCTAGCAGTGAGCTAACCAAGGTTATCTAGATTTCTGGCAAAATACTAGTGCATTAATAGAAAACTTGTGTGCATGAAATTTTCTGTGTTAAAAGATGTAGAAATGAGACAAATTGAATCCTCACAGCTGGAGTGAGACTCTGCCATAGTGTAGTGGTAATATTAAAGCAGTGTTGCCTACACAAGGAGCAAATTAAAATATTGTTAATGCTGAAAATCAAAAATGCAAAAGTACTTGAAATACTGGGGTCTGGTGACATCTGTGGAGAAAGAAACAAATGTTTCAAGTTGAAAATCTTGTATCGGAACTGGAAAATGAGTGAGCCAACACACAAAATGCTGGAGGAAATCAGCAGGTCAGGCAGTATCTATAGAGAGGAATAAACAGTCGACATCTTGTCCCAAAATGTCAAGTACATTCCCCTCCATAGATGCTGCCTGACCTGCCGAGTTCTTGTACCTTTTTGCGTGTGTTGCTCTGAATTTCCAGCATCTGCAGAATCACTTGTGAGACAAGTTTTGTCAAGTACAGAAGCAGGAACTATGAAAGGGAAGAAAGTGGTATAAATGAATTTCTGAAAGGGTGGAAGGCAAGAGAGATTAAATATTTGTATATTATCAACAAAAGGGAGAACTCTGTTGATCATGATGGAGGGAAAACCATGATGAGGGAAAACAAAAATGTCTTGGTAATGCTGATGTTGTCAGAACAAATATAATGGAGCTGAAGAAACAGAGAATAGAGTACAGTTTGTACAAGAATCAAGGTAACAGGAGGTGCCATCCCAACGATTGTTGGAGTCAATAGTTTTATTGAATATTTGTCACTAATCTGTATCATGATGCAGGATTTGAAAAAGGGAGAGAAAGATACCGAGTTCCACCAGGTGAAAACTTTATATTCTGTGCAGGAACAGAAAATAGAATTGATGGTCATCAAAGCTATGAGGGAATCTGTATCATGATGCAGGATTTGAAAAAGGGAGAGATCATGGGAGATACCCATGATACCCATGAGATACCATGATACCCATGATACCATGATATCATGATACCCATGATACCCATGAGATACCGATGATCATGGGAGAAAAGGGAGATACCCATGATACCCATGATCATGGGAGAAAAGGGAGATACCATGATCATGAGGGAATCTGCATCATGATGCAGGATTTGAAAAAGGGAGAGAAAGATACCGAGTTCCACCAGGTGAAAACTTTATATTCTGTGCAGGAACAGAAAATAGAATTGATGGTCATCAAAGCTATGAGGGAAAAATGGTGCCACAGGGACCTGAATCAAAGCCTGTTCCTGGGAAGTTGTGTATAAAGCAGTTTTAGAACAGCTGATGAATAAACCAAGGTGGCACAGTGGTCAGGTTGTCTGTTGAAATCAAAGAGAAGGGTAATTTTATGGTAACTCTTCATTGGAGGGTTCAGATTAATGTTGGTAATTATCCCATCCTCTGAAATAGAGAAGTTGAAGTTCAGGAAGGAAAAGAAGAATTGGTTATTGCATGACCATGACATCATCTTTTTCTTTTAATACTACTCATAATGTTTGCAGGCTGCTTCATTTTGAACAGTGGTATTTGCTGCAACATTCTTTCACTCTTAGTGTATCTACATGTTTGGTTTAAATGATGAAAAGCTTGTGAAGAGAAATTATTGAACATAATGGAATATTAAAATGAGCTTTGCATTTGTCAAAGTTTTCATTGGATCACTGAATTATTACACAGGTCTGTGACATGCATCCAATAATGCTTCACTCATTCATGAGAGATTCTGTGCATAGTGTTTGAATTTGAGCATTGCTGTGATTTTAACTTAATTCAAAGTGATTTTGAAACCAAATGATAGCATCAAGACAAAAGCCTCATTTTACTTTGTTGATACTGAATTACTCTGTGTGAACTTTACTGCAGAACACATCAGGATTAGAAAATACGGTAATCTGCACCCTGAACTAAGTTTACTTCTAATTGTAGATAGAGATGAGCAAAACTAAAGGCTTGTACACAACTTCAACATTAATCTTGGTTATTATATTATAAACAATGAATATATTTAAAGATTAAAGATAAAGATTTGCTTTATTTGTCACATTCATCAAAACATACAGTGAAATGCATCAAATCAAATCAAGGATTATACTGGGAAGCCCACAAGTGTGGACATGCTTCTGTGACCAACGTAGCATGCTCACAACTTGCTAACCATAACCTGCGTGTCTTTGAAATGTGAGAGGGAACCAGAGCATCTGGGGGAAACCCACGTGGTCATGGGGAGAACATCAAACTCCATGCTTTGTGATGTCTTGGAAGGAACAATAATGGTGCAAAATAATTGGAAATGCTTCTTTCTTTTAAATATGTCAACACAAGTATCTTCTTTCCAGTCTTTTAGTCTGCAAATAGAAATTCTCTCAAGGAATTCAGCTCTGTGCTTGCTGAATGAATCCTAAGGTGGTGAGATGCCACACGAGAACTCAGAAGAAGGATTTGGCCCATCAAGTCTGCTTCACCATTTCATCATGGCTGATCCATTTCCCTCTCATCCCCAGTTTCCTCCCTTCTCTCCATATCCCTTCATGCCCTGACTAACCTCTGTCTTAATTATACCCAATGACTTGACCTCCACAGCTGCCTTGGCAACGAATTCCGCAGATTGACCACTAATTGGCTAAAGAAGTTCCCCATCATCTCCATTCTAAATGAATGTCCTCTATTCTGAGGCTGTGTCCTCTGGTCTTAGACTCCCCCTCCACACTCTTCACATCCACTCTATGGATGCCTTTCAACATTCGATAGATTTCAATGAAATCAACCATCGTTCTTCTGAATTCCAGTGAGTATAGGCCCAGAGCCATCAAATGCTCCTGTAATGATAAGCCTTTCAATCCCAGATGAGAAAGTAGTTGTACCCTACAGGGCCTCCCTACAATGCAAATGTAGGGTAGAGCTGCTTCCTCACACTGCCAGACACCCAGGTTCTGTCTGGTCTCCTGCTGTCTGTGTGGAGCTTGCATGTTTTGCCTGTGATCACATAAGTTTCCTCTGGGTGCTATGGCTCCTTGCACATCACACCACGCAGGTCAGTTGCCCCTAGTGTGTAGCTGAGTATTTAGGTGATAGACAGACTGGAATGCAGAAAGATGTTGGGGTCTAGATGAGGTGTCACAATCTCAGTTGTGGAATTAAGACACATAAGACTAAGATGGGGAGATGTCTCTCCACTCTGTTATGAACCTTGCTTACTTTCAAACCAATGCATTGGAGGTGAAATGACTAAATATATTTACATAAGAGATGGATAAAGCACTATACACAAAAGGCACCAATGGGAATGAAGTGGGTGGAAATATGATAATGTGACAGGATCAGCTGTTATTGTACTGAATGGCAGAGCACGTTTGAAGGGCTGAATGACTTACACCAGCTCCTAATTGCAAGGTTTCTAACCATCTGTTTTCCAAGAGGACTAGTGTTGTCACTGCATCATATACAGAAGATGTTCTGCAGATGCTGGAAATCCAGAACAACACACACGTCAGGCAACATCTATGGAGGGAAAGAAACAATCAATATTTTGGGCCAGCACAATGTTGTGGGCTGAAGGGCCTGTGCTGTACTGTTCTATGGACTGTCTTAACTTCTCTGAATTCATTCAAAAATGCCATGTTCAAGTTCAAACTTATTGTCATTCAAGCCTCCACAACTATACGGCTCAACAAAATAATGTTCCTAAAGGACCAACATACAGCACACAAAGTAATAGCACAATAATATTAACAGAAAAAAACGTATTCTGCAGACGTACAACTTGACATAAAGAATTGCAAATTCCTGCTGAAATGCTTCTGTTGCTGTCGACCCTAAGTGACTATTACTATCAAAGTTTATTTCTCCATTGCCCTGTAAGAATGAGTACTAATCAAATGACAGCTCGCCAGCTTGTACCCTGCATCTTCACAAACTTCACCTGTCTTGCTTCGCTGCCTGCTCTGATGGACTTATTTACTGATTTGTATATAGAATAATCACACAAACATAATTTGAAATACTTTTAAATTAAAATTGGAAACTTCAAAATCTTGAAATGGATTGCAAGTAAAAGTATGCATTTTTTTTGTAAGCAGCCATTTTTTCATCGAATGCTCTTGCACCTTTACTGTTTTGTTTCTGCTTGCTTATAGAAATTGCCTCTTCATTGACATTTGGTTTAAATGCATTCTGTGATTTTAATTTGGCTGATTTACTAATTTGCTCCGTTTGTAATTGCTGTATCTGCTTGCTTTTAGCATTACTTTTCCCTCACTTTTTCTGTTTTTTGGTTTTTTTCTTTTGTTTCTCTTCCCTTCCCCCTCCCACCCCCCACCACCGGCCCCCAACCCACCTTAAATGTTGGCAGTTGGCAGATCGCAATGGAGCATGGGAACCTCATACCCGCTGCCAGCCCAGTGCTCATCATTTGGGAACACATCTAGCATCAGACAGGCTTGCTGGTTCTGTTCAGGTACCTTGCTGCATGTGTTGCACAACCATCCCCTACAAAGCTAACGTGCCATTCCCACAAGCTAATATCTCCAGTAATTAACACCTGTGTTCTCAACCTTGTTTTTTTAACATTGTAACTGGATTTCAAGTGACGTTCATGATGCAGTTCAGTTTAGATTCAGATTTACTTATCAAGTGTATATCGAAACATGCAGTGAAATCTGTCTTTTGCGTTAACAGCCAGCCAACCCCTTCAGGATGCGTTGAGTGCAACCCGCTAATGTCGCCACACCATTTCAGTGCAAACATAGCATGCTCACCATACTCAGCAAAACAACACAGAACACAACAAACAACAAATCAACGACAGCAAAACAAGCCCACATACACAATTAATGAGAAATTTGTGTGTGGTGCTCATAGATGGTAATTACTCTAATGCTAAGTGCAACCAGAAATTGGTGCTTAACTATTACCAATTTATAGACTCTAAAATGTTCAATCTGCCAGCCTGTGGTGTAGAGTGGCTCCTGCACCGGCCTTTGAGGCGAGTGCTCCCAGATTCAAATCCAGCCGGCTCCTTTCACACTTTCCATCCATGCTGGGTTGAGCGTTGAGCTAGCAACTCAGCATGGTTTTTAAAAAAAAAACAGACAAATTCTAAAGAAAGGGCAAGGTTGCCACCCAGTGCATCACAAGGTGCGGAGAGGAACAGCAACAAAATTTTCAACATTCAAGATTTCTTAATGTTATTTTCAATACACAGGTGTAAAGGAGAGCAAAATAATTGTTATTCCAGATTCAGTGCAGCACAAAAAATGTTCAAAGTAAGTTTATTATCATTTGAATATGTCATCATTAACAACACTAAAATTCATATTCTTGCAGGCAGTCACAATAAATACAAGAACCAATAGGAAAAATATAAGACCACACCTAACAGGACGGACAAACAACCAATGTGCAAAAGACAACAAACTGTACAAATACTAAAGAAAAAAAGTGAAGACAATAAAATAAAGAATACAATAAATATAAATGCATAAGATAGCTTATGTATAGTGCCTTGTAAAAGTATTCAGCCCCCAACCCTTTGTTCTCTTAAATGAGTATTACAACCAGGGATTTTGATCAATTTAACTGAGAATTTTTATTTGTGAATCACATGCTCCTTTTTTCGCAGCAGGGCTAAAAAAAACCAGGAAACATTGTAAAGCATTCAAAAACTGAAATGACAGCTGTTCAAAGTACATATTTCACCCCCCCCCCCCAATACTTAGTTAAACCACCTCTCGCAGCTATTACAGCCGGTCATGTTTTTGGATAAATCTCTATTAGCTTTCCACAACATGATGGAGCAAGATTTGCCATTCCTCCTTGCAAGGTTGCTCAAGCTGTGCCAGGTTAGTTGGGGAATGGCAGTGGACAGCAGTCTTGATGTCTTGTCAGAGATGTTCGATAGGGTCAGGGTCACAACTGACTGGGCCACTCAAGGACATCAATTTTCTTCATTTGAAGCCACTCACGGTCACTCTGGCATTGTGGTTTGGATCGTTTCCTTGCTGAAAGGTGAAACTCCTCCCCCGTTTAATAGATGGTAGCATTGATAGATGTTGGCAGGTTTTTATCCATGATCTCTCTTTATTTAGAGCATTCACCTTCCCATCAGTCCTGATCAGATTTCCAGTCCCTACTGCTGAAAAGCATCCCCATAGCATGATGCTACTTCCACCATACTTTACAAGTAGGATGGTGTTACCTGACTGCATGGTATTAGATTTACACCACACGTACCACTTAGTGTTGAGGACAGAAAGTTCCACTTCAGTCTCATCTGACCACAAGACCTTCTACATCTTCACACTATCTTCTAAATGATGCTTTAATCCTTATAAGCAAAGATGTGTTTTTTAAATGTTTTTAAAATTGTGCTGCATTTCTCCAACCTAGCACGGAGTTTTATTAGTTTAAGATTGACCAAGAAATGTTTTAGGGTAGGTCTATTCTCATATTATGAGTAATTTATAAGTTATTTGGAGGAAGAAAAAAATCCACAAAAGAAAAGTGAAATCAATGATTTGTAAGTAGATAAACAAGGAGTTAAATTACCTTTAGGTGATATTGATTGAATCAGTCATAGGGAGGATTTTCTGCATTTATCGAAATACAGGAATTAAATTTTATCTGTGGTGTACTGTATCTAATCGATTGCAAGAATGGGGTGAGAGCACATGTGGCTGATCGATCACATGGTGAATCGATTGGGCCTCGTATGCGCAGAAGTCTCTCTCTGTCTCTCTGCCTGCCTCTTTCTTTCAAGTGCACGTTTTTGTTTCAGCCGGCCCGGTTTGTCACTCCCACACTAAGTTGCTCAGAGAATATCATTACTAACATGACTCAGTAAAAACATTTAATTATACTACTCTGTCGTTTTGGCTCTACGCACACGTAACACGTAGGAGTAAACTTGTCAGCAGTGAAGCAATGTTTTAGTACTGGCGTGGACTCTCAACCTAAGTGAGGAACTTCTGTGACCATCTGAAATTTTAATTTGGTTAACAGTCCCAAATTTGGAAAGAAAAATGACAATTAATCTTTGAAATGATGGGTGACCAAAAGAGACCAGATTCTATTAAAAGTTAATGTGCTTTACTGTCAATATCTATTCTTATATACTTGACGTCAGACCTGTCCATTATGATTGTTTTGTAGTTGCCTTCTGAAAGGGCCAAGTAAGCCCTTCAGAAGGGCAATTAGAACCATAGGACCATAGAACACTACAGCACAGTACAGGCCCTTCAGCCCTCCAGGTTGTGTCGACCCATATAATCCTTAAAAAAAAAGTACTAAACCCACACTACCCCATAACCCTCCATTTTTCTTTCATCCATGTGCCTGTCCAAGAGGCTCTTAAATACCCCTAATGTTTTAGCCTCCACCACCATCCCTGGCAAGTCATTCCAGGCACTCACAACCCCCTGTGTTTAAAAAAAAAACTTACTCCTGATGTCTCCCCTAAACTTCCCTCCCTTAATTTTGTACATATGCTCTCTGGTGTTTGCTATTGGTGCCCTGGGAAACAGGTACTGACTATCCACCCTATCTATGCCTCATAATCTTGTAGACCTCTATCAAGTCCCCTCTGATTCTTCTACGCTCCAAAGAGAGAAGTCCCAGCTCTGCTAACTTTGCTTCATATGACTTGTTCTCCAATCCAGGCAACATCCTGGTAAACCTCCTCTGCACCCTCTCCATAGCTTCCACATCCTTCCTATAATGAGGTGACCAGAATTGAACACAATGCTCTAAGTGCAGTCTCACCAGGGATTTGTAGAGTTGTGACATAACTTCTCTACCCTTGAACTCAATCCCCCTGTTAATGAAGCCTAGCATCCCATAGGCATTCTTAACTACCCTATAAACCTGTGCAGCGACCTTGAGGGATGTATGGATTTGAACCCCAAGGTCCCTTTGTTCATCCACACTCTTAATTAACTGACCATTAATCCTGTACTCAGTCTTCTGGTTTGTCCTTCCAAAATGCATCACCTCACACTTGTCCGGATTGAACTCCATCTGCCATTTTTCTGCCCAACTCTGCAGCCTGTATATATCCTCTTGTAACCTTCGACCACCTACAGCTCCATCCACAGCTTCTCCAATCTTCGTGTCATCCGCAAACTTACTCACCCATCCTTCTGCCTCTACATCCAGGTCATTTATAAAAATCACAAACAGCAGGGGTTCCAGAACAGATCCCTGCGGCACTCCACTAGCCACCGACCTCCAGACAGAATACTTTCCTTCCACAACTACCCTCTGCTTTCTTCCTTTAAGCCAATTTTTAATCCAAACAGCCAAGGTTCCACATCCCATGCCTTATGACTTTCTGGATGAGTCTCTCATGAGGGACCTTGTCAAATGCTTTGCTAAAGTCCATGTAGACCACATCCACTGCCCAACCCTCATCAATTTCTTTTGTTACCTCTTCAAAAAACTCAATCAGGCTCATGAGGCACGATCTTCCCTTCACAAAGCCATGTTGACTATCCATGAGTAGACTGTACTTCTCCAAATGCTCGTAGATCCTATCCTTAAAAATCCTTTCCAATAGTTTGCATACCACCGACATAGGACTCACCGGTCTATAGTTCTCAGGTTTCTCCCTATTACCTTTTTTAAACAAAGGAACTACATTTGCCATTCTCCAGTCCTCCGGCACTTCCCCTGTAGCCAAAGAGGATTCAAAGATCATAGCTAATGCTCCTGCGATCTCTTCTCAATTCCCACAACAACCTGGTGTGTATCA
Source organism: Hemitrygon akajei (assembly GCF_048418815.1). NCBI lineage: Eukaryota > Metazoa > Chordata > Chondrichthyes > Myliobatiformes > Dasyatidae > Hemitrygon > Hemitrygon akajei. The sequence continues at coordinate 10,182,027 of NC_133139.1, read as the reverse complement.
TCTGGCCCTGGGGATTTATCAATCTTAATGTTTTTAAGAAGATCCAGCACTACTTTTTCCTTAATCTCCACATTGTCCAGCACACAGGCCCCCTCTACTTCGACCTCATCCTGATCAAGATCCTTTTCACTTGTGAATACTGAAGCAAAGTATTAATTTAGGACCTCCCCAACCTCCAGGCACATGTTGCCCTCTTTATCCTTTAGAGGTCCCACCTTCGTTCTCGTCATCCTCCTATTCTTCACATACACATTGAACGCCTTGGGGTTCCCCTTAATCCTACATGCCAAGGCCTTCTCATGCCCCCTTCAAGCTCTCCTAAGTCTTTTCTTTAGCTCCTTCCTGGCTACCCTATATTTCTCATAAGCCCCTCCTACTTCCTGCTTCTTATATCTAACATATGCTTCCTTTTTCCTTGCCTCAGTGGGACAAACCTATCCTGAACCCAGCTCAAGTGGTCCCTAAACTTCTCCCACATTACTTCTGTGCTTTCCCCTTTGAACATCTGTTTCCAATTTACTGTCGCTAGTTCCTGCCTCATCCCTTCAAAGTTAGCCCTTCCCCAGTTAAGCACTTTACCATTTTGTCTGATTTTATCCCTTTCCATAGCTATGCTGAAGCTGAGGGAGTTGTGGTCACTCTCACCAAAATGCTCCCTCACCAAGAGGTCTGTCACCTGACCAGGTTCATTACCCAGAACTAGATCCAGTATAGCCTCTCCTCTCGTCGGCCGGTCCACATACTGTGTCAGGAATCCTTCTTGAACACACCTGACAAATTCAGCCCCATCTATCCCCCTTGCACTCAGGAGGTGCCAGTCAATATGAGGGAAGTTGAAATCACCCATAACTATTATCCTGTATTTCCTGCACCATTCTAAAATCTGCCTACTTATCTGCTCCTCGGTGTCCCGAGGGCTATTTGGGGGCCTGTAGACTACTCCCAGCACAGTGATCGATCCCTTCCTATTTCTGACTTCCACCCAGACTGACTCCGTGGACACTCCTTCTACAGTGTCCTCCCTTTCTATAGCCGTGATACTATCCCTGACCAGCAATGCCGCTCTCCCCCCCCCCCCCTTTCTACCTCCCATCCTATTCCTTTTAAAACACCTGAACCCCGGGACCTGCATCATCCAATCCTGCCCTTCCTCCAACCAAGTTTCAGTAACGGCCACAACATCGTAGTTCCACGTACTAATCCATGCTCTAAGTTCATCCTCCTTGTTCCTAATACTCTTAGCATTGAAATAGACACATTTCAACCCCTTTAACTGGCTACAATAATGTCCTGTCCCCTGCCAGAGGCACAGCCACTGTCGCTTCCCCCAGGTAGGCTGTCCCCCCCCCCCCCCCCCCCCAACAGTACTCAAATATGAGTACTTATTGTCAAGGGGTACAGCCACAGGGGTACTCTCTAGTACCTGACTCTTCTCCTTCCCTCTCCTGACTGTGACCCATTTCTCTGTCCCCCATGGCCCGGAGTGACCACCTGTCTGTAACTCCTCTCTATCACCTCCTCACTCTCCCTGACCAGACAAAGGTCATCAAGCTGCAGTTCCAGTTCCCTAACACAGTCCCTTAGGAGTTGCATCTTGATGCACCAGGTGCAGATGTGGCCGTCCGGGATGCCGGGAGACTCCAGGACCTCCCACATCTGACACCGACTACAGAAAACCGGCCTCACACACATACTACCACCTTCTGCAATCAATAACTGCCTCACCTCATCCCGTTACCACCGAAGCCCGTGGAGCCAAAGCCCTTTCACTCCGCTGCCCGCTGGTTATGGCTGACTTTTTAAACTGTTCGTGCCTAACTGGCTGACATTATGCGACTGCGCGGTCTGGCCTCTCTCTTCCCCCGAGAACTCAAAATGTCTTCCCGCTGGAAATCCTTAGGTGCTCTCCCGCTGCCTTCTTGTTCCGAATCAAAAAAAAAAACAAGTTCTCAAGAAAACTACCAGTGAAGCTAATCATATTTTCATGCTCACATCTGCTGGTCTTGATGTTCCTGTTGCTTTGGGTTAAAGTATTTCCATCTGTTGAGTGATGTTTCCACAACAAAGTATTTGAGATCAGGAGTTTGACTGCAGGCCCAAGCTATTTTGCAATTCTATCTCATATGGACTTTTAAATCGCAGCATGAAATACTGTGACAGATTTAAAAATTCCTTTAAATCCATGTATCCTACTTCAATAAAGGCACTTACTGTAAACAGGTGTCTATTTGTGAAACTGTTAGCTTCTGGTATAGTTTTATAAGTTCTTTAGTGATCATGAAAGAGCAATTCTTTTTTAACTTGTTTTTTTTGGTAAGTTTGTGGTATTACCATTTCCACTGATCTCGTTTTTGCAATGGTTAGTGAGTATAAATTACTTTCATTAGAATTGTACATACGAGATGCTGGAGGAACTCAGCAGGCCAGGCGGCATTAATGGAAAAGAGTACAGTCAATGTTTCTGGCTGAGACCCTTCATCGGAACTGGAGAAAAAAGATGAGAAGTCGGAGTAAAAAGGTGGGGGAGGGGAGGAAGAAATACAAAGTAGTAGGTGATAAGTGAAACCAGGAGAGTGGGAGGGGGTAAAGAGCCGGGAAATCGATTGGTGAAAGATAAAGGGCTGAGGAGGGGGGAATCTGATAGGAGAGGACAGAAGACCATAAAAGAAAAGGAAGGGGGAGGAGTACCAGAGGGAGGTGATGGGCAGGTAAGGAGGTAAAGTCAGAGGGGGAAATGGGAATTGGGAGTGGTGAAGGAGAGGGGTGGGGGCATTACCAGAAGTCTGAGAAATCTATATTCCTGCCATCAGGTTAGAGGCTACCCAGCAGAATATAAGGTATTGCTCCTCCAATCTGAGCTTGGCCTCATTGTGGCAGTAGAGGAGACCATGGGCTTGTGTGTCAGACTGGGAATACGAAATGGAATTAAAATGGGTGACCACTGGGAGATCCCACTTTTTCTGGTGGGTGGAGCATAGGTGCACGGCAAAGCAGTCTCCCAATCTACAACGAGTCTCACTGATATACAGGAGGCCACACCAGGAGCACTGGTTGCAGTATAGGACCCTAACAGACTCACAGGTGAAGTGTCACTTCACCTGGAAGGACTTTTTGGGGCCCTGAATGGTAGCGAGGGAGGAGGTGTAGGGGCAGATGTAGCACTTGTTCCGCTTGCAAGGATAAGTGTCAGGAGGGAGATCAGTGGGGAGGGACGAATGGATAAGGGAGTCGCATAGGGAGCAATCGCTGCAGAAAGTTGGGGGGAGGGAATAATGTGCTTGGTGGTGGGATCCCGTTGGAGATGGCAGAAGCTATGGGGAATTATATGCTGTACGTGGGGGCTGTTGGGTGGTAGGGGAGGGCAAGAGGAACCCTGTCCTTGATGGGATGAGGACAGACGTACGTGAAAGGCAGTGACTACGGAAAGGAATAGAGAGTCGACATTTTCATCTGAAACCTTTGGCCCAAAGCATGAACTCTTTATTCCTATCATAGTTGCTGCCTAATCTACAGAGTTCCTCCAGCGTTTTGTGCGCATTGCTCTGGATTACCAGCATGTGCAGAATCTCTTGTGTTTAACCATTAGAATTATAATCCTTTTGTTTTTCTTTGTCCTGGTTTCTTGGAAGAAACTTTTATAAAATTGTTATTTGAAATTATTTTTCTTAGTTGTCCAACAAGAGACCTACTTATTTTCTGGATTTGTTTTTGAAGGTTGTGAGTTCAACAAATGGAGATCTGAACACAGACGACCCCACGGCAGGACACTCCAATGCACCCATCACGGCTCCAGCAGAGATCGAAGTGGCAGATGATACCAAGTAGGAACTTATCCCAAGTCTGAATATAGTACCTTTGCATTGTGTGGAATTAAAACTTTATAAGTCATAAATAGCAAGTTACTTTTCCATAACACAAGTGCAATATTAGATAAAGATCATAATCTAATGCAAATTTTGTGGGTTGATTAATGGACCAATGACTACTTGGTTATAATATTGAATGATAAAGTGACTACCTTTAAATATAAGATTACAACAGGTAGGATTTGAACACTCTATGTACATTTCATGGCTTTTATTCATTTTGTGAGTACTCTGCTAACAATTATTCTGTTCAAGTTTAATTGTCATTCAACCATACATGTATACTGCTAAACAAAATAATGTTCCTGTGGGGCCAAGGTGCAAAACACAGCAGACACGGTCACACACAGCACATACAGTTACGATCCAGCACATACAGTCACAAAATAATATTAGCACATGTCCCTGTCCTTGGATACCCATGGTCAGGTCCTGGGATTAACATGATAGGCTGCATCTCCTTTTGATGTCAATACGTTTCTAGGCATTATTACTTTCCTTGAGTTCCCTGGCTTCTATGACTTTCTCCACTGTAAATACAGGCAGGTGTTCATGAGAATGAAATCTACTGCCGGATCAATATCACCTACAGAATTGCTGCCACATTGTTACAGGCAGTGAGTGATACTGAGGTTATAATGAATGCACATTTTAACAGCAGAGAAGTTGTGTTGCATCTGACTCTTAGAACATAGAACAGCATACGACTTTATGCCAAGCTAAACTGATAATTAAATACCTAACTGAACTAATTCTTTCTGCCCACACAACGTCCATATCCCTCAATTCTCTGCACATCAGTTGCCTAAGAGCCTCTTAAATGTCCCTTTCGTATCAGCCTTCATCACCACAAAAACGGCTCATTCCAGGCACCCACCACTATTAAAAAAGAGTTTTGGAGATAATAGAACATTACAGCACAGTATAGGCCCTTCAGCCAAGGGGATACTGTGCCAATCTTTCAATCTATTCTATAAAGTCTGTTGCTATCCACTTAATCTATGCCTTTTATCATCTTGTATGCCTTTATTAAGACTTTCACATCCACTCTAATCTAGGTAGCCTCCTGGTAAACTTCTGCACTGTTTCTAAAGCTTTCACATCCTTAATACAATGAAGTGACCAGAACTGAACACAACATTCCCAGTGTAGTCTAACTAGGGCTTTACAAAGCTGCTAAATTCCTTCACAGCTCTTGAACTCAATCCCTTGACTATCGAAGGCCAACACACCATGTGCCTTCTCAAAAAGCTGGATTGCTTAAATCTGTGGCTGCACTTGCATGAGATGAGGAACCGCTGCGGGCTTGTTTTGCAAAACCGTGACTGCAGGACAAGATCTGTGCACCATCTACAGGCCATGGAACTCAGGGACAGGCCATATTACTAATTTTTTTTTGTAACTTTGTTTTTCTGCTATTTTAATTTTATGTGCTGTGTGTGATGGTTGGGTCTGTGTTTTGCATCTTGGCCCTGGGGGCGGGGGGTGGGGGGGACATTGTTTCATTAGGCTGTTACTCCTGTGTATGGTTGAATGACGATTAAACTTGAACAAATGTGACCTCTATCAATTTGAGTGATGATCATTAAGACTAGAGATTCCCAACCTGGGATCCATGGACCACTTGCTTAATAGTATCGGTCCATGGCATGACAAAGATTGGGAATTCTCATTAAGTCCATTTGACATTCAAATTCAGGTTCCAAGAAGAAATGTGTTCCATCTCTTATATAGCACTTGTACAAATACAAAATAAATTGAATATATTTTAGATTCACAAGCTTTCCCTCTACTTGTGTGGCACTATGTTTATCATCCATAATTTTTAACCATCCAACAATATTTTTGCTTGTTGGGTGAAAAACTACTTTGTGAATATTTTCTCTTCCTTTACAATTGCCCAATTATCTTCATTTCATCTTCATTCAGGACTGTTACAAAAAGAGAGTAGATTGTTTTCAACTCTGTAATACTTGTTTTTTTTTAACATAAAGGTGCTGTTGTTTCTTCAAGAGACGGAAGAGGAAAACTATTCAACGTCATAAGTGACTGTGGAAACTGCTGTGATATTTACACATGTGCTCTGCAACCTTCCAATCACGATAGATTCAGAAATCCATCCTTTCGTGGCAGGCTGTTCTCGAAGATCTTGACGTTTTCTGTCCAGCATTTTGGGCTTCTGACATTGGCACTCTTCTGCTGTGAAATTCATACTGGTGGACTTACAAATGCACCATGCAGAGTTTTTAACTTCCTTTTCTGTGGAAATCCACAAAAATGTTGTCTTTGAAACAAATCTGCATTAAGTAGGATTATTTCTCTGTGGGAACAAGGCAAATCAGCTGAAGTTTTAAAGTTTCAGAAAAAAAGATGATAGCGGTTACTTCTAGTCTTGTGAGTCTGTTGATATACTCTGAAACTTGGCTCAAGACATCCATTATTCATCTCCAGTGTTATGTAATTGCAAGTCATACAGTTTTTTCCTCTTTCCTCCTTTTTTTTGTTCAGCGTGAATGCGTGGTGTAGTCACTGTTGTTGGGTACTGTTGGGGTGAGGAAACGCACAGAGCTTTCCACATCCTTAATTGCACTTTCGATATCAGTATGTAAGAGCTTTTGGGTCTGATTGTGCAAAAACTGTTTCTACATACCTTTTTTTAAGGGAATACAAAACCAGTAGGAAACGTAGCATGTTTTTAATTATAGTAATGACAGTATGATGTTTGCAAAATGTAAATGAGGCAATTACATTAGAAAACTGGGTAGAAATAGGACCTAGTAATTCACGGAAGCAAAATGTTGTTCAAATTCAGATCTGGTTAGTTTATGATCCAGGTAGCAGGAGGGCTGTTAATGAACATGAGGTGGTCAGTGGTTGAATTTCAGCAGCCAAATTATTTTAAAAACCATGGGAGGAAATGCCACACAAGACTTGTGAATGAGCAGACATTGTTGAAAAGGTATCATCTGTGTTGGGTTTGGGCAATTTTTATACAATTAAAGGCCTTTCATTTCCTGCCACAAAAACACTTCATTATTTAGTGAAGCTTTAGAAGGATCTCTCATTTCAAATTGGCGTTTACAAGTCTTCCCTAACATAGGCTTCTTGACAAAATCTCAAACTAGTTCAGATTATTAAGCAAGCAATAGGGAAAAGCTGCTGAGAATTGGTTTTAAAAAAATGAACTTGGGACAGCAGCAATGTAGAAGAGAAGGTTTCTCTGAGCCATTGATTCAATCAGGCTGTTTGGACACAAAGGAGAATCCCCAAGATTTCATGGCGTGTGTTGGAAAGCCAATGCTATTATCAATGAGGAAGTACTTCAATTTGTGGGTTAGAAGGCACAGTTCATTTGGAACGGAAATGAATTAGAAGTAAATTTTGATTTTGGAGGAATCTCTTAGCTTTATCAATTGCTTCTATTGTGCTCTAAGCTATTCATGTAGCCACAATTTTTTTTGTTGTTTTTGAATCACAATGATTTTATGCACAATTTTATTTAGAAAATCAATTGTTTTTACTTGGAAGTACATTTCATTTAAATCTTGCATCATTTTAGAAGCCTATTTCTCTCATTTTATTTCCTGGCTGCAGGTTTTTCTCAGGAAATTAGGGAACTTAAAATGGACCCCTGATAAGATTGAGTTGTTACCAATTATCCATCTCAATAGATTCTTGGCAACTGTAAGGAAAGCTTGGATTATAAACTTCTACCTAGAGCAAAACACTTGTATCCTGCAGGTAACTAAGCTTATAGGTTACGTCCATTACTGTGAGTTGTTTTTATAGACGCTGTTTCTGTTGGTGCAGTACCTAGCAAGAGGTCCACTTCTAATGCAGAGAACCACTGATCTACAACCATGTTCAACATTTTCTTTGTGTAGCCTTCAATTATTAGTTGTTTAATAATTTTTTTGAATGCTTAAGTATTGCTGTGGATAGTGTCCATTTGCCTATGAGCTATCAGGAGGGGAACATGAGAAAGGAAACATGAGGATGTTACCCCCTGAGCCTTAGTTACCAGATCTCTAAGGTAACGTTTGATACACATGCTTCAATATATATTAATTGGGAATGTCAGTACTGTTTGTTATGGTTTATGTATGGAGTAAAAGACTAAAGTGATTTTTTTACATTTAAAATTTTTCAGCTATCTTTTGACTGTTCAGAAGATTAATTTGGCCAATGGGGTTACAGCACTCCTGAAGCTTATTTTGTAGGAGTGTGTAGTCTTTTACACGTGTAATAACACAAAGACATTTGTGTGTAAATCATGGTTATTGTACTTTAAATGTTAGGCTTTTGTTCACAAATCTTGTGGACTGTGACGTTTTTTGGTTTCCTGAAAATTGCAAATTCAACACATCAGCGCAATGTGGGATGCCCGAGGTGAGTTAGTATTGCACATTTGTACTTTCGAGAAATATCACTCCTGAATTGTTATTAAAAAAAAACCTAATTTCACAGATGGATTTTTAGACCTGTCCTGAGAGAAGGTAGAACTGATTTTGCAACTGCCTGAAACATGCACTTTTCATATTGGTGATTGTGGTTCAGCATGGCCAAAGTTCTAATTTCCCTTAAAGCAGAAACCAGAGTCAAGTGCTGAATCAAAGCTATCTTTAAAAAAAAACCTAATGTTTGGTGGGCTGTTGACAGTCATACCTTATTTTAATACTTATTGCTGTAAATAGACTTTCAGAAAATTATGCGAGCAGATTAAACTGCTGGAAATGACTGATAGTTTGACTGTGAATCATCAAATGAGAATGAGATGTCACAGTGGCGTCATGGTAAAATACCAACATGCTGAGCAACACTTTGCAAACTTCGTCTGCTGCCTTTTCTGATAGGATGGGTCTGTCCTTGGCTGGAAAGCAATGATCATGACAAATGAGATGATTAAAATGTATATTGATGTTTAGGTTCTGATTTTTATTACCTTTCTGTGCTAAACGTTCACTAAGAATGACACTGTAAATGAAAATGTTGAACTATGCATTCTGTAACCTGCCCAGCAATTTAACACTTGACACAAAATGGCCCCTATCCACAACAAGCACATGAGCAATTTTATTTTGCTGTCATTAATTCTGGTGACTGTAATAAGTGAAAAGAACCAAATAAAGGGAGTACAAGCAATTCATTTTTTTTTTCTCTCCTTGTAATTCTATCATTATTGTTTTTAAATTCCTTTTGAAGTCACCTGGATCCCCTGGAGTCTAGAAAAATGAGGAGTGATCTCATTGAAACAAACTTAGGAGAATGACAGAAGCAGTGGCTGGACAGCCGTGAGCCAGAGTCCAGCCTCAGGGATAGAGATTCATTCGTGTGAAGGAGGGAATGCCTCAAAAGGTAAAGGGTTGTAGCTCCTTCCAGTGAAAGGCTATGGATAACAGCATCAAACTATATTCAAAGTTCAAAGTAAATTTATTATCAAAGTACATGTATGTCACCATACACCAACCTGAGAGTCATTTTCTTGTGGGCATTCATAGTAAATAGAAAGATAAAATCATTGAAAAACCACACGCAATAGAAATGGACAAATACCTTTATGTGCAAAAGACAACAAACTATGCAAATAGAAAAAGAAAAGAAATCAATAAAAAATAAAAATTAGATATCAAGAACACGAGTTGTAGAGTCCTTAAAGGTGAGTCCATAGGTCATAGAATCAGTTCAGTGTTGGAGTGAGTGAAGTTACTCCATCTGGTTCAAGAGCCTGATGATTAAGCAGTAATAACTGTTCCTCAACCTGGTGGTGTGGGACTTGAGACTCCTGCACCACCTCCCTGATGGCAGCAGTGAGAAGAGAGCGTTGCCTGGATGGTGGGGTCCTTGCTGATGTATGCTGCTTTCCTGCGATAGTGTTTCTTATAGATGTGCTCAATGGTGGGGAGAATGAGCTCATTTACCCGTGATAGACTGGGCTGTCTCCAATACTTTTTGTACGATCTTCCATTCAAAGGCATTGGTGTTTCTATACCAGGATGCGATGCAACCAGTCAGTATACTTTCTCCTGTGCATCTATTAAAAAGTTGTCAAAGTTATAGACGACATGCCGAAACTGCACAAATTTCTAAGAAAATGGAGGCACTGCTGTGTCTTTGTAATGGCAGTTAAATGCTAAACCCAAGGTCAAGATTAATAGATTTTTGAGCATTGTAGGAGTTGGAGGCTAGTAGGACTAAGGGGATGAGAAACAAAATGAACCAGGAGTGTGTTGAATATCCTAACTGGCAATGAGATGGGGTGGGGAAGAGGAAAGAATTGCCTTCAGTTATTCTGAACTCCAGCAACTGCAGAAGTTTCTAGAGTTTGTAACTAAAGATAAATACCTTAAATCTGTAAAAGGTAGGAAATCCTTGAGGAAGAAATCAGGATGTTGAGGACAGGAGTTGAGGAGTCATGTTAAGGTTATACACACATTGGTGAGGCCAAGTTTAAGAGTATTATGTGCCGTTCTGGTCTTAGGCACATGTATATAGCTAGGGTGCCTAAGACTTTTAAACAGTACTGTATCAACGTTGAAATGGAGAGCAAGTTTGTAAATCTGGCAGGAGCAAAGAATGCTGGGAATGGCATGAGTGGAGTGCCACAGGAGGGGTCTGGGACATGTGGCAAAGAGTGCCAGGGTGGGGGGGGGGGGGTGGCATGTGCGGGTGCAGACACACCCAGCTCTGAGACACCAGGCAGGGTAATTTGATTCCAAACAATAGGTTTGTTGACTATTACAGAATGTCTCTCTGGTGCACTTTTCCTCCCCTCTCCCTGCCCCTTTCCCTCTCTCAGTCCACAATAGAGACCCATATCAGAATCGGGTTTATCATCACTCTCCTATGTCATGAAATTAGTTTTTTATGTGGCAGCAGTACAGTGCAATACATAAAATCACTGCAGTACTGTGCAAAAGTCTTAAGCACCCTAGCTATATATATCTGCCTAAGACTCGCACAGTATTGTATCTACAGGAAGAATATCAATAAGATTGAAAGAGTACTGAGAAAATTTACAAAGATGTTGCCTGGACAAGAGGACCACAAGACATAGGAACAGAATTAGGCCATTTGGGCCATTAAGTCTGCTCTGCCATTCTATCATGGCTGATTTATTATCCCTATCAACCCTGTTCTCCGCCTCCTCCCCATAACCTTTGATGCTGGTATTAATCAGGAATCTATCAACCTCTGCTTTAAGTATACCCAGTGACCTGGCCTCCACAGTTGTTGATGGCAATTAATTCCACAGATTCACCATCCTCTGGTTAAAGAATTGCTGTTCATCTCTGATCTAAATGGATGTCCCTCTGTTCTGATGCTGTGCCCTCTGGTCCTAACCTCCTCCACTGTATGGAACATTCTTTCCACATTCACTCTATCTAGGTCTTTCAATATTTAATAGGTTTCAATGAGATCTCCCCCCCCCCCAACCATATTTATTCTGCTAAACTGCAGCGAGTACAGGCCCAGAGTCATCAAACACTCCTCGTACATTAACCCTTTTGTTCCTGGAATCATTCTCGTGAACCTCCTCTGGACTTTTTCCAATGCTAGCTCATCTTTTTTTGAATAAAGGGCCCAAAATGGCTCACAATATTCCAAGAGTGGTCTGACCAGTGCCTTATAAAGCCTAACCATTACATCCTTGCTAGTTCTCTTGAAATGAATGCTACATTGCATTTATGTGCCTTACCACTACACAACCTGAAAGTTAGCCTTTAGGGAATCCTGCATGAGGGCTCCCAAGAAAACTTTTGGGTTTTCTTCCCATTTAGAAAATAGTCTATTCCTTTATTTCTACAAAGTGCATGACCATACACTTTGCTATACTAAATTCCATTTGCCACTTTATTGCTCATTCCTCCAATGACTTGAGTCCTTCTGCAGACTTGTTGCTTCCACAACACTACCTGCTCATCCACCCATCTTCGTATCGTCCACAAACAATTCCATCATCCAAATCATTGACATATAACATTAAAAGCTAGGGTCAACACTGACCCCTGCAAAACACCACTAGTCACCAGCAGACAACCAGAAAATGCCCCGTTTATTCCCACTCTTGGCCTCCTGCCAATCAGCCAATCTTCTATCTTGTTAAGCAGTCTCATGTCTGGCACCTTGTTAAAGGTGTTCTGAAATTCCAAATAAGCATCCAAATAACTGACTCTCCTTTGTCAATTCTGCCTGTTAATTCCTCAGAGAATCCCAACAGATTTCTCCTTAAGGAAACTATGCTGACTTTGGCCTACATTATCATGCAAGTACCCTGAAACCTCATCCTTAATAATGGACTCCAAACATCTTCCCAACCGCTGAAGTCAGACTAACTGGCCTAAAATTTCTTTCTTTCTGCCTTCCTCCTTTAATGGGCAAAGAAGTGGACCAGAGTTAGAGGGACAGTTTGAATAGGTAAGGACATCATTATCTAGAGTACAGGAAAATAGTGATATATAAAATTATAAGAGTTCTAGATAAGGTGTATGCAAGCATGCTTTTGACTCAGGTTGAGTGAAACTAGAACTAGAGGTCAAAGGTTTAGGGTGAAAAGTGAAATATCTAAGAGACACCTGAGCAGGAACTTCACTCGGAGAGTGGTGTGAGTGTAGAACAACCTGCCAGCAAGAGTCCAATTGCAGGTTCAATTGTAACATTTATGAAAAGTTTGGATAGATACGAGGATGAAAGTGGTATGAAGAGCTATGGACTGGTCACAGAAGGATGGGACCAAGCAGAAGATCAGGGTCAGTATGAACTACATGGGCTGAGGTGCCTGCTTCAGTGCTATTGTACTCTGACTCAGTCTAAGCTAAAATTGGGAAATTGAAGACAATTGACACGTTGCACATAAGGCTGCCAACCGAGATAAGAGCCCATGGTATTACAGGAAAACCACTAGTGTGGACTGACTAGGAGAAAGCAAAGAGTGGGCCTGGTGACAAGTGGTGTTCTGCAGGGGTCGGTGCAGGGACCGCTTATTTCTCAACATTTTGTGTTTATAAACTGGATGACAGAATTGATGGCTTGGTGGTCAAGCTTGCAGATGATGCAAAGGTAGCAGTAGCAGGTGGTGTTAAGGAAGCAAGAAGTCTGCAGAAGGGCTCAGACAGATGAGGAGAATAGGCAAAGAGGTAGCGGATGGCAGACATAGGATTGGAAGATGTAGTACCATTGTGGGTAGAGTTAAGAAACTGCAAGGGTAAAAGGACCCTGATGGGAGTTGTATGCAGTAGCCTGGATGTGAAAATAGAAAATGCATGTCAAAAGGCAATGTTACAATAGTCATGGGGGATATCAATATGCAAGTAGATTGGGAAAATCGGGTTGGTGCTGACTTTGGATTACAAAACAGAAAATATGTAGAATGCCTATGAGATGGCTTTTTAGAGCAGCTTGTGGTTAAGCCCACGAGGGGATCAGCTATTCTGGATTGGTTGCTGTGTCATGAACCAGAACTGATTAGGGTGCTTCAGGAAAAGGAATCCTCAGGAGACAGTGATCATTATATGATAGAATTCACCCTGCAGTCTGATAGGGAGAAGCTAAAGACAAATGTATCAGTGGAGTAAAGGAAATTACAGAGACATAAGAGAGGAGCTGGCCAAAGTTGACAAGAAGGGAAGTAGCAGGAATGATGACAGAGCAGCAATGGCTGGAGTTTAGAAGATGTAGGATAAATACAACCCAAAGCAGTAGTAGTCTAAAAGCAGAACTGTGGCTGACAAGAAAAGTCAAAGCCAAAGAGGGGGCATGAAATAGAGGAAAAAAAATAGTAGGAAGTTACAGGATTGGGGAGCTTATAATAACTAACAGAAGGCAATTAAAAAAGCCATAAGGAGGGAAAAAATTAAATATGGAGGTAAGCTAGCCAATAATAATAATAATATCAAGGAGGATACCAAAAGATTTTTTTCAGATATATAAAGAGTAAAGGAGATGAGAGTAGATATAAGACCACTGGAAAATATTGCTGGAGAGGTAGTAATGGTGGACAAGGAAATGGCAGATGAACAGAATAAGCATTTTACGTCAGTCTTCATTGTGGAAGACGCGAGCAGAATACTGGAAGTTTGAGAGTGTCGGAGGGAAGAGTGAGTGTGTTTCTATTACTAGGGAGATGGTGCTCGGGAAGCTGAAGGTGGATCAGTCGCCTAGACCAGATGGACTATACGCCAGGGTTCTGAAAGAGGTGGTTGAAGAGATTGTAGAGGCATTAGTAATGACCTTTCAAGAATCAATTGATTCTGGCATGGTTCTGGAGTACTGACAACTTGCAAATGTCACTCCACAATTCAAGAAGGGAGTGAAGCAGAAGAAAGGAAATTATAGGCCAGTTGGAAGATGCTGGAGTTGATAAGAATGAGGTTTCATGGTACTTGGAGGCACATGGCAAAATAAGACAAAGTCAGCGTGGTTTCCTTTAGGGAAAACCTTGCCTGATAAATCTGTTGGAATTCTTTGAGGAAATAGTAAGGAGAATCAGTGGATGTTGTGTACTTGGATTTTCAGAAGACCTTTGACAAGGTGCCACACGTGAGGCTGCTTAGTAAAATAAGAGCCTATGGTATTACAGGAAAGATGCTAAGTCTACGGTCATGTTCTTTGGTAGAAGGGATAAAGGCATAGACTATTTTTAAATATGGAGTGCATTCAGAAATTGGAGGTGCACAGAGACTTGAAAGCCCTGGTGCAAGATTGCTTAAAAGTTAACTTGCAGGCTGAGTCAATTGTAATGAAGGCAAATGCAATGTTACTGCTCATTTCAAGAGGGCTGGAATATTAAAGCAAGGATGTAATTCTGAGACTTTGTAAGGAATTGGTCAGAGCTTACTTGGAGTTTATAAACATCTCTGAATGCCTCAAAACTTAACATACGTCCCTCATTACTTTGCGAAGTGGATTAAGTGGCCATATAAAGAGGGAAATAGAGACTCGATAGGATGTGGTTATGTGTGTCTTGTGCAACATCAGGCTGAAATACTAGGCTGGAAATGATTAGAGTGTAGCTGCTCTTAAATCTGAGAGCAAAAATTGTATTTATCGGTGCAAGTAGCATTCCATACTGAGAATAAAAACTCTTATTTCCCATCATTGAGCACATGTACAAGGAGCAGTGTCCATTATCAAAGACCCTCACCGTCCAAGCCATGCTCTCTTCTCACTGTTTCTCATCAGGAAGGAGGTACAAGAGCTTTGGGATCAAGACACCACCGGGTTCAGGAGCAATTATTATCATTCAACCATCAGGCTCCTGAACCAGTGTGGATAACTTCACTCACCTCATCACAGAACTGATTCCATAACCTATAGACTCACTTTCAAGGAATGCATAACTTATGTTCTCAATATTATGTATTACATAGTTATTTATTAGTATTATTAGCTTTTTTTTGTATTTGCACAGTTTATTATCTTTGTCCGTTCTTGTGTAGTTTTTTAATTGATTCTATTGTATTTCCTTGTTCTATTATGAATACCCACAAGAAAATGAATCACGATAATACATGGTGGCATATACATTCAAAGGTACAATTTAATGTCAGAGAAATGTATACAATATGCATCCTGAAATGCTTTTTCTTCGCAAACATCCACGGAAACAGAGGAGTGCCCCAAAGAATGAACAACAGTTAAATGTTAGAACCCCAAAGTCCCCCCCCCCCAGCTTCCCCCTCCCACGCGTAAGCAGCAGCGAGCAACAACCCCCCCTCCCCCCAGCAAAAAAAGCATGAGCACCCACCACCGAGCACTCAAGCGTGAGCAAAGCAATAGCAAAGACACAGACTTGCAGTTACCCCAAAGACTTCGCCTTTCACCTGGTATTCGACATACCACAGGTTCTCTCTCTCCCTAATAAGGGAGAAAGAGATGTCTCCATTTTCCCAGTGAGCAGGGAGACATAAAAAACAACTTCACACACAAAATGCTGGTGGAACACAGCAGGCCAGGCAGCATCTATAGGGAGAAGCGCTGTCGACGTTTCGGGCCGAGACCCTTTGTCAGGACAACTTGCTGTTTTACCATGTTATAAGTCTGTTACATTGCTTTTCTTTGAGCTCTGTGCCTGAAGGTTGCATGTACTTAGATAATAAATTTACTTTGAACTTTAATATATGACAGAGGCCATTTACCCCATTGAGTCTATGCTATCCCTCAGAACAAACCCATCCACATATTTCATATTACCACCTATTTTTCTTGCATACCCATTGACTTTGCCCTGATTCACCCATCTGCCCCAAGCAGTGGCAGTGGTCAATTGAACCGCCCAACTAGCACATCTTCGGCATGTGTGAGGAAACCTCAGAAACTCATTTGGTTACAGGAAGAATGAAAAAACTGCGCACAGTTTGAATCGAGCCAGGGTGTCTGAAGCTGAGGTGGCGGCTCTGTGTGGATTGAAATGGTTTGGGGGATTTGAGTTGTACAATAATGTGATCACTAACCGAGAGCCTTTGTAAAGATGCTGCTACTGATGGTCATCACAATCATGGGATTTAAGTTGAGGCGGGATAAGTTCAAAAGAGATACAGTGTAGTCCTGCCGAGAGGTCTCGGCCTGAAACGTCGACTCTACTCTTTTCCATAGACGCTGCCTGGCCTGCTGAGTTCCTCCAGCATCTTGTGTGTAGGGCAGGTTTTTGTCTCCCAGAGTGGTAGGTGTGTTTGGAATGCGCTGCCTGGGATGATGATTGAGGTAATTACGACAGGGCTATTTAAGAGAAGGTCGGGTAAACGCACACCAGTCCTCGTCGAGAGGTCAGCAGCAAAGGGTGAGCAGCTGTAGGTTCCTGGGTATCGACATCTCAAAGGATCTATGCTGGGCCCAGCAAAAAAGAGCTTTTTCCAGCGGCCATCCCGGACATCAGAAGTTTTGAGAGGAGGGGACTTCAATCGGGTCCACTGCCCGAGTACAAGAGGCAGCAGCAGGTCACTATAATGAAAAGGAACTTAGACCAGCAACCGCTTGGCATTTGTGACTGATTAGTAAGAGCAAATTAAAGGAAGGCAGAAGTAATTGTCGCAGTGGCCGTCGTCTGAGTGGACAGAGTCAGAGGGGTGATATCAAGGCTTTAGCTCTTCGAGGCTTCTGCAAAGAGAGGCTTCACTCAGAGAAAGCAAAGGAAAGAAAAGCTCCAGGTCAAGTTTTTTTCCTTCTCTTTTTATCTGCTCAGCTAGGACAGTAGAGATGCCAGGCAGGGTAGTTGAATGCTCCTCTTGCAGGATGTGGGAAGGCAGGGAGAACTCCAGTGTCCCTGATGACTACAACTGTGAGAAGAGCATCCAGCTGCAGCTTCTAACAATCCACATTAAGGAGTTGGAGCTGGAACTGGATGAGCTCCGGATCATTTGGGAGGCTGAGCAGGTGATAAATAGGACATACAGAGAGATAGTTGCACCCAAGGTGCAGGACACTGAAAACTGGGAGACCGTCAGGAAGGAGAAAGGCGTTAAGGAACCAGTGCAGAAACTTCTGTGGCCAGAGTCTGCTTCTGTGACTGCGAAAGGAAGTGGGGAGAAGAGGCGTGCTGTGATGACAGGGGATTCCTTAGTTAAGGAACAGACAGAAGCCTTCCAGGTGCCAGGGTCCAGGATATCTTAGATCAAGTCCTCATCATTCTTCAGTGGAAGGGTGAGCAGCCAGTAGCTGTGGTCCACATAGGTACCAATGACATGGGTAGGGTGAGTGATGAGGTTCTTCTGCAAAGAGAGTTCAGGGTGCTAATTTAAAGGGCAGGATCTCCAGTGTTGTGATCTCAGGATTGCTACCCGTGCCACGTGCTAGTGAAGCCAGAACTGGGAAGATTATACAGTTTAATACGTGACTAAGGAGTTGGCA
Source organism: Hemitrygon akajei (assembly GCF_048418815.1). Classification (NCBI taxonomy): domain Eukaryota; kingdom Metazoa; phylum Chordata; class Chondrichthyes; order Myliobatiformes; family Dasyatidae; genus Hemitrygon; species Hemitrygon akajei. The sequence goes on along the minus strand of NC_133139.1, from coordinate 10,164,319 downwards.
TAGGAGGGAGGGCATAAGATTTTTGGATCATTGGGCACTCTTCCAGGGAAGGTAGGACCTGTACAGAAGAGATAGTTTGCACCTGAATTGCAGGGGAACTAATATCCTTGAGGGTAGGTTTGTTAATGCTGTATAGAGAGGTTTAAACTAGAGTTGCAGGGAGATGGGAACCAGAGGGCCAGAACAGTTAGTGGAGAGGTTGTGGAGGCAGATTTTGGTAAGACCTCAGACAAAGTAAGGAATCAAAAGGTTAAGCATGGTGCAACCAGTGTCCTGAGCTGCGTATATTTCAATGCAAGTAGTATAGGAAAAGCGGATAATAGTGCTGAGGATGAGGTAGCTGGTTTACAAACAGAGGCGAAGCGTAGTGAGGAGAGGCTGTGGATAGGACAAACTAGAATTCAACAGGATGAGTTGCAATGTAAAAGGTGGACAAAATCAAAAAGGGTGAATACAGGACTGAAGGTGCTATATTTGAACGTGCGCGGTATATGGAATAAGGTAGATGAACTTGTATTAGCAGGTATGATGTTTTAAGCATCACTGAATCATGACCGAAAGATTATAACTTAATGTTCAAGGATACACACTGTATCGAATGGATAGGCAGGCAGCAGAGAGGGACGGCATTGCTCTTGGTAAAAAAAAAGTCAAATCATTAGAAAGAGGTAACATAGGGTCAGAAGGTTTTGAATCATTGTGGATAGAGCTAAGGAACTGCAAGGGTGAAAAGACCCTGATGGTGATGGGAGTTGTATACAAACCCCAAAAGAGTAGTAAGGATGTGGCCTACAAATTACAACGGCAGATAGAAAATGTTTGCCAAAGGGGCAATATTACAATAGTCATGGGGGATTTCATTATGCAAATGGATTGGGAAATCAGGTTGGAACTGAATTCCAGTAGGGGGGAATTCTAGAAAGCTTACAAGATAGATTTTTAGGGCAGTTCATGGTTGAGCCCACTAGGGGATCAACTACTCTGGATTGGGTGTTGGACAATGAACCAGAATTGATAAGAGAGCTTAAGGTAAAAGAACCCTTAGGGGAAAGTGATCACGATATGATTAAATTCACACTTTTATGATGCAATCATAAAGAAGGCACTCCAGTGGCTAAACTTCATCAGGAGTTTGAGGAGACTCTAGCAAATTTCTACAGATGCACTGTGGAGGGCGTTCTGACTGGCTGCACTTCAAAGAGTCTGAAGACCATTGCAGACTCAGTCAGCTCCATCAAAGGCACAAGCCTCACCACCACTGAGGACAACATTGAAAAGGCTTGGATCAAAAAGGTGGCATCTATTATTAAGGACCCTCATCATCCTGGAGATGCCCTGTTCTCATTGCTACCATTAAGGAGGAGGCTAAGAACAGCTTCTTCCCCTCTGCTATCTGAATGGTCTATGAACCCATGACCACTATCTCGCTATTTCTCTTTTGCACTATTTATTTGAATTTTTTTATTGTAACTTGGTATTTTTGATGTTTTGCACTGTACTGTTGCCACACAAAAAGAAATTTCATGATATACAGTACTGTACAAAAGTCCATACCATACCATAGTACCAAGTACCAATACCAAATAACATACTGTAGTAATAGTACCATAGTAATTTTATGTATTACACAGCACTGCTGCAAAAAAAAAAAACAAATTTCATGACGTACGTGAGTGATGATAAACCTGATTCTGATGTGGGTCTCTGTTGTGGACTGAGAGTGGGAAGGGGCAGGGAGAGGGGAATCATGGTGGGGAGAGGGGAGGCAACATACATAAAACGCTGGTGGAACTGAGCAGGCCAAGTCGCATCTTTGGAAAATAAACAGTCAATGTTTCAGACCCTTCATTCGGACCAGAGAGGAAAGGGTGGGGAAGGGGAGGAAGAAGTACAAGGTGGCAGGTGATGGGTGACACTGGGTGGAGGAGGTGAGGTAAAGAGCTGGATAGTTGGTGACAGAGGTAAAGTACTGGAGAAGGGGGTATCTGATAGGAGAGGACAGAAGACCATGGAAGATTTATTGTGTATGCCCACAAGGAAATGAATCTCAGGGTTGTATATGGTGACATTTTGTACTTTGATAATAACTTTAGAACTTTAAAAAATATTTTTTGTATAGTGTCAACTTAATTCCTCTCCATAGATGCTGCTGGACCTGTTGAGTTACTCCAACATTTTGTGTGCATGTGTGTGTGTTGCTCTGGATTTCTAACATCTGCAGGATCTTTTTGTGTTTATAATTAGTTGAGCACTTGATTACTCGTGCAAGAAGTTGAGCACAACGTTGTGGGCCGATGGGCCTGTTCCTGTGCTGTATCATTCTGTGTTCTAATAATCTGCTCTGGAGCACAATCTAAGTAAATTCATTTGTCAAGAGGCTTCTGCGGCTTCCTAGGACTAACTAGAGTGAAAGCTGTGGTCATCTCGTGAGCCACTGCAGGTACTGTGGGCCAGGGTGCAGTGCGGAAGGGAACTGCAGACCACATCCTGTGACACAACTCAGAAACTGTGCTGCTGTTTTTAGACTGTACCTGTGGTTATTGATGGAATTGGCACCTGGAATCACCGGCGAGTCCTGGGAACAGGGTCCAAAGGTCAAACCCATGATCGGCAGGTCCTGGGAATTAGGTCCAAAGGTCAAGCCCTTGATTGGCAAGTCCTGGTGTCAAGTATACCACTTTATACTTAAGACTGTGAGGCTAAGCAACAGCTCCAATGCCATGTTTTCATTTGCCGATGACACCGTTGTCGTTTGCGGAATCAAGAGTGGTGATGAATCAACATATAGGAGGGAGATTGGTCAGCAAGACCAAGGAGATGATTATTGACTTCAGGAGAAGGAAATGGGAAGTTCATGAGCCCGTCCTCACTGGAGGATCAGAGGTGGAGACGGTCAGCAACTTTAGTTCCTCGGTGTTATCATTTCAGAGGACCTGTCCTAGGCCCAGCATGTAAATGCAATTATGAAGAAAGCATAGCAGTGTCTCTACTTCCTTAGGAGTTTGTAAAGATTCAACATGACATCTAAAACTTTGACAAGCTTCTATAGAGGTATGGTGGAGAGTATATTGACCTATTGCATCACAAACTGGTAAGCAAACACCAATGCCCCTGTACAGAAAAGCCTACAAAAAGTAGTGGATATAGCCCAGTCCGTCACAGGTAAAGGCCTCCCCACCACTGAGCACATCTACACGGACCACTGTTGCAGGAAAACAGTATCCATCATCAAGGATCCTCACTACCAGGACACCTTCTCTTCTTGCTGCTGGCATCAGGAAGAAGGTACAGGAGCCTCAGGACTCACACCACCAGGTTCAGGAACAGTTATTACCCCTCAACCATCAGGCTGTTGAATCAGAGGGAATAACTTCACTCAACTTCACTTGCCCCATCATTGAAATGTTCCCATAACCTATGGACTCACTTTCAAGGGCTCTTCATCTCATATTCTCAATATTTATTGCTTATTTATTTACTATTATTATTTCTTTCTTTTGGTATTGCACAGTTTGTTGTTTTTTGTACACTGGTTGAATGCCCAAGTTGGTGTGGTTGTTCACTGATTCTGTTATGGTTATTATTCTACAGAAAATGAATCTCAGGGGTGTATATGGTGTTATGACCGCAGCCCCCTCCTTTGTGAGAATCGCAGGTGTTATGCCCGCAGCCCTCTCCTTTGCGAGAATCGCAAGAGCACTGGGGGGGGGGGGGGGGGGTGGGTCAGTGGACCCAGGAAATGGGAGAGAGACGTGCCGGGTGCCTCGTTCCCCAGCGATGCAAAATAACACGACATTGGCCATTGTCTCTTGGAGACACATTTGTGGATTGGGGACTAGGATACGTGCAAGCCCTCGGGCAAAGTGGGCTGTTTGAGAGAGAGATTGCATCACCCCCACCCTGATTGACATCTACTACCCTGCGAGTCAACATAAAAGAGGGGCTGTAGAGACGGCCCCTCAGACGCACCAGAAGACACACTAGCGATCCCATAATAGCGGGCAGCCATTTGAAGAAAGCCACGTGTGTTCGGTTCCCTTGCCTGGGAACCGGTGGCGGGTACCACAGAAACGATTTTCTTGAACTAACAACGGGGAACCAACTCCCCCGACTCAATGGATTGGCCTCATCAAAAGACCCGGACAAGTTTCTTTTCTCACAAATCTCTCTCTCTCCAACAAGTGAAAACCCAGCGGTCCCCAAAGGCTGAAGCCTGCAGGAACTGAGTGACTTTTATATTTCCAACGGACAATATATTATCCCCTAGACAAACGATAGAGCTAGTTCTTATTGATGATTATTACTATACCCGAGCTTTTAGATTGAGTATTGACGACGTATATTATCTGAATGTTTGTATTAACCTTATTTTTGTGCCCCTTTATAAATAAAGACTTTTAAAAATAGTACCATCAGACTTCAACGGATCTCTCTATCTTTGCTGGTAAGTGACCCAGTTACGGGGTACGAAACAACTTGGGGATCTCGTCTCAGGATTTGATACCAAAATTGAGGGCCAGTGAATCGGGATTGTAAGTCCAAACTTGGATCTGGTACGCAGGTAGCCAAATGGGAAACCAGCAAAGATGGACGTGGATGAATTTATGGGAAACCCGACTCTGGGGGCGCTAGAGGTGGCCACCAAATCAGACTTGGTAAATTTGGCGAAGGGGTTAAACCTCGCAGAGGTGAGGTTGTCAATGAAAAAGCGGGAGGTGCGAAGGGCCATAACTCAGTATTATATTGGGAAGAATGTGTTTACAGCTGAGGTATTGGAAAATATCCCTGAAAAGGTACCAGCTAGTGGGACGGCTCAGTTAGAGTTGGAGAAATTAAGGTGGGAACATGAAATTAAGTTAAAGCAGCTGGAAGCAGCCGAGAAAGAGAAAGAGAGAGGGAGAGAAAGAGCCGAGAAAGAAAGGGAGCATGCGCGCCAGCTAAAGGAGTTAGAGGTGAAAAGGGAGCAGGAAAGAGCTGAGAAGCAAAGAAAGCATGAACTTCAGCTAAAAGAGCTGGAAGCAGCTGAGAAGGAGAAGGAAAGGGCCGAGAAGGAGAGGGAGGCAGAGAGACAGAGGAAACATGCCTTGGAGATGGAGAAGTTAAAGCAAGAGCAACGAAGTCAGGGGTCGGACCAAGAGGAGCGGTTTGATGTTAGTCGGGAGTTGAGGTTGGTCCCCCCGTTTGAGGAGACGGATGTTGATAGTTATTTCTTGCTTTTTGAAAAGGTGGCAGTGAATCAGAAGTGGCCCAGAGCACAGTGGGTGGCGTTGTTACAAAGTGTGTTAAAAGGGAAGGCACAGCGGGCATATGCGGCGTTGTCCATGGAGGAGGAAGGGGAAGAGAATTATGACCAAGTAAAGGCGGCCATTCTCCGGGGTTACGAGCTAGTACCTGAAGCATATAGACAAAAGTTCAGAAATTTACGGAAAGGGTGGAATCAGACGTATATCGAGTTTGCCCATGAGAAGGGGGTGCTCTTGGACCGTTGGTGCACCGCAGAAATAGTGGGCGAGGATTATGGGCGTCTCAGGGAGTTACTTTTGATTGAGGAATTTAAAGGTTGTGTTCCGGAGGAGATCCGAATGTATTTGAATGAGAGGCCGAATAAGTCCATATCAGAATTTGTTAGATTCACAGATGAATATGCCCTAACCCACAAGACAAAGTTTTCCTCGACAAAAAGTTACCCGAGAGACCGTGGGAACGATCGAGAAAGTCCGCCGGCTGAGGCAGAGGTCCCGCCGGGAGCTAGTGGTAAGGTTGAGGGGGAAAGGCCAGACGGCCAGAGATTTCCAGGCTTGACCTGTTTTAATTGTGGGAAGAGCGGGCATGTTGTGTCTCAGTGCTTTGCTCCGAGGAGGGAGACGGGAAAAGCAGTCCCTATCGGATGTGCCGTGGTAATCAGTAAATCAACAAGAGAGCCCTGGGTAGACAGAGAAGGGTCTGAGACTTGTCTGTCACACGGGACCATGTCTTTGAGGAAGGGGGACCCACCAATTCCCGTACGAATCTGGAGAGACTCGGGGGCTGAGCTGTCGTTGATCAGCAGTAAGATACTCGAGTCTGGTTGAAAAATGGGCATGGTAGCGGTGAAGGGGATAAATAAAAGGATAGAAATGGTGTCCTTACATAAGGTCATTATGGATTGTGAGCTGGTGTATGGACCAGTTGAAATAGGGGTGCCATCAGAATTCCCGAGAACTGACGTGGACGTCCTCCTTGGTAACGATTTAGCCGGGGGTAAGGTATGGGCAGCCATGACGCTGATAAAACCGCCTGTGAGTGTTGAGGCTCCGCCCCTAGCTTCCAAGAGCTATCCCGCATGCACGGTCACTTGCAGCCTGTCGAGAGCGGCAGCTGAGAACAAGAGCAGTTTAAATCTGGCCAGTTTTGACCTAGCCGAGACATTTTTACCGACCCTGTGCCACGAGGGTTTAGAGGGTGGTAAAGCAAAGAGTAGTAAAGTGAAAGAGGGTAAGGGAGAGGAGGTAGATCCTCCCTTAACAAGGGGCAAGGTTCTAGATGCAGAAAATAAAGATGAGGAACCGTTAGAGCGGTTAAGAGGTCCAGAGTTGGACATGGATGATCTGTCTGGTGTGGCAGACCTGTTTGACGAAGTTGAAAATTCTAAAGGTGTTCCCGACAATGAAATGAGGGCAGTCCTAGATGAAAAGGGTGCCCTTACCTTGAAGAAGTCTGCTGGGTTGGCAGATGAGGTTGTTTCAGCCCGTGGGGTTGAGTTTACTCCGGAAGGGAGTCGCCCAGAGAGTAACTGGGAGGATCAGGGGAATTTAGAATTTGAAAAAGGTACGGGTATTGAAAGCCTGGAAGAGGGCAATGTCCCGTTTGAGTGTGTCCAAGATGGGGATGCACGTGATCCTGAACCTAGTCACGGAGCTCAGAAAAAGTCTGAGGTATTTGATTCAGCTGAACGAGACGGCCGTCCATTTGGGTCAGATAGACTTGGTTCAGTGGAAAAGGGGTTAACCCTGGTAATCGTGGGAAGTGAGAGTTCCCCGATGCTTGTGCTCGAAGGGGTGGTGAAACTTAATACGGAGCTCAAAACTGGGGAGATAAATATTATTAGTGAAGGAAACGGGAAATCTGCAGTTCCCAAATCGAATGAAGAAATTTTAAACCCTGCAGATCGCTTACAGATTAAGCCGGGAGATGCCGGGGCCTCCCATCCTATTGTTATTCCAGAATGGGGTGTGACGAGGCAGAATCTGAAATGCTGCTTGAACAAAGAGTTCGAATTAAAAACCAATAGCCTGAAGGGTCCTGACGAAAGGGCTAGCCACCTGTGTAAAATTAAAGAATTGGGTGGAAATGGTCTAAGTTTGGGACACGGTGTTGATAAAATAACCCCTATGAACGAGGTGGACAGGAGTTTTCCTCACCAAACTACCCGAGTTCCTCCCGTAGGAACTCACCGGAAAAGAGACGACGGTTAATGAAGGGCGCCATTTTTAAATAGCCCAGCCGGTTGTACGGGATTTCAGCAAAGCCTGTGAATAATAAAGACAAAACCCCTTGGAAGCCTGCCTGTTAAGTTGAAAGCAACATAACGATTGGTATTTGCATGACCTGTGGTAGTATACACGTAAGCTTAAGATCACAATTCGTTAGTTTTGTTTGCTGAAAAAAATATAGGTGGTTATTACGTTGAAGTCTGATGCTATAAGACTTTAGTAAGGTACAAGATGTTAAGCTAGTAAAGGAAGTGACACTGTAATCGTTAACTGTTTAGATGCTGAATTGAATGTATAACTGTATTGCTCTGTAGTGAAAAGAAAAGCTTTTGTATTGTGTTAGATTCTAAAATCCTGTAAGACTCTGAACTACTCCGTTTTTAACCGCTGGTAAAAAACGCTGTTAAGAGGGGAGGTGTTATGACCGCAGCCCCCTCCTTTGTGAGAATTGCAGGTGTTATGCCTGCAGCCCTCTCCTTTGCGAGAATCGCAAGAGCACTGGGGGGGGGGGGGTGGGTCAATGGACCCAAGAAATGGGAGAGAGATGTGCCAGGTGTCTCGTTCCCCAGCGATGCAAAATAACGCGACATTGGCCATTGTCTCTTGGAGACACACTTGTGGATTGGGGACTAGTACACATGCAAGCCCTCAGGCAAAGTGGGCTGTTTGAGAGAGAGATTGCATCACCCCCACCCTGATTGACATCTACTACCCTGCGAGTCAACATAAAAGAGGGGCTGTAGAGACGGCCCCTCAGACGCACTAGAAGACACGCTAGCGATCCCGTAATAGCGGGCAGCCATTTGAAGAAAGCCACGTGCGTTCGGTTCCCTTGCCTGGGAACCGGTGGCGGGTACCACAGAAACGATTTTCTTGAACTAACAACGGGGAACCAACTCCCCCGACTCAATGGATTGGCCTCATCAAAAGACCCGGACAAGTTTCTTTTCTCACAAATCTCTCTCTCTCCAACAAATGAAAGCCCAGCGGTCCCCAAAACCAGAAGCCTGCAGGAACTGAGTGACTTTTATATTTCCAACGGACAATATATTACCCCCTAGACAAACGATAGAGCTAGTTCTTATTGATGATTATTACTATACCCGTGCTTTTAGATTGAGTATTGACGACGTATATTATCTGAATGTTTGTATTAACCTTATTTTTGTGCCCCTTTATAAATAAAGACTTTTAAAAATAGTACCATCAGACTTCAACGGACCTCTCTATCTTTGCTGGTAAGTGACCCAGTTACGGGGTACGTAACAATGGTGACATACATATACTTTGATAATAAATTTACTTTGAACCTTGGTCAGATCGCGACCTGAAATAGAAACGAACCAAATAGCACGTCTTCGGTATGTGGCAGAGATCACACGGGGAAAATCCGCACAGTCACAAAGAGGACATGCAAACCCCACACGGACAGCATCAGAGATCAGGACTGAATCCATTTCTTCAGAGCTCTGAGTTAGCGGTGATCAATACTGCACACGGTGGCTGTCCTCTTTGCCATTGAACTCCCTCCTTGAACAATATACTTGTCAGTTCTAACTAGTTTGATTTCTCTCAAATTATACCACAATTAAATGCCTCAGATTGTTTTCCTTCATAGAAGGTAATGCAGATTCTTCTACCATGATGAAGCCACTCTCAGGTTGGAGGAGTTAGACCTCACTTTCTGCTTAGGTAGCCTTCAACCTGAGGGCATGAACATCCATCTCCTTCTGGTAATTTTTTCCTCTTTCCCTTCGCTGTACTTCAATTCTCCACTCTGGTCTCTTTTCTCTTCTCCTCACCTGCCTATCACCTCCACCTGGTGCCACTCTTCCTTCCCTTTCTCCCATGGTTCACTCTCCTCTCCTATCAGATTCCTTCTTCTCCACCTTTGACCTTTCCCACATATCACCTCCCTGCTTCTTACTTCGTCCCCCTCCCCCACTCACCTGGCTTCACCTATCACCTTCTAGCTTGTCCTCCTTACCCTCCCCCGCCATTTTTATTCTAGCACCTTCCCCTTCCTTTCCGGTCCTGATGAGCAGTCAACGTTTCAGGCCAACACCCTTCATCAGGACCCTTTGGGTCTCGGCCTGAAACATTGACTGCTCATTTCAACGGAGGCTGCCCGACCTGCTGAGTTCATCCAGCTTTTGCACGTGTTGATTTACCCACTTGGATTACTGTGCTCAGTTCTGGTCGCCTCACTACAGGAAGGATGTGGAAGCCATAGAAAGGGTGCAGAGGAGATTTACAAGGATGTTGCCTGGATTGGGGTTGAGTGAACTCGGCCTTTTCTCCTTGGAGCGATGGAGGATGACAGGTGACCTGATAGAGGTGTATAAGATGATGAAAGGCATTGATCATGTGGATAGTCAGAGGCTTTTTCCCAGGGCTGAAATGGTTGCCACAAGAGGACACGGGTTTAAGGTGCTGGGAAGTAGGTACAGAGGAGATGTCAAGGGTCAGAGAGTGGTGTGTGCATGGAATGGCTGCCGGCAACGGTGGTGGAGGCGGATACGATAGGGTCTTTTAAGAGGCTTTTAGATAGGTACATGGAGCTTAGTAAAATAGAGGGCTATAGGTAAGCCTAGTAATTTCTAAGATAGGGGCGTGTTCGGCACAACTTTGTGGGCCAAAGGGCCTGTGTTGTGCTGTAGGTTTTCTATGTTTCTGATGTGCTGAGCTCCTCCAGCATTTTTTGTGTTTTGTTCTGGATTTCCAGCAGCTCTTGGGTTTACCAGAGGAAATCTAGAGATCTTTTGGGATAGAGGTTCAACTTTGACAGTGGAGTAAGGCGGCTGATACTGATAACAGACCCGTCAAGCTGATGGAGCCAGTGTCACTCAATGTCTTTGAAGGAAAGTTAGATTGAGTGTAATAGTGCCAACAGCCATGAGTAATCAGCAATTAGCAGAAAGGTCACATGCACAAATGTTAATAATCAAACTTAACTCAGCGTGAACATATAAGTAGGTGCAGCCTGACCTGCTGAGATTCTCCAGCATTTTTAGTGTGTTGCATTTTATTGTTGCTTGGTGGTTATTTTAAGAATAAGGAACCTGGACAACGTGACTTTGCCATTGTGGAATTTACTTGTGTAACAGTTCCAACCTCAGAACCCCTTGATCCATTAATATGCAGTTCAAAGAAACTTCATGTGAAGCCTTTTTCAATTAAGTTGCTTGCGTAACTTTTTAAATTTTCTTCCCATTCGATGTGCATTCATTTCTGATTTCAAGCATTCCACTTCATAAATCAATGTATTGAGTACCGGAGATGGGATGATATGTTGAAGTTGTATAAGATGTTGGTGAGGCCTAATTTGGAGTATTGTGTGCAGTTATGGTCACCTACCTACAGGAAAGATGTAAACAAGGTTGAAAGAGTCCAGAGAAATTTTACAAGGCTGTTGCTGGGTCTGGAGGTCCTGAGCTATAAGGAAAGATTGAATTGGTTAGGACTGTATTCTTTAGAACGTAGAAGATTGAGAGATTTGAATGAAAACAAAATTATGAGGGGTATAGATAGGGTAAATGTAAGTAGGCTTTTTCCACAGAGGTTGGGTGGGACTACAAGCAGAGGTCATGGGCTAACGGTGAAAGGTGAAAAGTTCAAGGGGAACATGGGGGAAAACTTCTTCACTCAAAGGGTCATGAGAGTGTGGAACGAGCAGCCAGCACAAGTGGTGCATGTGAGCTCGATTTCAACCTTTAAGAGAAGTTTGGATAGGTACATGGATGGTAGGGGGTATGGAGGGCTATGGTCCCTGTGCAGGTCAATGGGATTAGGCAGTTTGAATGGTTAGCATGCACTAGATGGTCCAAATGGCCTGTTTCTGTGCTGTACTTTTCTGTGATTCTGTGACTTCAAGAGAAACACACAAAATGCTGGAGGGACTGAGCAGATCAGACAGCATCTATGGAAATAAGCAATCAACATTTCAGTCCAGGACTGGAAAGGAAAGTGAGAAGATGTTAGAATAAGAAGGCCGGGGTGGTGGTGGGGGGAGGCGAGAAGGAGGACAAGCTTTGAATTTATTTATCACATGTACATAAAGCAAAATGCTTTTTAAGCAAATCTCATCCTCGGAATACACATTTCTTGGTTGGATTTGGGGTTGATTGTGTGCTTACCTGATGTGGTTAGCAGCTTGCAAAGGAACTGCTGATAAAGTTATGTTGGTGTGTGATGACTGGGTGACCAACATAAAATCACGCTATGCTCGAAGGACAATTTACCCAGGCAGCACCTTTGCTGCAAAGCCAAGAATATATAGTAATAAAATTGCAGGTGCTGGAATCTGACACAACCAGTCAAGCAGCATCCGTGGAGAGGGAAACCAGTTTATGTTTCTGATCGGTGACCCTTGCTGTGAACTAGCATTTAGGAGGTACCCGGAGAAGCTCTTCAACCCAGGAATAGGAAGAGACGGAGCCGGTTTTGGCCCATAGGATTAGAACATGTGTGTACTTGATGGTCAGGACAGATGAAGTGAGCAGAGGGCCCGTTTGTTTTCATGCCTGCCCATCACCTCCCTCTGGTATGCTCCTCCCCTCCCCCCTGTTTTTCTTCCATGGACTTCTGTCTCTTTCATCAATCAACTTCCCAGCTCTTTGCTTCATCCCTCCCCCTCCAAGTTTCTCTGGCATTTCTCTCTCCCCTTCCCCCACCTTTCAGATCTATCCCTCAGCCTTTTGTCTCCTGTCCTGCTGAAGGGTTTTGGCCCCAAACGTCGACTGTACACTTTTCCATAGATGCTGCCTGGCCTGCTGAGTTCCTCCAGCTTTTTGTGTGCGTTGCTCGGATTTCCAGCGTCTGCAGACTTTCTCTTGTTTGTGATTTGTCCATTGCCTTTTGTAGGATTTTCTACTCAAAAGCATTGGTGTTCTCATACCAGGCCAAAATGCAGCCAGTCAGCACGCTTCCACCACACATCTATAGAAGTTTGCCAAGGTTTTTGATGACATGCCAAACCTCCGCACACTCCTGAGGAAGTAGAGACACCGTCGTGGTTTCTTCACAATTATATTTATATGATGGGTCAAGGACAGGTCCTCTGAGATAGTGACCTAAAGTTACTGATCCTCAACACCTCTGACCCTCTGATGATTACTGGCTCATGGACCTTTAGTTTCCCTCTCCTGAAGTCTACAATCAGTTCCTTGTTTTTATTACCATTGAGTGAGAAGTTGTTGTTATTACACCACACAGACCAATTCTCAATCTCCCTCCTGAACGCTGATTCATCACATCCTTTGATACCACCCATAATAGTGGTGTTATCAGCAAACTTGTATGTGGTGTTGGAGCTGCAGTTAACCACACAGTCATAGGTGTAAAATGAGTAGAGCAGAGGGGCTAAATACACCTCCTGAGCTGATGGAGATTGTGGAGATGCTTTTGCCAATCCAGACCGACTGGGGTCTGCAAGTGAAGAAATCCAGGATCCGATTGCAATAGAGGGTATTGAGGCCCAGGTCCTGGAGTTTATTGATTAGTTTTGAGAGGATGATTGTATTAAATGCTGAGCTGTAATCCAGGGTTGTGTGAAGAGCCAATGAGATGGCATCCGCTGTGAACCTGTTGCTTCGGTAGGCAAATTGGGGCAGATCCAAGTCGCCACTCAGACAGGAGCTGATATGTTTCAACACCAGCCTCTCAAAACGCTTCATCACTGTGGGTGGAAGTGTCACTGGGCGATAGTCATTGGGGCAAGTTACCATGCTCTTCTTGGGCTCTGGTACGACTGAAGCTTGCTTGAAGCAGGTGGGTGCCACACACAGCCGGGGCGAGAGATTGAAGTTATCGGTACAGCACTGGTGATTGGGATTAAACTCCCCCCCCCACCACCCTGCTCCCCAGTCTGTAAGGAGTTTGTACACTCACCCCTTGACTGCACGGGTTTCCTCTCGGTACTCCAGTGTCTTCCCACATTCCAAAGATGTACAGATTACAGTTAGAATGTAGTGGGCATGTATTGTTGGCGCTGGAAGAGTGGCGACACGTAGACCATAAGACATAGGAGCAAAATTAGGCCATTCGAGTCTCCTCCGCCATTCCATCATGGCTGATTTATTATCCCTCTCATCCCCATTCTCCTGCCTTCTCCTCATAACCTTTGATGGCCATAATAATCAAGAACATATCAACCTCTGCTTTAAAAATACCCAAAGACTTGGCTTGTGGCTGCTCAACCCATTCGCCAGCTGTGTTGGTCATTAATGCAAATAGCGCATTTCGATGTACATGTGACCAACAGGGCTCATTAATAAACTCCCGGCTAATTAAGATTGCTGATTGATTGTTTTGACCGCAGTGTTTGTAGGAGTTCATTGTAAGTAAACTGTGAATCTGCATTACAATTGTGATGTATCATTCCATGCAATTTATTTTGGACCATCCCCGGAAACAGGTTTATTACTGATTTAAATAAAAACACAAAATACTGGAGGGACTCGGCAGGTCGGGCAGCCTCTATGGAGGGGAATAGTGCCGGGCCCTCCCTCTCCTGGCAGATGCAGCACCTCCTACCTTGCCCTGTCAGCGTGAAAGCCGGGAAGCCGGCGGAGGTCCCGCCCCGCCCCGGTTCCTCGCCCATTGGGCTGCGGGGAAGGAGGCTCCCACCCCCGCGTTCCTCTCCAACCGGAGCAGCCCTCTCACATGATCCGGCCGGCCGGGCGGTGCGAACGGGAGAAGGGCGAGGGTGAGGGCGAGGGCGAGGGCGATGCCACGGGGAGTGCGGCTGGCAGCGTGTAACGAGCCCGGGGCTGGTCGGCTGCGGGACTCCTGGTGAGCCGGCCGGCCGAGACTTGGCGAGCGGCCGGTTCCTGGCTCCGGCGCTGCGTGCCTGACTGTCACTGCTGGATCGTCCGGTTCAACTCCGCCGTGTTTACACCATGGCCGAAGAGGAGCCCTCGTTGCCCCTTTGCGTCCGCTTGTCCTACGCAGTGGGGCACTTTCTGAACGACTTGTGCGCGTCCATGTGGTTCACTTACCTGCTGGTGTTTTACCACTCGGTGCTGGGCATCAACAACTACAACGCGGGCATCCTTCTGCTGATCGGGCAGATAGCGGACGGCTTCTGTACCCCACTCATCGGCTACGAGTCCGACCGCACTCGGGGCTGCGGGGACTACGGCAAGAGGAAGACCTGGCATCTTGTTGGTGAGTAGGTTGGAAAGGGTTAACCTGGATAGCGGGACTCGAGAGGCTGGGTATGGAAAGACTTAATTCCTTGGAGTGTACTGTAGAATAAATACTGTGCGGTGACTTTGTAGAGATGTATAAACTCATGAGGGCTATAGAATCTACAGCACATTACAGGCCCTTCGGCCCACAATCTTGTGCCGACCATGTAACCTACAATAGAGACTGCCGAGAATTTCCATACTGCAGAACATTGTGCCGACCATGTAACCTACAATAGAGACTGCCTAGAATTTCCATACTGCAGAACATTGTGCCGACCATGTAACCTACAATAGAGACTGCCTAGAATTTCCATACCGCAGAACACACAGTATTTTTCCCTTTTAGAGGGAATATTGAATGTTGTTGGTCCCGATGAATGGTCACCGCCCGAATTGTTGGCTCTTTATTCCTCTCTATAGATGCTACCCGATCTGCTGAGTTCCTCCAGTACTTTCTGTGTGTTGCTGTGGAATCAGAATCAGGCTTATTATCACCGGCATGTGACGTGAAATTTGTTAACTTAGCAGCAGCAGTTCAATGCAATACATAATCTAGCACAGAGGAAAAAACGATAAAATAATAATTAAATCAATTGCAGTATATGTATATTGAATAGATTTAAAAACATGCAAAAAAAAAGAAATACTGTATATTTAAAAAAGTGGTGTCCAAGGGTTCAATGTCCATTTAGGAATCGGATGGCAGAGGGGAAGAAGCTGTCCCTGAATCACTGAGTGAGTGCCTTCAGGCTTCTGTATCTCCTACCTGATAGCAACAGTGAGAAAAGGGCATGCCCTGGGTGCTGGGGGTCCTTAATAATGGATGCTGCCTTTCTGAGACACCGCTCCCTAAAGATGTCCTGGGTACTTTGTAGGCCAGATAGAGCTGACTACATTTACAACTTTCTGCAGCTTCTTTCGGCCCTGTGCAGTAGCCCCTCCATACCAGACAGTGATGCAGCCTGTCAGAATGCTCTCCATGGTACATGTATAGAAGTTTTTGAGTGTATTTGTTGACATGCCAAATCTCTTAAAACTCCTAATGAAGTATAGCGGCTGTCTTGCCTTCTTTGTAACTACATCGATATCTGCAGAACCTTTTGTGTTGTGCCAGCACACCGTAGCAAATTCCCAATATTTATGATGTAGGTCGAATAAACTTGATCTTGAATCAGGAAGGAGAGGGCAAAGGTTGAAAGGGAGAGGGTAACGATTTATTTAAAGAAAGGCCTGAGGGAAAATTTTATTTATTGAAAAATTCTTCCTGATGGAGATGCAGGCTGAATAGGCCCTTCAAGTGGTGGCACCCAGCACACCTAACCTAATCACTGCCCAGCTTACAATGACCAAGTTAATTTACCAACTGGTGGGTCTTTGGACTGTGGGAGGAAACCCAAGTGTTCACAGGGAGAGCGTACGAACTCCTTACAGACAGCGGGGGAGTTGGACCCAGTTGCCAGTACCGTAAAGTGTTGTGCTTTACACTACGCTACGGTGCTGCCTTCTGGTTCCGTAGACCACCACCCTCCGTAGAGCTTTTCCACGCAGAGGCTGGTGTCCCCTATGGAACCAGAAGGCAGAGAAAGTAGATGAGGCGGGTACAATAACGATATTTAAAGACGTCTGGATAAGTGCATAGGGAACATAGAATGGTACAGCACAGGAACAAATCCTTTGAGTCACACCGCCCAGCAATCCCCTGATTTAATCCTAGCCTAATCATGAGACAATTTACAATGACCAATTAACCTGTCAATATCTTTGCACTGTGGGAGGAAACTGGAGCATCAGGGGGAAACCCACGCGGTCACGAGGAGAGCCTTTATAGGCAGTGGTGGGAATTGAACCCCGGTCGCTTGTACTGTAAAGCGTTGAGCTAACCTCTACACTATTGTGCCGCCCGATTAAATTAGTAATCAAATGGCCAATTAAACTAATCCCTTCTGCCTACACATTATCCATATCCTTCCATTTTCCTCACATTCATGTACGTCTCTTCAAAGTCTGTTAAAAAAATAAATAAATAAAATTTTGCCTCTACCACCACCACCAGGCAGCATATTCCAGACACCCATCACTGTGTGTGTGTTTATATAAAAAAAACTTGCCCTTCCCATCTTCTTTGAAATGACCCCCCCCCCCCCACCTTAAGTACACGCGTTAGAAGAGATGACGGAAATGTTTAGAAGGATATAGGCCAAGCATAGGCAAATGGGCCTAGTGAGGTGGGCATGGATGAGATGGGCTGAATGGCCTGCTTCTGAGCTGTGTTACTGACTGACCACTGCTTGAACTGGGAACAAAACAAACTCACATGACATCCTACCCTTTTAAGGCCCAAAGTCCTCAGAGTGTACAGGGAATGACTGAGTTGATAAAGTGTCTCAGTGAGTCTTTCAAACAGCAGGGGTTCCACGGACCCCTTGCTTAAAGGTATTGGTCCATGCCATACAAAAAGGGTTGGGGTCCCCTGCACTAGTGGGTGGAGTTGTTCACTTTGTAAAGTGTGTTGCTTGTATGGTTTTAAGTTGAGGCATTGGGCGAAGAGCCATTTAAGAGTAAGCCAATCTTATTTGACAGGGTTTTTTTTAATTAAGTGCAATCGTGAACAATAGCCAGATCAGAAATGCTGATCAAGTCAACTAGTTCCCAAAGAGAACTCTGATAGGCCAATCAGATGGTTCATTGCTGCTCAGTGACAGAACATAAAAAAACCATATGTACAATTAAGAAACATTAAAAAATAGTAGAAATACTGGAGTCATGATCATGAAGAAGTCCTCTGGAGAGAGACATTTATACACATAATTCAAAGAGATTGAAGGATAAGGTTACAGGGTGACAAAACGTGACAGGAGCACTTGGAACTAAAAACTAATCTCTACTGGGAGAAAACAGCACCTGATCTTTCTGCACTGTTCTCCAGCAGTTTAAGGACCAAGTCCAACCGGAACATAACTCACGAGTGCTCTTGAAAGTCAGTTCTGCCTGAATTAGAGAGCATTACTCATAAGGAGTGAGTGGGTAAACTTGGACTGTTGTAACTGCAAGTTGATGAGGAGATCTGACAGAGAAATATTATTAAAGTACTTATTATTAAAGAAATATTATTAAAGTGGGCAAAGTACTGGAGAGTATAACATCGGTAGCAGAGCGAAGGGCGCTGAGTAGGCTACAGTCAATTATGGAAAACCCTGAACATCCTCTACATAGCACCATCCAGAGACAGAGAAGCAGTTTCAGCGACAGGTTGCTATCGATGCAATGCTTCTCAGACAGGATGAAGAGATCATTACTCCCCAATGCCATTCGGCTTTACAATTCAACCGCCAGGAGTAAGATATGTTAAAGTGCCGGGGTTAGGACTCAATGTATTTAAGTAAACTACTTAAGAACTTTTTAAAAGCTATTATTAATGCTTTTTGAGAGGGTGATTTTAGATGCATATCATATTTTTACTGA
Organism: Hemitrygon akajei; assembly: GCF_048418815.1. Classification (NCBI taxonomy): domain Eukaryota; kingdom Metazoa; phylum Chordata; class Chondrichthyes; order Myliobatiformes; family Dasyatidae; genus Hemitrygon; species Hemitrygon akajei. Next base: position 10,146,192 of record NC_133139.1, on the reverse strand, counting down.
GTTAAGTATTGTATGTAATTAGTTTTGCTACAATAAGTGTATGGGACATTGGAAAAAATGTTGAATTTCCCCATGGGGATGAATAAAGTATCTATCTATCTAAAGGTGGCGATAGGATAGCTAGTCTTTTTCCAGGTGTAGATGTGAAATGCTAGAGGTTTAGCTTTAAGGCAGAGGTTCACAACCTTTTTTCAAAGGGTTCCGTTTATTAACAGAATGTACACAGTAGGCAACCTGAAATATTTGTCTTCTCAGGCGTCCACGAAAAACAGAAGAATCCCAAAAGAAAGAGTGTCAGGAAAATGTTAGAACCCCAAAGTCCCCTCCCTCGCACAAGCACCAGCAGAGTATCAACACATCAGCCTGTCCCGCCCCCCCCCCACTCATTTCAGCAAAACACGTCGGTGCTCACCACCCACCACACAACAGCAAAGCACCCAACGAGAGAGAGAGACCGTGATCTGCAGTCAACAAAGACTGTTGTTTACCCGACAGTTTGATATGTCACAGGTGCGCGCGCTCTCTCGTTAACAAAAGATACCCATGTCACCCATTTCACAGCGAGAGGGCAGTCACTGGAGCGGTGATACTGTCTGCCGCGTCGCTTTTTATTCCAAGAATCTGCGACTCGAGAATTGGCTGCAGGCTCTCTCCACCACTGAGAGAGTGCGATCGCTCAACTACAGAGAGCTCCATTCATATATCCGCCGCAGCGAGACCCTGCTGTTCCATCTCCTACGACGCCACGGGCAGAAAAACAATGGACCAATCCCACTGAGCACAGGGTCGGTGGACCCCAGTTGGGAATCCCGGTGTGCTTTATTTTAGATTGGTGGGTGCTGGCAGCAGCACGTTGGGTCCAGTGCGTAAATGCCATTTCAAAGAAAGCACGGCAGGCAGTGCCTCTGCTTTCTGAGAAGTTTGCAGGATTTGACATGTCATCTAAAACTTTGACTAACTTCTATAGATGCTACGGTGGAGAGTATCCTGACTGGCCGCATCCCAGCCTTGTACAGAAACACCAGTGCCCGAGAGTGGAAAAGCCTACAAAAAGTTGTGGATACGGCCTGGTCCATCACAGCAAAAGCCCTCCGCACATTGAGCACATCTAGGAAGAGCCCTGCCACAAGGAAGCTTCACCCAGGCCATGCTCCCTGGGCCCAGGAAGGAGATACAGGGGTCTCGGGTCCCACACCAACAGGTTCAGAAACAGTTAGTACCCCTCAACCAGCAGGGGATAACATAACTCATCACATCACTGAACACAACTTCTGTACTCACTTTCAAAGCATTCGAAGTTAATGTATTTATTACCAGCGTACATCTATCACGTGTGCTCTGAGATTTACTTTCTTGAGGGAATTTGCAGTAGATTCAAAATAGGATGAATGGAAAGCTGCTCACGAAGATGGACAGACAACCATTCTGCAAAAGGCAACAAACCCTGCAAATACAAAAAGACAAAAGTAGTAATAATAATGAATAAATATTGAGTACATGAATTGTAGGGTCCTTCGGTTGTGGAATCAGTTCATTGTTGGGGTGAGCGACATTGAATGCAGTTATCCCCTCTGATTCAGGAGTCTGATGGTCGAGGGGTAATAACTGTTCCTGAACCTGATGGTGTGGGTCTTGAGGCTCCTGTACCTCCTTCCTGATGCCTGCAGCGAGAAGAGAGCCTGGTCTGGATGATGGGGTCTTTGGTTGCTGCTTTCCGGCAACAGTGCTCCATGTAGATGTGCTCAGTGGTGGGGAGGGCTTTATCCGTGATGGACTGTCATTAGGCTAGGGTTAAATGGGTGGGTTGCTGGGCAGTGTGGCTCGAAGGGCCTGTTCCGAACTGTATCTCAGAAAGTAAATCGCCAAGTTAGCTTGTCGCTCAAACATTTTTGGAAAATAGCAAGGCTGGGCTTGGACGGTGATCACTGTTATGTGTGTACATAATAAAGAACTTCATCTCTCAGGCTGCAATGTGGGCGGTTCACCCGGAACTGGAAGTGACATTGCACGACACGCACACTCACTCTCACTCTCAATCACTTTCGGCAGGCTGGAGTGTCCCGAGTAAAATGCTGTGGAGCTGGAAGCCATGACTGTTAGTAAACGTGTTAGCGCTTAAACCCACGCAAAGTTTGTCTTTTATCAAGAACAAACACAAGTCACCTGTTGTGCACGTACAACTCTGAAAGAAGTAACGCTTCGGAGTAGAGTTGTAAGATGTGAGCATGAAAGCTTGGTTAAAGGAAGAGAGTCAGAACTGAGGAGAGGCCGGTGGCGTTCAAAGTAAATTTGTTATTAAAGTACATATACGTGTCTGCGTATATTGGCGGTTGAAATCTGCAGTGAGATCCAACGGCCAGGAAGGTGGTACTGCAGCAACGAAGGGCCCGACAAGGCACAGAAGACGTCACGGTCATCTGCCGCAACCAAGGAAGACCCCAGTTTGTGACGCTTGTCCGTACCACTGTAGCGGGGCTTCTGAGGTTGAGCGAGTGGAACTGTCCCGGTGCAACGGGTTTTCCACTTTAAAAACTCTCCCTCATGGGTTTCCTGTCAAATTCATTTTCTTGCGGGCATTTGCAGTAAATTAGTGAAAAGCTGCACAACAGACTGACAGACAACCAACATGCAAAAGGAGTGAGTGAGGCCCCCATCGGTCAGGGTCGATCATGGATATTGCATCCTGGCTGTCTGGATACGCCAGCCTGGGCAGCAAGCAATCTCCCTCTCTCCATGCTTCTGATGAGCTCAAAGGAACGGCAGAGACCGATACAGTTTGGTACCCACTCATGGGGAAGGCTTTGGGAGTAAACCCCAAGGGGAAAATCCGGAGCTGGAGTCCCTAAGGCACTTCTACATTGAGTTCAATGCTGACTGGTGACCTCTGCAAAAGAAAATACTATGTAAATACACAAATAAAAAATAATAAATAGTAAATAATATTGAGAACATTAACTGTAGAGTCCTTGAAAGTGAGTCCATTGGTTGTGGAATCAGTTCAGATTTGATGTGAGTGAAGTTATTCATGCTGGTTGAGTAGCTGGATGGTTGAAGGGTAATAACTGTTCTTGAACCTGGGGGCGTTGGACTCAAGGTACCTCTTTCCTGGCCAGTGAGTGAGTGGGCCAGTGAAGGAGTGGAGATTTGAGGCTTTGACTCGAGAGGCTTCGATGAGAAGAGGCGGAGGACAAGCTTGTTCCCAGTTAGTCTTGTTCCCAGACGGTGATGTGCCTCTCCTGTGAGATGTGGCAGTCTTGGGGGAGCTCCCCTCTCCCGCAGAGTCACATCTGCCAGAAGTGCTTGCGGCTGGGCGATCTGGAAGACCGTGTGAGGAATCTGGAGCAGCAGCTGGATGACCTTCGACTCATAAGAGGGAATGAGGCAGTCATAGATGAGAGCTACAGGGAGGTAGTCACACCTAGGTTGCCGGACGCAGGTCGTTGGGTGACAGGCAGGGGGGAAAGCGAAGGTGAGTAGACAAGTAGTGCAGAGCACCCCTGTAGCCATTCCCCTGAATAATAAGTTTACTGTCCTGGATACTGTTGGTGGGGACGACCGACCAGGTGTGAGCCACGGTGGCAGGGCCTCTGGCACTGAGTCTGACCCCGTGGTGCAGAAGGATGAGACGGAGAAGAGGAGAGCTGTTGTCTTTGGAGACTCTATAGTCAGGGGAGCAGACAGGAGATTTTGTGGACGTGAGAAGGAAACCCGCATGGTTTGTTGCCTCCCGGGTGCCAGGGTCCAATGTCTCTGACCGGGTGCATGACATCCTGGTACGAGAGGGAAAGCAACTAGAAGTCGTGATACATGTTGGGACCAATGACATAGGCAGGAAGAGAGATGATGTCCTGTAGTGTGAGTTTCGGGAACTAGGCAGAAGGCTGAAGAACAGGACCTCAAGGGTGGCATTCTCAGGATTGCTGCCAGTACTACGTAATAGTGATGGTAAGAATTGGAGGAGATGGCAGTTGAATGCGTGGCTGAGGAGTTGGTGCAGGGGGCAAGGTTTTAGATTTTTGGACCATTGGGATCTCTTCTGGGGAAGGTGGGACCTGTACAGATTGGATGGGTTGCACCTGAACTCGAGGGGGAGCAATATCCTTGCTGGTAGGTTTGATAGCATGGTTCAGGAAGGTTTGAACTAATTTTCAAGGGGGATGGGACCCTGAGTGATAGAGCAGTGAAAGAAGTGCATGGAGTAAAGCCAGATCTAACATGTAGAGAGGCTTTGAGGAAAGAGCAGCAGAATAAAGGGTATAAAGGTAGTAAGGTAGAAGGGCTAAAGTGTGTGTACTTCAATGCAAGAAGCATCAGGAACAAAGGTGATGAACTGAGAGCTTGGATACGTACATGGAATTATGATGTAGTGGCCATTACAGAGACTTGGCTGGCACCAGGGCAGGAATGGATTCTCAATATTCCTGGATTTCAGTGCTTTAAAAGGGATAGAGAGGGGAGAAAAGGGGAGGAGGGGTGGCATTACTGGTCAGGGATACTATTACAGCTACAGAAAGGGTGGGTAATATAGCAGGATCCTCTTTTGAGTCAGTATGGGTGGAAGTCAGGAACAGGAAGGGAGCAGTTACTCTACTGGGGGTATTCTATAGGCCCCCTGGTAGCAGCAGAGATACCGAGGAGCAGATTGGGAGGCAGACTTTGGAAAGGTGCAGAAAAACAGGGTTGTTTTCATGGGTGACTTTAACTTCCCTAATATTGATTGGCACTTGATTAGTTCCAAGGGTTTAGATGGGGCAGAGTTTGTTAAGTGTGTCCAGGATAGATTCCTGTCACAGCATGTTGACAGGCCAACTAGGGGGAATGCCATACTAGTTCTAGTATTAGGTAACAAACTGGGTCAGGTCACAGATCTGTCAGTGGGTGAGCATCTGGGGGACAGTGATCACCGCTCCCTGACCTTTAGCATTATCATAGAAAAGGATAGAATCAGAGAAGACAGGAAAATTTTTAATTGGGGAAGGGCAAATTATGAGGCTATAAGGCTAGAACTTGCGGGTGTGAATTGGGATGATGTTTTTGCAGGGAAATGTACTATGGACATGTGGTCGATGTTTAATGATCTCTTGCAGGATGTTAGGGATAAATATGTCCTGGTGAGGAAGATAAAGAATGGTAGGGTGAAGGAACTATGAGTGACAAGTGAAGTGGAAAATCTAGTCAGGTGGAAGAAGGCAGCATACATGAGGTTTAGGAAGCAAGGATCAGATGGGTCTATTGAGGAATATAGAGTAGCAAGAAAGGAGCTTAAGAAGGGGCTGAGAAGAGCAAGAAGGGGGCATGAGAAGGCCTTGGTGAGTAGGGTAAAGGAAAACCCCAAGGCATTCTTCAATTATGTGAAGAACAAAAGGATGACAGGAGTGAAGGTGGGACCGATTAGAGATAAAAGTGGGAAGATGTGCCTGGAGGCTGTGGAAGTGAGTGAGGTCCTCAATGAATACTTTTCTTCAGTATTCACCACTGAGAGGGAACTTGATGACAGTGAGGACAATATGAGTGAGGTTGATGTTCTGGAGCATGTTGATATTAAGGGAGAGGAGGTGTTGGAGCTGTTAAAATACATTAGGATGGATAAGTCCCGGGGGCCTAGCAGAATATTCCCCAGGCTGTTCCATGAGGCAAGGGAAGAGATTGCTGAACCTCTGGCTAGGATTTTTATGTCCTCGTCCACGGGAATGGTACTGGAGGATTGGAGGGAGCCGAATGTTGTCCCCTTGTTCAAAAAGGGTAGTAGGGATAGTCCAGGTAATTATAGACCAATGAGCCTTACGTCTGTGGTGGGAAAGCTGTTGGAAAAGATTCTTAGAGATAGGATCTATGGGCATTTAGAGAATCATGGTCTGCTCAGGGACAGTCAGCATGGCTTTGTGAAGGGCAGATCGTGCCTAACAAGCTTGATAGAGTTCTTTGAGGAGGTGACCAGGCATATAGATGAGGGTAGTGCAGTGGATGTGATCTACATGGATTTTAGTAAGGCATTTGACAAGGTTCCACATGGTAGGCTTATTCAGAAAGTCAGAAGGCATGGGATCCAGGGAGGTTTGGCCGGGTGGATTCAGAATTGGCTTGCCTGCAGAAGGCAGAGGGTCGTAGTGGAGGGAGTACATTCAGATTGGAGGGTTGTGACTAGTGGTGTCCCGCAAAGATCTGTTCTGGGTCCTCTACTTGTGATTTTTATTAATGACCTTGATGTGGGGGTTGAAGGGTGGGTTGGCAAGTTTGCAGACGACACAAAGGTTGGTGGTGTTATAGATAGTGTAGAGGATTGTTGAAGATTGCAGAGGGACATTGATAGGATGCAGAAGTGGGCTGAGAAGTGGCAGATGGAGTTCAACCCGGAGAAGTGTGAGGTGGTACACTTTGGAAGGACAAACTCCAAGGCAGAGTACAAAGTAAATGGCAGGATACTTGGTAGTGTGGAGGAGCAGAGGGATCTGGGGGTACATATCCACAGATCCTTGAAAGTTGCCTCACAGGTAGATAGGGTAGTTAAGAAAGCTTATGGGGTGTTAGCTTTCATAAGTTGAGGGATAGAGTTTAAGAAGCGTGATGTAATGATGCAGCTCTATCAAACTCTAGTTAGGCCACACTTGGAGTACTGTGTCCAGTTCTGGTCGCCTCACTATAGGAAGGATGTGGAAGCATTGGAAAGGGTACAGAGGAGATTTACCAGGATACTGCCTGGTTTAGAGAATATGGATTATGATCAGAGATTAAGGGAGCTAAGGCTTTACTCTTTGGAGAGAAGGAGGATGAGAGGAGACATGATAGAGGTGTACGAGATATTAAGAGGAATAGACAGAGTGGACAGCCAGCGCCTCTTCCCCAGGGCACCACTGCTCAATACAAAAGGACATGGATTTAAGGTAAGGGGAGAGAAGTTCAAGGGGGATATTAGAGGAAGGTTTTTCACTCAGAGAGTGGTTGGTGCGTGGAATGCACTGCCTGAGTCAGTGGTGGAGGCAGACACACTAGTGAAGTTTAAGAGACTACTAGACAGGTATATGAAGGAATTTAAGGTGGGGGGTTATATGGGAGGCAGGGTTTGAGGGTCGGCACAACATTGTGGGCCAAAGGGCCTGTAATGTGCTGTACTATTCTATGTTCCCGATGGCAGCAGTGAGAAGGGGGCTTTCGGTAGCTGCTGCTGGGCGTTTTTTTTTCATGGGGTGGGATGGAGTGGCAGGGATTGCTGGAGATGGTAGTTTAGTAGGGAGAATGGGATGTGAGAATCTTGGTTAAGTGGAGAGTGGGATTTGGGAGGCCAGAGAAAGCAAAGGTCCAGACTGGATCGTTAAGAGCACATTTTGGCAATGATAGTGGTGGGGTTGATATTTTTAAGAAATATGGATTATATTCATTAACATTAATTACAAGATATTTCAAAGATATATAAAGATGATATAAAAGCGAATGCCAGTGGTACGGCAGCGATGGCTTTGTGCATATAGGAGCATTTGTTACCGGGTGGTCGTGTTCACTGCTCAGAGGGAACAGTGCGTAATTCCTGAATGACTTTTCCTTCCTCAATCTTGTCAATGTGGTCACCCTTCCTAATTATAGTTTCTTGTAACATTGCATGGGAAACTGAAACTGGAGATAATAGGACCATATTAAGGAGATTAAAATATCTGTTGCAACTTGTATAATTTCATATATCTTAAAAAAAAGTAACAGTCTTCATTCCCATTTTAAATTATATCCCTGTGTTACAGCTGTTCAGGTTAAGGAAATTTGCCCTTACAAAATTCATATCACCACCCAGAATTTTGAGTAACGGGCAAAATGCTGGGGGAGCTGAGTAGGTCAGGCAGCGTTTGTGGAGAGAAATAAAGAGTCACCATTTCGAGCCCGAGCCCTTCATCAGGACTAAATTTTGAAGTGGAGTAAAATTTCCTCTTGAACTTGTCGGGGTATATGGAAGAATAAAGTAAATAAATCAACCTACAATGTTAGTTCCCCAGTGTCATTTTGTAGCTGCACAAGCATATGGCGGTTCAATTTATGGAAAATGGCGATACAGCCCACTTCCTACAAATGCAGTTGTTGTCTGCTTCTGGCAATTTTCACATTGGTATCTGAAACTTGGGCTGCATTAGTTCACTGCCCATTATGCCACTGCTATCTTCATCAGGGATGTTTGTCTGTTTTGATACTTCTGCAACTCTTGTTCTTTTCCACTGTTTTCAGTGGTAAGGTTCATCACCTGGTTAACTTTGATTATTGAAATAAGGAGTCCCAATGAAGAGCTTCAGCCTTAAACCTCGATTCTTTCCATAGATGTTACCTGGCCTTGTGCATTCCTTCAGCATTTTGTGTTGGTGTTGGTCTTGGTCTGGATTTCCAGGATCTCTGAGGTTATTGAAATCTGTGTTTTTCGTGAAACTGTTATTTAGGCATCAGCATGCACCACTGACACCAGCACAAACTCTTTAATGACTGGAGTGTGAATCTCATGTTTCTCTGCTGGGCAGATTTAATTGGCACCTTCATACCGACTAAACTTGTTCTTTGACCGCTGTAACGTGTGTGTGTGTGTGTGTGTCTCTCTCTCTCTCTCTCTCTCACACACACACACACACACACACACACACACACACTCACACTCACACTCACACTCACACTCACACTCACACTCACACACACACCCCCCCCCCCCCCCCCCACCTGGAGGAACTCAGCAGGCCAGGCCACGTCAATGGGGGGGGGGGGTTAAAAAGGTCGATGTTTCAGGCTGACACCCTTCGGCAGGACTGGAGGAAAAAAGCTGAGGCGTAGATTCAAAAGGTGGGGAGAGAGAAACACCAGGTGATGGGTGAAACTTGGAGGGAGAGAGATGAAGAAAAGAGCTAGGATGAAAGAGAAAGAAGGCCATGGAAGAAAAGAAAAAGGGGGGAAGGAGCACCAGAGGGAGGCAATGGGTGGGCAAGGAGATAAGGTGAGGGAGGGAAAAGGGGATGGGAGGTGAGGGGGGGCATTACTGGAAGTTTCAGAAATCAGTGTTCATGCCATCAGGTTGGAGGCTACTCAAACGGAATATGAGATGTCATTCCTCTAACGTTAGTGTGGCCTTATCCCGATAGTGGAGGAGGCCACTGATGGACATATTGGAATGGTAATGGGAATTGGAATTGAAATAGGAGATCCTGCTTATTTTGGCGGATGGCGCGTAGATGCTCGGTGAAGTGGTCTCCCGATCTATGTTGGATCTCACCGACGTACAGGAAGCCACACTGGAAGCACCAAACACTGTAAATGACCCCAGTAGACTCACAGGTGGTGTCGCCTCACCTGGAGGGACTGGTTAGGGCCCTGAATGGTAGTGAGGGAAAGGTGTAGCACTTGTTCCACTTGCAAGGATAAGTGCCAGGAGGGAGATCAGTGGGGAGGGACGAATGGACAATGGAGTTGTGTAGGGAACAATCCCTGCGGATAACGGAAGGTCGGGAGGAGGGAAAGATGTGCTTGGTGGTGGGATCCCGTTGGAGGTGGCGAAAGTTTAGGAGAATTGTGTGCCAGACTTGACCCCTGCCCATTATTTACTTTGCTGCTGGAAATCTGAAACGAACAAGGAATCACTCAGCAAGTAGAAAAGAAACAGAGAGCTGAGCCAGTTTCTCATTCCACAAGTGCTCCTGGGCCTTCTACGTGTCCAGGTTTTCAGTCTGAACCAACTCTGTGGCTATTTGCTGAACAATCGTGGACAGAGAAAATACTGAACAAGATTAGTTATCTGGTGGCTGGATGTGAAGCAGCAGATCTGTGTAACTTTTTTTAGATATTGATTTGTAGAAATGCAATGTATGTGCTCTCAGTTCTACTTTCTGTAACGAGTTGCTTTGCTGAATGTCCATTGGGAGTTTCTGTGATTTACCCTGGTACACCACTTCGACAAGCGGCTCACAAGGTGAGAGTAGGACCGGCGGGCCTCATAACCTGGTGAGACGGGGGCATGTCTGTTCTAGCACGTGAAATCCGCTCTGGCGTACTGGGCAGTAGGACGCTACTGCAGTGCTGTGTGGAGAGCGAAGGGCAGGGCACAGAAGACATCGTGGCCATTCACTGTAACCAAGGAAGGCACCAGTCTGTGACACCTGTTCGTACCACTTCTGGGGTTGGGGGAGTGGAAATGCCCCAGTGCAATGGCTTTTCCACATTAAAAACTTTCTCGCAGAGGTTTGCGGTCATTGTCAAACATAATTGACAACCACCACCCTATAAGAATATAGAGTTTAAAAAAAAAAGTTACCTTTGACATTCCCCCCCCCCCCATATTTTCCTCCAGTCACCTTAAAATTATGCCCCCTCATATTAGACATTTCCATCTTGGCGGGGGCGGGGGGGCAAGTCTCAGACTAGACACTCGATCTATGTCTTTTATCATCTTGTACACCTTTATCAAGTCACCTCTTATCCTCCTTTGTTTCAAAGAGAAAAGCCCCAGTTTGTTCAACGTATCGACATAGAATAGTGTGGATCCTTTGGCCCACAATGTTGTGCTAACCTTTTGACCTACTCCAAGATAAAACTAACCTTTCCCCTCTACGTAGCCCTCCACTTTTCTTTCATCCATATGCCTTTCTCAGTCTGTTGAAGGTCAGCAATATGTCTGCCTCTACCACCACCCCTGGTAGCATGTTCCAAGCGTCCACCGCTCGCTGTGTGTATTTAAAAACAAACTTCCCTCTAACACCCCCCACTTGTATTATCCTCCACACATCTTAAAATTGTGCCCCCTTGATTTAGCAGTAAGCAATAGTTGTAGAGGCAAAGGAAAATGCAAGGACGGAACATTGACGGGAAGACGATGCTGGTGGAGGTTGTGGGTGGTGTCTGAAGAGCAGGTTGAGCAGGTTGCGGCAAAAGGTCTGTTTCTGTACGGTAATCGCACGGCTTAGGTCCCAGCATGCAGATCACGGTGGACATGGTGGTCGCTTCTCTACTCTTTTCCCTCGAAAGACGAAAAGAGGAGTCTAACAAAATCACTGTGCTCGAGGTGTGAGTAAAAGGCCTCGATGTTTTAACCGTCCTCAGAAATGAGGCATTGAGACCGAGCTGGGGATGACTGGGGCGGAGCAATTAAGCTGAGTGGTAATTTACCTCCCTCGCTCTTTTATCACCCGTCGGAATGATCTGAAGCCGGCCAGCGATGACCTGAACGACTGTGTAGACATGGCAGACGACTGGAGTCTGGCAGATCGAAAGGGCGCGGAGTCAGCAGAAAGTGCCTGCATCAACGAGCTGGCTTCTGAGGGAGGGAGAGGGCCACTCCGACCTGTGGCCAGAGTGGAGGAGACTGTCACTCCAGGGCGGGACTCCTCACCACCGCGAGCTGACTTTTCTTGGTGTTGCTACTGGCTGTCTTTCGAGACAGAAGAATGGTAACTACTGTGACTGTGAACGACGAGACACAAGCTGGTGGGTATCAAAGTCTTTATTCAGCAAAACAAGCAGCAGGCATCATATTCGAGACATTCTTGGACGAAGACACCTGCTTGACCTAATATTACGTAACATTTTTATATGCTAAAGATCAAAGCAAGGATCATAGCGGGGTAACTATAGTTACAATGTATCTGTAATGCTTCCTTTGAATTACATATAGTTTTCAAACACCTCCATCTTCACACCCACACTCCAAACAACCAAAATGAATGTTAATCCCGACTCTGGGCCACGTTCATGCATATGCGAGCATCTGTGGTTAAATGGAGTGTTTCTTTGTAATCAACCCCAAAATGCAGCTTCAGGATGACCATTGTTCAGAGTTGCATTTTAAATTCGACCTATCATCCATTATTCAGGTCTGAAGACTGACTGCTGTGGGAATTAGTATTTGCTATGAACCACAGCTCCAGAATATGCCCTAATACCAGTCAAGGAGCAGAAAAATATTGACGGAAATTCAATTAGGATGGACTGCAAATCAGAGTCTGTTGGTGTGTGTGTGTACACACACACTCATTCCATGGAGGGGAATAAAATTTGATGTTTTGGGCCAAAACCTGTTATCACTGTGGTTAATAAACTGGTTTCAGTTCATGCACATACAGGTTTCTGAGAAGAAGCTGATGGCATAGATCATATATGTCAAACTCAAGGCCCGCTGGCCAAATCCGGCCCGCGGTGGAATGATCTTTGGCCCGCGAGATAATATCTAATTACTATTAAAGCTGGCCCCAGTAATCGAAGCGCCTATGGCGTATGATATGGCTAATGCTGAGTTTATTCAGGTACCAGGTTTTCAGGGTTTTTAGTGTTTATTCGGCAGTCTTGCTCGGCAGTCTTCTTCATAAGAAACGGAATTTGTAAAGTGAAACACTTTGTAATTATAGCAGCGACTGAGACACATGAGAGCAGGCTGAAAAAACGGAGGCAACGAAAGCTGCGTTCGCACGCGTCCGACTGATCCGGCCCGCATGAAGCTGCATTTTGCTCAATCCGGCCCGTGACCGAAAATGAGTTTGACACCCCGGCATAGATGATCTGGAAATATAATCTATCTCTTACAGGGTTTCTTGTTTTGGTTTTTTTGGTATCAAAACTTTTAGAAACATCTGTGTTTCTTGGAGAAAATGATGCTGGGGCAGATGTTCATTCGAAAGAGGATCCCGCCTGCATTTGCTGCTTCTCTTTTCTTTTAATGGAGACTTGTGAAACTTTGCTGCTAAGGCAGCAGGTTCTGCTGTGGTTTGTTGGTTGGTCCTGTTGCCTGCTTGGGATATTACGTAGTCATTAGAAGAGTCTGGCTGTCTGTGGCAATACTTGGTGTTGGCTTTGAGTTGAAAGGCAATGGATTGCTGACAATATGATGGGAGTATGTCGATCGGACTTGGCTTGAGGCAAGTGAAAGAAAAACAGCTCCTGCTCTTTGGCAGTTCAGTCCTCTCCAGAGGGCAGGAGTGCTGACGCTCATGGCAGGATTTCTGTGTAAAACGAAACTGAAATTTCACAAAGGTCTGGCATTGTAAAATCTTCCCTAACAGGAAAAACAATCTTGAAAAGAATGTGGCAGATTACTGGACATATAATTAGGCAGTCACCTATATCAAGTCTTGCTTTTGTTTAATACTTTGACAATATTGATTGAAATCCCACAGAATCTCACTGTCATGGGGTTGCACTGGTCAATTAGAAGTTTAAAAGTACCTTGTGTTGATTTTTGTGTTTGAAGCAAATTACATGAAATGTTTAGGAAGTCAGACAGCATCAGTGGAAACTGAGAAGGTTAGTGTTAGCACTGTTTCACTTTCTATCTGATTTGTTGAGTGCTTCTAACAATTTCTATTTATACATTGGATTTCCATCACTTGTAGCTTTTTTGATTTTTTTTGTTTCTTTTGTTGACTTTAATACTAAGGGCAGAAGCCTGAGATCTCCAGTATATAAACACATGGAACAGGACTGTACAGAAGTAAAAACACAGGAGATTCTGCAGATGTTGGAAATTCGGAGACAGACACACACACACACACGTGCACATGCACACTCAGCAGGTCAGGCAGCATCTGCGGTTAAGAAAGCGTACGGTGTATTGGCCTTCATCAGTTGTGGAACTGAATTTAGTTAATGTTGCAGCTATATAGGACCCTGGCCAGACCCCACTTGGAGTACTGTGCTCAGTTCTGGTCGCCTCACTACAGGAAGGATGTGGAAACCATAGAAAGGGTGCAGAGGAGATTTACAAGGATGTTGCCTGGATTGGGGAGCATGCCTTATGCGAATAGGTTGAATGAACTTGGCTTTTTCTCCTTGGAGTGACAGAGGATGAGCGGTGATCTGATAGAGGTGTATAAGATGATGGGAGGCATTGATCATGTGGATAGTCAGAGGCTTTTTCCCAGGGCTGAAATGGTTGCCACAAGAGGACACAGGATTAAGGTGCTGGGGAGCAGGTACAGAGGAGATGTCGGGGTACGTTTTTTTTTACACAGAGAGTGGCGAGTGCGTGGAATGGGCTGCTGGCAACGGTGGTGGAGGCGGATACGATAGGGTCTTTTAAGAGACTTTTGGATAGGTACATGGAGCTTAGAAAAATAGAGGGCTATGGGTAACCCTAGTGATTTCTAAAAGGCACATGTTCGGCACAACTTTGTGGGCCAAAGGATGTGTATTGTGCTGTAGGTTTTCTGTGTTTCTATGAATAAAGTCTATCTTTTGTTCCTGATTAAGGGTCTCTGCCTGAAGTGTTCCTCCAGTATTTTTTGTGTGTGTGTGTGTGTGTGCGCGCACGCGCGCGTGCGTGCGTGTACACGTACAGGAACAGGCCTTTCAGTCCACCATGTGTGGGCTGCTATAGCTCCAATAAAAACCACACGTCTGCCTGCCCTCAAATCACTGCCTTCTATTGTTCCTGTCTTAACTCTCTTAAATGTTGCTATCACATCCATTTCTTTTTCTTCTGGTGGCTGTATGTTCCTATCACCTGTACACTCTATATGATAGCTTAAAAATTGCCAGCTAAATCTTCTTGAAACTTTCCCTCTCTCACCTTAAAGTTTTACCTTTGTACTGCTTGACATTTCCACTTTGGGAGGTGGGGGGGGGGGGGGGGAGGACTTTTATCTACCCTTTCTATGTCTCTCTGTTTTTATATTCTTGTATACGGTCCAGTGCTGCAGAGAAAACAGTCCGTGTTTGTTCAGCCTCACCGTTGTGTAGTACGCTGTGATCCATGCAGGATCCTGGCAATACTAACAAGGACCTAAGGGTTAACCTATGAGGAGTGTTTGATGGCTCTGGGCCTGTACTTGCTGGAGCTTAGAAGAATTTGGGGGGGGGGGGGGGGGTGAGAAATCTGACTGGAACTATTGAATATTGAAAGGTCTGGGTAGAGTGAATGTTTCACGTAGTGGGGGAGTCTAGGATCAGGGGACGCATCCTCAGAACTGAGGGACATCCATTTAGATCAGAGATGAGGAATTTCTTAAGCCAGAGGCTGGTGAATCCATGGAACTCATTGCCACAGATGGCTATGGAGGCCAAGTCATTGGGTATATTTAAGGTTGAGGTTGATGGGTTCTTGATTAATCAGGATCTCAAAAGTTACAGGGAGAAGGCAGAAGAGGGAGATAGGGATAATAAATCAGCCATGATGGAATGGCAGAGCCAACTTGATGGTCCGAATAGCCGAATTCTGCTTGGTATAACAAGTGCAGGTTTTTTTTCCCCCCGATTATAGCTCTCTGACATATACAACCAAGTTTTTCCACATCTCATTACAAGGAAGCAAGTGGAGAGAATGCTTTGAGTAGAATCTCGAGTGGTTCTGGGGGAGTTTGGATGTGGTCTCACCGTTCCCTCGCTTGGCAAGAGAACAGCACACGCGGAATGCTGCTTAGCAGGTCAGTCAGAGTCTGTGGAAAGGAAGAAAGAGCCGGTGTTTCAGGCTGGGACCCTTCATCAGACTGTCATGAGTCCTAATGAAGGACCCTTCACGAGTCCTGATAAAGGGTCTTGGCCCGAAACGTTGACTCTTTATTCTCTTCCATCAATGCTCCAGCATTCGTCCACCCCCGGCCCCAACATTTTGTGTGTGTTCCTCTGAATCTCCAGCACCCACAGAATCTCGTGTTCATGAGCTGGGCGAGCAAACTGAAAGGCACCTGGAGTTGCTGTTTGAAATAGATCACCTTTGATTGATCTCCCAGAAGCTTTATTGGAAACCGGTGCGCACCGGGAGACCAAAGGGCATGAATTTGGTATAGCTGCTTCATTTTCAGTTGATGAGATTATCAGTAAAGCTACATTTTGATAACAGAGTGTTGGCTGCAGGAAGATTTAATTAAGTCGCAGTCCACGTCCTGATGACAGAATGAAATGATTATCTCTAGGTCTAACAGCAAACCTAGTTTTCTGTTACAATGGGTACAAACAATTAATCAAGTTCCTTAAAGTTGGGTGTGGTCGCTGCTGTGTTCCAACGTCTCTACTTGTAGGCTTTGTCTGCGGTTTCCCATAACCGTATTAGCACAATCCACGTCCCTATCTACTAATCATTGGCTCTCTTTCTTCTTTCCCAGCACCAAGAATGATGACCCTAGGCAGAAAATTTCAGTGAGAGCTTTGTTATCAGTTCTAATGGAGTGCTAATCAGCTCCAGGAACCGTTTACTTTGTTTTTTACGATGTCATCATTTCCCTACACCAAACCATATTGTCCTTTATAACTTGGATCCTTCACATTTAGTTTCAAATGTTTTGTCACCGTGCGAGGTGCTCTGTTGATTGCAGTGTGTCCGAATATTTGGCCTCTAGATGCTTTTCAGTCACCCAATTGGACATTATTTCGGACACTCAATTGTGATGTGGGGAGGAAATCTCGTCACTCATTGGCTGTGTGGGGAACTTTTTGCATCGTGGTCCGGAATGTTGCCTAAGTTGGCTCATAAATAGGATCTATGTGCGTGTTTATGGAATTGTTTGTGGAAAGCCGCGCTACTAGGATTTCCCTTGCATGCCACGTGTTTGCTTGTGCCGTGACTTTCACTGATGCCCAGCTGTATTTGTGCCCCTCTCGAACTTCATGGGGAGAGCTGGTCAAGGCGCTTTACAGCCAGTTGGTGTTCATGGATTGTTGTGGATAGTTTTCTCCCAGTCTGGCTGATAAATTATTGTTCTCTATTACAACCAATCCAAAATTAGGACCTAAGTGGCACTGTACAGTACAAAGTACTTGAAATGGGTCCTCTTGTGAAAATGGGAATGTTGCAAGCTTTTGTCTTGATGAAAGACCTCGGCCCGAGCGTTGACTGTTTACTCCTTTTCTCCGGGGGGGGGGGGGTGTGGGTGTGTCTCTGAATTTCCAGCATCTGCAGAATTTCTTGCCTTCACAAATTTTTGCGGCAAAGTTTTGAATTTACAACACTACAGGCCAATATTCTACCGACCTTTAACCTCCATTTTCCTTGCAACCATATGCCTATCTAAGAGTCTCTTAAATCTCCCTCATGTATCGGCCTTGGCCTTCATCTCTGGCAGCATGTTCTACACACCCACCACTCTCTGTATTTTAAAAGAAAAGAACTTGCCTCTGATATTACCCCCTATACTGTCCTCCAATCACCTTAAGATTATGCCCCATATTAAACTGTAAGGCATAGGGGCAGAGTTAGACAATTCAGCCCATCGAGTCTGATGTACAATTAGATCAAAGCTATTTTCTCTCTCAACCCTTTTCTCCTTTCTTCTTCCTGTAACCTTTGACACCCTTACTAACCAAGGACCTATAAACCTCCGCCTTTAGTACATCCAATGACCTAGTCTCCACAGCTTCCTGCAGAAACAAATTCCACAGATTCGCTAAAGAAATTCCTCTTCCTCTCTGTCCTAAAGGGATATCTTATTCTGAGGCTCTGCCCTCTGGTCCTAGACTCTCCCACTATTGGAAACTTCCTCTCCAGGCACCATCTATCTGCACAAGGTGAAATAGGTTGCAGAAACTTGTAAAAATTAGTCAGCTCGGTTATGGGTGGCAGTCTCCGTGGTATCCGAGACATCTTCAAGGAGTGATTCCTTGGAAGGTGTTGCTCATCATTAAAGATCGCCACCATGCAGACATGTTGTCTTCACCAAGTTACCGTTGGGGAGGAGGTACAGAAGCCTGAAGGTACTCACTCAGCAATTCAGGATTCTCCCCCTTTGCCATCCGATTTCTAAATGGACATTGAACCGGTGAACACTACCTCACCACACCTTATTTGTTATCTTACAATACTTATTTTACTATTTAATAGACACGTAACTCAGTTTTCCTCTCTATTTATCATGTATTTTATTGAACTGCTGCCACAAAGTTAACAAATTTCATGACATTTGCCGGTAATGATCAATCTGATTATGATTCTGTCTAAGTGTTTCAGTTTATTGCAGGACTATTGTTAGTATGTTAAACAGGAACCTTTCCGTAATGCATTTTCCTGCTGCTTGCTCTCTGTTAGGCAGACTTCCCTTAAGAAGGCACTGACAAACCACTTCTGTAGAAAAAAAGATATGCCAAGCACAGTCATCGTCATGGGGCCATGATTGCCAACGTCATTTGACAGAGCACGTGATACCTTGTGGCCTTGGCAACGTTAGGGATCACTCCCTGGTTGAACAGTCCATGGGGGGAGGTGGGGGCTCCGTATTGTAGTGGTTAGGGTCATTCTGTTACAACTTGGGGCATTCTGGGTTTTGGAGTTCAGTTACGGTGTCGTCTGTATGGCTTTCCCATGGAATGTGTGGGTTTTCTCTGGGGGTTCTGCTTTCCTCCCACGGCCCAAAGGGGTACCGGCTAGGTTAATTGGTCATTGATTATGTTAGGGTAAAATCGGGGTTGGTGGGGTTGCTAGGGCAACGTGGCTTGAAGGGCCTACTCTGCACCGTATCACTAATTAATAATTAAAGAAAACTTTACTGTCAGGACAAGGACACATATCAACCCTCTGCTAATCTCAGCATTCGCTACCTGAGCCCTTACACTGTGACTCCTACTCTCCACTGCAGTAGGAAATTCCCCTCTCTGCAACACCATGTCCATAGAGAAGAACTAAACCTCAAAAAGTGATGCGTCAAAAAGGCGGCATCCATCATTAAGGACCCCCATCGCCCAGAACATGCCCTCTTCTCACTGCTACCATCAGGGAGGAGATACTGAGATTCTGGAACAGCTTCTTCCCCTCAGTTTCTGAACAGACAATGAACCCATGAACACTACCTCTCTACTTTTTAATTTCTATTTTTGCACTACTTATTCAATTTAACTACTTAGCTGGTATACTTTAATTCATAATTTTTCTCTATTATTATGTGTTGCAATGTACAACGGGGGCTGAGACAAATTTCAGGACTTATGCCACTGACGTAAAACCTGATCCTGATTCCTGTCCACAGACCGAAGGTGGGGTGACCCTCTCCAAGACCCTCGCTCTCCAGAACCTGCTAGTTTATAGCATTGGCTATGATTTCTGAAATCATTGATGTCAGAGGTAGACTTAGTTACACAGTGGTGGGTACCTGCAGTGCCAGGGTGATGGTGGGGACATTTTAACAGATTCTTGGGCACATGGATGGTAGAAAATGGAGAGCTATGTAGTAGGGAAGAGTTAGATTGATCTTCGAATAGCTTAAAAGATCGTGAGCCGAAGGGCCTGTACTGTGCTACCGGGTTCTATGTTTCATTGTGGACCAGCTGCTTAGAAGCTTGTTTTTCTTAAAAATTAAGAATATTATTTAGTGTTATCTGCCAATAATATTGTAAAAATACATACCTTCTCAAGTGTAATGTTTATGTGCCATGTCGTATGACGTAGGTGGGCGATCACAGTCTTTCCGTGACTGTGATTGCTCTTGGAAAATTTTTCTGCAGGAGTGGTTTGCCATTGCCTTCTGGGCAGTGTCTTTATGTACTGGGTGACCCCCCCCCCCAGCCATTACTAGTACTGTTCCGAGACTGTGCGTACCAGCTGCTCATACAACCATCCACCACCTGTTCCGATGCCTTCACGTGGGCACGGTCAGGGAACTGAGCAAGTATCGCACCTTTCCAAAGGGTGACCTGCAGACTAACGAAGTGTCTTACATCTCCTTTGGTAGTGACGTGTCTCCAACCCGCCACCCCATTTGCTGAAGCTGATGCGTTTTTAAAATTTCTCTTGTTTTCACCTGCTTTAGCCTTTGACAGCAGATGTATTTTTGGAAAAGAAAAGCTGTTCTCCAAACTGCTTAAAGTTGATTGAGTCACAGACGTAGTAATGTTGGTTGCTGCAGAAGCTTCCTCTTTTGGAGGGCCTTGAAGAATGATGACGTTCCACATTATATTAAACTTCCTAACCACATGTCAAATGTTGCATTAGTCAGGTAATACACTTTTCAGTGTTCACTCCTCTTGTTCTCTTTTGGTAGAATAAACTCTAACTTCGTGGTGTTGATCTCACCAGGGTCTTGTGGCTTGCAACACCTCTGTCATCTCCATCGCAGTGCAAACTTTTTCTATAACTTTCTACTCCCTTCAATCCCATCTCTTTATCTGGATGTGTCTAATCCCATTGTGCAGCATCGCATCTCTTCCTGTTCTGAGTTTCTCAGAATTCTCTTGTCAGCTATGTTCTTGCGAAATCTACTTGCTGTATTCTGTACAGAAGATGTCATATTGCTGTTTGTACAATGATAATGGCTATTCAAAGGCTTTGATGAGGATTCTACAACGGGTGGTCAAAACTGTCCAATATATCACCAGCACTAGCCTACCTGCCACTAGGGTGCTGGGAGAAGGGCCAGTAACATCATGAAGGATCCCACCCACCCTGCTCATGGACTGTTTGTCCCACTTCCATTGGGGAGGAGGTTATGTAGCATCCACACCAGGACCACCTGACTCAGTTACTTTCCCCAAGCAATAAGGCTGATCAACACCCCCACCCACTAACCCACCCCTCCACACCCCTCACCACCACTACTTTATCATTTCCTCCCAGTCACCTTTATGTACAGACTCTCAATAGACAATAGGTGTAGGAGTAGGCCATTCGGCCCTTCAAGCCAACACCACCATTCAATGTGATCATGGCTGATCATCCACAATCAGTACCCCGTTCCTGCCGTCTCCCCATATCCCTTGACCCCGCTAGCTATAAGAGCTCTATCTAACTCTCTCTTGAAAGCATCCAGAGAATTGGCCTCCACTGCCTTCTGAGGCGGAGCATTCCACAGATCCACAACTCTCTGGGTGAAAAAGTTTTTCCTCAAACTTCTTCTGTTCTGTTATGGATATCCAATCTATGTCTATAAGCTATCCTATGTATTTATATTTATTGTATTCTTTATCTTGATGGTTTTTGTGCTGCATCGGATCTGGAGTAACAATTATTTTGTTCTCCTTTACACTTGTGTACTGGAAATGACATTAAGCAATTTTGAATCTTGATAGTATTTTATTGCATTTTATGTAAATTGTAGAACTTGGCACCAATTCTTTCAGACTAAAACTGATTCCCCTTGTTGTCAGCACAGCAGAGCTCCTTAATATGCTTTGCATTTGCCAACAGAGTGACGAGGTTGGCCACTACAATCACACAGTGCCAAGCATATGGGGTTTTCACAGAAATATCTAATACAACTTGGATTCAGGTTTATTAGCACTGACATATGTTGTGAAATATGTTTTGCTACAGCATTAGGGTGTAGTACATAAAAATTACTATACATTACTATGTATTAAAAAGGTAAAATGGTGAGGAAGAGTTCATGACCGTCCAGAAATCTGATGGTGATGGAAGGAGCTGTTTCTCAAACATTGGGAGTGTGCCTCTGGGCTCCTGTTCCACTTCATTGATGGTGGTAATGAGAAGAGGGCATGTTCTGGGTGCTTCATGGTGGATGCCGTCTTCCTGAGGGACCGCGCTTTGAAGATGTCCTTGATAGTGGGTAAGGAAGTGCCCATGATGGAGCTGGCTGAGTTTGCAACCATCGGCAGCTTTTCCCAGTCCTGTGCCCCCATACCAGACAGTGATGCAGCCAGTCAGAATACTCTCCACGGAACATCTATAGAAATTTGCTGGAGTTTCTCATGATTTACCAAATCTTCTGAAACTCCTAATAACATATAGCCACGGGTGTGTCTCCTTAGTATAATTGTGTCAACAAGTTGGGCCCAGGATACATCTTCAGAGATGTTGACACCCAGGCACTAGGTGCAGTGAGGTAGTGTTTATGGGTCCATTCAGAAATCGGATGACGGTGGGGGGGGGGGGGGGGAGTAGCTGTTCCTGAATTGTTGAGTGTGTGCCTTCAGGCTTCTGTACCTCCTCCTTGATGGTAGCGATGAGAAGAGGGCATGTCGTGGGTGATGGAGGTCCTTAATGATAGATGCAGCCTTTTGGAGGCATTGCCTTTTGAAGATGTTCTTGATGTTGGGGAGGCATCCTCGATGCTGTTTCAGCCCAAAACATAGACTGTTTATTTCCCTCCGTAGATGCTGCTTGACCTGCTGAGTATTTTGTAGGTGTTACTCAAGATTTCCAGTATTTCATGTCTCAATGTTCCCATGTCCAAAATTCCTGGGGTCTCTGCAGGTGATGAAAAATTCTCTGGAGACAAGGTTTGCCATTAATAGATACATGGGTGGACAGAGCCGCCTTACCATTGCAATATCCCACAGTGTAGAAAGCGGTTGGGGTAACATTACTACAGTGCCAGAGACCCCGGTTCAATTCTGCCACTGTAAGGTGCTTGTATGTTCTCCCTGTGCCCGTGTGAGTTGCCTCCAGATCTCCAGTTTCCTCCCACATTCGGGTTAGTAGGTTAATTGGTCACATGGGTGGAATAGTGTGGCACGGTTTGTTGTGTTGGAAGGGCCTGTAATCAGGCCCTAACTCTACATAAATAAATAAATACCTGTTCAGGTGTTGGATTGTGTGCGTAATCCAGGTATTATTTTATCTCTCAAATCTTCAACGAAGACCAATATCAAGCTGAATATTGGATTCCTCCAGCTCTAGTTGTTAGATACATGGGTTTATGACTAAAGGGGGAAAAAAATTGCTGGAGTTGTTTAACCCTTTAGTGCACAGGTTTATTAGGTGCATCAAACATCAACTTGCCAACAAAAGCAAACTGCCGATATTTACAAAACGATATCTACAAGTAAACACAATAATAGCTCTGTGAACTCCTCACAGCCCTTGTCTCTCTCTCTCTCTCACACTCGGCACAAGAACACACCATCTTTATTTACCCATAAAGCTAACATAAGACTAAGAATGATTTAGAATATAATGCACCCCACAATGTCATTGCAAAATAAACAGAAGTATCTGCCTGACGAAGGGTCTCGGCCCGAAACGTCGACAGCGCTTCTCCTTATAGATGCTGCCTGGCCTGCTGTGTTCCACCAGCATTTTGTGTGTGTTATCTACCTTAAATACAGTATACAAACAACATGTACACATCCCCGTTACTAAAGAAATGGAATAGTCTGCCATGTATGGCGGGAAAAGCACCATAAACCATCCTGAGCGTATCAGCCTAGTTTAGGACCCACTATGAGAATAACCGGGGGAGACATGAAGTTCATACACTCAGCAGAGTGACAAGTAAGAGTGTGTGTAAGTAGCACATTTACTGACTTATCTGTCACATGAGTATAATCACACTTAGGAGGATCTGGAGACACAACAGGTTGCAAATGCTGGAAACTGAACTAACACACAATCTGCTGGAAGAACTCAGCCAGTCGAGCAGCATCTGCGGAAGGAAAGGAATTGTCTGTGTTTCAGATAGAACCATTTTTGTTGGACTCTCCTACACCATTAAGAGGATCTAATGGTGTGATACACTTGCTGGGAATTTTCTTAGCATAAAGCTGTACTTTACATGTCTTGGTGTGTACTCTTTATTAGAGAGATTAAGGCAAATTAAAGTTTCATTGAAGTCTTGGCCCCATTTTTTTGATTTGCCATTCTTTCCATCTTAATTAGAGCTAGGACTGTTCACAAGGTAAATATAAAAATGGACTTAATATCATCCCGTACTGGGAGAACAAAGGACAATGGGGTCAAGAAAGAAAATAAATCAGGCATGATGGAATGGCAGCGCAGGCTCGATAGGCTGAAAAATTCAAAGTAAATTTATTCTCTGAATATATCTATGTCACCTTGTACAGTCCTGAGACTCATTTTCTTGCAAGCATTCACAGTAGAAGAAAGTACAATAGAATTAATGAAAAACTACACCCAAACAAATACTAACAACCAACGTGGAAATACAAATGAATTAGTAATGCTGAGAACATGAGTTGTAGAGTCCTTGAAAGTGAGTCCGCAGGCCACGTTCAGTGGTCAGTTTGGTGTCGAGAGTGAAGTTATCCACACTGGATTGGGAGCCTGATGGTTGAAGGGAATAAAAAGTACAGAGTAAATTTATCACCTTGACAGATGCTGCTTGTCTTGCTGTGTATTTAAAGAATTCTGTGCTCTTTCTAGCATCCACACTACATTGTCTCTCTAGAAAGGGAAATCGGGAGAATGCGTGGCAGGTCTTATCCAGGGCTCAGCAGTGGAAAGGGTGAAGCTATGTAATTGAAAACTTTTTTTTGTCAAGCAAAGTCCTTGTTGCTTTTCCCTTCATAATTATAGTAAAATTATAGTCCCAGGACACCTTCTGCATGATCAAGAAAGCTCACCAAAGCCACTACTTTCTGAGGAGGCTGAAAAGGGTTGGACTGTACCCATCAATATTCATGTCACTCTACAGATAAAAAGTAGAGAGCATCCTGACCAGCTGTATTACTGCAGGGTACAGAAACGTCACTGCAGCATACAGACTGGCTCTACAGTCAGAACCGTCCAACGCATCACCAGCAACAGCACGTTCGCCATCAAGGACGTGTGTATGTATTAAAAGGGCTAGTAACATTATGGAGGGTCCCACCAACCCAGCTCGTGGACTGTTTGTCTGTCCCACTCCCATCAGGGAGGAGGCTATGCAGCATACCCACCAGGACCTCCAGATTCGAACACAGTTACTTTCCCCAAGCAGTAAGGTTGATTAACACCTTCACACCCCCCACCACCACTACTTCATCAATTCCTGTCAGAGTCACCTTATGTATAGCCTCGCCTCACTTTATGGACATGCAGTCAATCTATGTATATAAGCAATCTTGTGTATTTATATTTATTGTGTTTTTTATTACATAATTATTATTGCAGAATAATGTTATGGCAGAATATAGTATTAATGGTAAGACTGTTGGCAGTGTGGAGGATCAGAGGGATCTTGGGGTCCAAGTTCATAGGACGCTCAAAGCAGCTGTGCAGGTTGACTCTGTGGTTAAGAAGGCATATGGTGTATTGGCCTTCATCAATTGTGGGATTGAATTTGTCTTGTCTTGTGCACACTGCACCGACCACCGCCACTGGGCTATAAACGTGCAGGAGCAGTGTGTGGTTAAGTGCCTCGGCTGAGGCTCGAACTAACGACCTTCAGATCGCCAGCCCAAAGCCTTAACCACTTGGCTGCACGCCAACAATTTTGGAGCCGAGAGGTAATGTTGCAGCTATATAGGACCCTGGTCAGAGCCCACTTGGAGTACTGTGCTCAGTTCTGGTCACCTCACTACAGGAAGGATATGGAAGCTATAGAAAGGGTGCAGAGGAGATTTACAAGGACGTTGCCTGGATTGGGGTGTATGCTTTATGAGAACAGGTTGAATGAACTTGGCCTGAGGATGAGAGGTGACCTGATGGAGGTGTATAAGATGATGAGAGACGTTGATCATGTGGATAGTCAGAGGCTTTTTCCCAGGGCTGAAATGGTTGCCACAAGAGGACACAGGTTTAAGGTGCTGGGGAGTAGGTATAGAGGAGATATCGGGTAAGTATTTTACGCAGAGAGGAGTGAATGCGTGGAATGGGCTGCCAGCAACGGTGGTGGAGGCGGATACAATAGGGTCTTTTAAGAGACTTTTGGATAGGTACATGTAGCTTAGAAAAATAGAGGGCTATGGGTAAGCCTAGTAATTTCTAAGATGGGGACATGTTTGACACAGCTTTGTGGGCCGAAGGGCCTGTATTGTGCTGTAGGTTTTCTATGTTTCTATTATTATATTCTTTATCTTTTACGTGTGTTTTTCCTGTGCTGTATCGGATCAGAGTAAAATTTATTTCATTCTCCTTTACGCTTGTATACAGGAAATGACATCAAACAATCTTGAATTCTATCACTAATAATTCTGTGAAGTGCGTCAATACCTGATTAACCATGCAGTTTAATCAATCTGTGAATAATTCCTGCCATTTCCCCAGTATGGATAAGACCGGTCTGTTTGACTTACTAAATTGTAAATACTTTTGTAACATGTCTCGTGAGTTCCACTGTGAGTGCACGGCAATTGACCACAAGGATCACATTGCCAAGCGTAAAATTGTTTTGATGACATGCTAGATTGGATTTTTGGCCTTGTATAACTGTATCAAAGAAAAACTTTTGGAAGGAAAAATTGATCTTGGTCTCGCACGCTGTGTGCAGTACTGCGCATAAGTCTTGGGCATATGTAAAAAAATACTATGAAGTGAAGTTGCTTTCAAAAATGATGAAGTTTACAAATATTTAAAAAATTACTATAAAGAGCAATTAACAGTAAAAACTAAATCAAATCAATATTTGTTGTGACCACCTTTGCCTTGAAAACTGCATCAATTCTCTTGGGTACACTGGCGAGCAGTTTTCTAAGAAAGTCAGCTGGTAAGTTGTTCCAAGCATCTTGGTGAACAGTTCTTCTACAGACTTTGTCTTTCTTGCTTTTGTCTCTCCAGGTAATCCCAGACAGCCTTGATGATGTTGAAATCAGGGCTCTGTGGAGGCCATAAAAGAAATCTAGGGTGCCTAAGACTTTTTCACAATACTGTTTTCTTTGTCTTCACCAGAAAAAATAGGTCCTTTGTCTTCTTGGCCCAAAGCATCAAACTGTTCATTCTGCTCAATAGATGCTACCTGACCTTTTGAGTTCCTCCAGCATTTTGTGTCTGTTGCTCTGGGTTTCCAGAATCCAGAATCTTTTGTGTTTATTCTTTGTCTTTAAGATGCTTTGGACCCCCTTCTGGATTTGAACTGACCTGTATGGCCAATTACGGTACAATCTGTAGTCGTCGTCGTTCCCCCCCCCCCCCCCCCATCGTGAAAGTTACAGCTAGGCAACGGTTAAAATGTTCTTAGAATCAGAATCAGGTTTAATATCATTGGCATATGTTGTGTTATGTTGTCTAGTGGCAGCAGTACATTAAAAATAATTAAAAAAAACTAACTTGCAATAAAAAATATACATTAAAATAAATTAAATTAGTAGAAAAGGTAGTGTGCATGAGTGCATCGTCCATTCAGAAATGTGATGGCAGTGGGGAAGAAGCTTGAAAGTTTGGGTGTGAGCTGCTGACAGATGAGAATGCAGACTCTCATGCAGTCCCCAGCTGAATAAATCCTCCAGCAGCTGAATGTTCTTTTGGACAGCCTTTTCTGAGCGTGGAAGTTCAGTAACGCAGGAGTCAAGATGATAAATTGACAGAGATTGTGTAGACATAATGAGTCACCCAAGCTGTACGTGGCCTTGAAAGCTTCACTCCCATTTGTTCAACCAAGGTCACCAAGCATGCCAAGACAAGATAACGATGCAGACCGGAGTAATACTTGATAGCGTACAGTTATTTTACTAATTCTCGAGTTTATTGACCTTTAACGTGTAGAATTAATTGGTTATTAACATTGTGGATGACGGTGGAGGTACGTCCCTACCAAAGGAGGTGCAAGGTGCCTCTTCCCTCCGCAAGCCTGCAGGTCACCCTTGGGCCAGGTTTATTACCCTTCCTCCACCCCCAGATCAGGGTGACGTGAAGCCATGGGAGTTGATGGTGGATGGTCATATGAGCAGCCGGTGCATATCACAAGTCCTGATTATGTGACCACTGACACCTGGCGGATAATCTCTGAGGAGTATTGATAATGGCTGGGGTCACCCATCTTGTAAAGACATTGCCCAGAAGAAGGCAATGGCAAACCACTTCTGTAGAAAAATTTGCCCAGAACAATCATGGTCTTGGAAAGACCATGATTGCCCATTTCATATGACACGGCACATAATGATATGATTAACAACTGAAATACACTTTCTGATTAGTAATTAAGCATGCACGGTATCGGAACTAAACTAATTACTGTATATCCAAGGAAGTTAGCATTGTACAGACAAGGGTTTCTGCAGGTGCTGGAAATCCTGATGAAGACACACAAAATGCAGGAAGAACTCAGCAGGTTAAGCAGCATCGATACAGAGGAATAAACAGCTGATGTTTAGGGCTGATATTCTTCATCAGAACACTGTTCTGAAGAGGGGTCTCAGCCCAAAACATCAAATGTTTATTCCTCTATGTGCTACCTGACCTACTATGTTCTGACCTACTGAATATTGACCTACTGAGTAGATGCTGCCTGGCCTGCTGTGTTCCACCAGCATTTTGTGTGTGTTGTTTGAATTTCCAGCATCTGCAGATTTCCTCGTGTTTGCTCTTTAAATTCACTACTGCGAAGCCTCTGCCAGTGATGCCTACCTACACTGAAGAAGTTTAAATCTTCTCTTCAGTGAAACCCTCTTTCGCTGCTCCCCATCTATAATTCCTACTGATGCTGCCTGGCCTGCTGTGTTCCACCAGCATTTTGTGTGTGTTGTTTGAATTTCCAACATCTGCAGATTTCCTTGTGTTTACTGAATATTGTGTTCAGTTTTGCCCACCCTGCTCTTGGATACATGTTGTTTTAACTGGAAGCGGTGCCAGGGGGGGTTACACGGATGTAGCCAGGATTCAAGTGACTTGAGTTTTAGGGCGAGGCTGGTCAGGTTGGAGTTTTGATTAGAGTCTGTCTCATCGGGGACGTGAATAAAGTCGTCAAGGGCCATAAACAGGGTGAATGTGCTCAGTCTTTGCCCCCAGTATCGGGGAACCAGGAACTAAAAGGCTTAAGTCTGTGGTGAAAGGGGGAAGATTTAATAAGAATCTGTGTGACAGTGTTTTTACATTGGGATATCTATGTGCTAGATTGACATAGATCAATCATGATATTTATCGCTTGTTTATTTATTATTATTTCTTTTTGCATTTGCTCAGTTTCTTGTCATTTGAACACTCGCCGAATGCTCAAATTGGTGCGGTCTTTCATTCATTCTAGTATGGATTTATTGAATATCCCTGTAAGAAAATTAACCCTGGGTTATATATGCTGACGTATACGTATTTGGTAAACAAATGAATTTTTGAGGTACATTAACAACTTTTAAAGGACTTTTGGACTGGATAGGGAAGATTTAGAGCAGGGGTTCCCGGACCCCAGTTGTTTAAGAGTAATGGTCCTTGGCATAAAAAGGTTTGGGAAGACCTGGTATAGAGGGACGTGGCCCGAACACTGGCAAGTGGCACTAGTTTGAATGGAAATTTTGGACAGCATTTGTCATTTAGACAGAATGGCCTATTTCCTTGATAAATGACTTAACCTGACAAATAGTATTTCTAGTCCAAGTAACATGCAGGTCAAATATTTGTTTCCTTTCTTTAATTAAACTGTATTGTTGTGTTCTTCCATTGAACAGATTATTTCAGCCGTGCCTTTTCTCTCCACTGTAACAGGTAGTGCCTGTGTCATTCTCTGTTTTCCATTCATTTTCAACCCGCCTGTGGGCGGCAGCGAAGACATCCCGCAGTGGGTTGAGCTCATCTACTTCACTCCGTTCATCATTATCTTCCAGTTTGGATGGGCTTCAGTGCAGATCTCTCATCTGTCCTTGATACCAGAGCTTGTCACCAACAAACACGAGCGGGTGGAACTCACCGCTTCCAGGTAAGTTCCTCCCTGCTTGATCCTCAAATCCTGTGAAATTCCCACCTGAACAGGCACCAGACTAATCCTGCATTGCTGGCTGCTGGCTAAAGGTGGTCTGTTCCTTAACTGTGCAGGTGCTGAGGAAGATCTGGAAGGTTGGCAGTACCATGTGAAGTCTTGCTTGGGTTTATCTTTAACAGTTGGGAAACTCTTTGTACTAATTATTTAATTTAACTTAAATATATAGATATATAATTACTGTGATTCAGTTTATTATTATGTATTGCAATATACTGATGCCACATGACAACAAATTTCACAACTTATGCCTGTGATATTAAACCCCATTCTAATTCTGGTCGCCTCACCACTGGAAGGATGTGGAAACCATAGAAAGGTTGCAGAGGAGATCTACAAGGATGTTGCCAGGATTGGGGAGCATGCCTTATGAGAATGTGTTGAGTGAACTTGGCCTTTTCTCCTTAGAGTAACGGAGGATGAGAGGTGACCTGATAGAGGTGTATAAGATGATGAGAGGCATTGATCGTGTGAATAGTCAGAGTCTTTTTCCCAGGACTGAAATGATTGCCACAAGAGGAGACAGATTTAAGGTGCTGGGGAGTAGGTACAGAGGAGATGTCAAGGGTCAGAGAGTGGTGTGTGCATGGAATGGGCTGCCAGCAACGGTGGTGGAGGCGAATACGATAGGGTCTTTTAAGAGACTTTTGGATAGGTACATGGAGCTTAGAAAAGTAGAGGGCTATAGGTAAGCCTAGTAATTTCTAAGGTAGGGACATGTTTGGCACAACTTTGTGGGCCGAAGGGCCTGTATTGTGCTGTAGGTTTTCTGTTTCTATGTAACCAGACTCGCCTGTTCTTGCGCAGGACTCCACTACTTTCTTCCATCTGCCCTGCTCCAGCTCCAGAGATTTCTGAATATTTTAGTTCTTAATTATCAAGATTGATTACTGTGATTATTTGACAACTCCATAGTCATTGTATTGGGTGATATAGAGTAAACGTGTTCTTAAATCTGGGTGTTCCTGTGTAGTTAATGTGCAGTGCTGTGCCAGGGTCTTAGGCACATATACAGCTAGGGTGTCTGTGACTTCTGTCTTTGTCAATGTGGATTGGAGAGCACATTTGTAAATCTGGCAGGAGCAAAGAATGTTGTGGATGGCGAAGGTGGAGCGCCGTGGGAGGGGTGTGGGACAGGTGGCAGAGAAGGGGTGCTGGGGCGGGGGAAGGCACGGGTGCAGACACACCCTGCTGTGAGACACCAGGCAAGGTATTTGATTCTAAACAATCATTGATCATTACAAAATTACCCCTCCCCCTGTCCCCTTCCCACTCTCAGTCGACAACAGAGACCCATATCAGAATCAGGTTTATCATCACTCACATATGTCATGAAATTTTGTGGCAGCAGTACAGGTGTTATCCCCCCCCCCCCCCCATTTACAAAGGTAGAGCGTTCCTATGAAACCTTTCTTAAGCCGAAATGGCGTAAAGCGAAAAAAAAAACCATTCATTTATATGGGAAAAATTTTCGTAAAAGTAAAAATTCTCTTTGTAATGCGAAAACAGGTTACTAATGTAGGTCTTTTGTAAAAACAAAGTGGCGTAAAGTGAACATTTGTAAAGCGGGGGGCACCTATACAGTGTAATACATAAAATTATTACAGTACTCTTGCTAATGCAATGATGGCTTGGTGATGGGAATTGGGAGGGGTAGGTCAGGGCAGGGAGGCAACCAAAGCATGATTGTACTATGGGTGCATCTCTTTCAAAGTATACATTTATTACATTTGTTATATACTGCACAAATCTCCTTTGTACTATGCTTCCTTGATTTTAGGCACCGTAGCTCTATCTATATATAAAAGATTTTTGCACAGCACTGTAGATTGTGGTAATTTCCTCTCTGTCTTTTTCCCCCTGTAACCTTGCAATTTGTTCTTTCTAATTGCCCGTCAATCGTATGTGTAGAAATTCGTGATCCTCCAATGGCTCTGAGATGTCACCGTGGTTTCTCTCCTAGATATGCTTTCACAGTTGTGGCCAACATTGCCGTGTATGGGATCGCATGGCTGCTGTTCCACTTTCAAGCTGGAGATGTTGACAGCAACAGTCTTGGCAAAGAGGACATTCCGCTGTTCAGGGTGAGCAAACAAGTGAACACGAGAGATTCTGCAGAAGTTGGAAATCACAGAAAATACTGGGAGAGCACTGCAGGTTCATGCACCATCTAGAGTTGAAGTTTTGGGCCAAGACTCTTCATCAGGACTGGAAAAGAGGGGGAAAGAAGCCAGAATAGGAATTTCATGGGGAGGGGAGGATGATGGGTGCGACCAGGTGAGGAGGAAGGTAGGTAGGTGGGTGAGTTGGGGGGGAGGTGTAGTGAGAGTTGAAGGTGATGGGTAGAAGAGGTGATGGGCTTGAAGAATGAAGAATGGCCTCTCCATACCAGACAGTGGTGCAAGCATTAGAATGCTCTCCACAGTACGTCTATAGAAATTGGTCTTTGGTGACGTACCACATCTCCTCCAACTCCTAATGAAGTATAGCTGCTGTCGTGCCAACTTTGTAATTGTTGGGCCCAGGACAGATCTTCAGAGATGTTAACATCCTGAACCTTGTTAGACAAATTTGACATCAGCTGCAGAGTTGGGAATGAGTTAGCTAAAGCCAGGTCAACAAAGAATGCCTAAGGGTGGGAGAGGAGGGAGGGGTGGGACAAGCACACAGACGCCAAAGATGGAGAAGA
Organism: Hemitrygon akajei; assembly: GCF_048418815.1. NCBI lineage: Eukaryota > Metazoa > Chordata > Chondrichthyes > Myliobatiformes > Dasyatidae > Hemitrygon > Hemitrygon akajei. The sequence continues at coordinate 10,114,068 of NC_133139.1, read as the reverse complement.
AAGTCTGAGATGCTCCTGATCTCTGGATGTGGATTTTTGAGACATTGTGAACATCACTGTTGGGGAAACAAATGCAAGAATTTCTCAAAACAACTCTCTTCTGGCAAGTTCTTCATTTGGGCAGTTTTGAAGTGTCAGCTTCCCTTTGGCTAAAATAAAAAGCTGAGGCCAAAGATCATGATGCTCCCATTAATCTCCACCGAAGGAAACTGGTTTCCGGGAACATCATGTGTTTGGTATGAAAGCACTCCAGTGCCTTTACTGTCTCAGAAGGCTAAGGAATGAGGACATAAGAGATTCTGCAAATGTTGGAAGTCCAGAACAACACACACAAAATGCTCTTGCTCATCTTCTCCTCACCTGCCCATCACATCCCCCAGCTGCCCCTTTTCTCCCATGGTTCACTCTCTTGGCCTATCAGATTCCTCCTCTTTCAGCCCTTCTCTATCTATCATCTGCCAGCTTGTACTCCTTCCCTTCTCATTCTGGCTTCTTCCCCCTTCCTTTCCAGTCCTGGCGGAGGGCTTCAGCCCAAAATGTTGACTGTTTATTCATTTCCGTACAGTGCTGCCTGACCTTATGAGTTCCTCCAGCATTTTGTGTGTGTGTGTTTCTAAGGGATTTAGACATGTCCCAGATGAATCTCATCAAGGTTTACAGATGCACCATAAGAAGTGTCCTCTCCAGATGCATCACAGCTTTGTATTGGAACTGCTCTGCCAAATTGTAGAGTTGTAGATGCAGTTCAGTCCATCACGCAAATCAGGCTCCTCTCGTGCAGGACAGCATCCATCCTAATCAAGGACTGCTCCCACCTTAACCATTCTCTCTTCTCTCCTGTGACCCAACCCCTGCTCCTTTCCATCAGGCAGAAGACACAAAAGCTTAAGAAAGTGTTCCACCAGGCTCAAGGAAAGCTTCCAGCTGTTATTAGACTCTTGAATGGACCTCTTTATACTAAAGAGCTACCTTGTGGTTGGTGCGTGGCCAAGTGGTTAAGGTGTTGGTCTAGTGATCTGAAGGTCGCTAGTTCGAGCCTCAGCTGAGGCAGCGTGTTGTGTCCTTGAGCAAGCCACTTAACCACACATTGCTCTGCGACGACACCGGTGTCAAGCTGTATTGGTCCTAATGCCCTTTCCTTGGACAACATCGGTGGCGTGGAGATGGGAGACTTGCAGCTTGGGCAACTGCAGGTCTTCCATACAATCTTGCCCAGGCCTCAGTCAACATCAAAATCGATGGACAGCCAAAGAAGGAGAAGAAGAGCTTGTTGTGGCGCTTACACTTTGTCTACCTGCACTGTTCCTTTCTCAGTGGCTCTTTCATTATGTGGTCTTTTGCTGCTGTGGCCCAAATTGTGCATTCAGAGATGCTCTTCTGCACAGCACTGTTGTAACAGTGCTCCCAATTTGGCCGCCTCTCCATTGGTGAGACCTATCGTAAATTGGGAGACTACTTCATCGAGCACCTCTGCTCCATCTGCCATCCATTTTAATTCTGATTCCTATTCCCATTCTGACATGACCTCCTCTGAGGCCACCCTCGGGGTGGAGGAGCAACATCTGATGGCATGAGCGTCAATTTCTCCTTCCAGTAAAAAAAATGCCCCCCCTCCTCTCCTCTTCTATTCCCCTCTCTGGCCTCTTGCCTCTTCTCACCTGCCTATCACCGTCCCCTGGGTCTCTTTGTCCTTCCCTTTCTCCTATGGTCCACCCTTGTATCCTATCAGATTCCTTTCTCTCCAGCCCTTTATCTTTCCCATCTACTTGGCTTCATCTATCACCTTCTGACTATCCTCCTTCTCCTCACCTCCACCTTTTTATTCTGGTGTCTTTCCCCTTTCCAGTCCTGCTGAAGGGACTCGGCTCAAAATATCGACTGTTTACTCTTTTCCGTAGATGTTGCCTGACCTGCTGAGTTCCTCAGGCATTTTGTGTGTGTTGCTCAGATTTCCAGCATCTGCAGATTTTCTCTTGTTTCTCATGTGCATGTAACAGTTTAATAAGCCTCTAGTGGTGTCAGTGTGTATGTGCAGTTCAGTGTTTTCCTACTGGATGTACAAAGACTGATTCTGGAAGTTTCTCTTGGTACTGCACTATTTGAATAGTAGTTTTCTCCTTGATTAACTCTTATCTTCAAATTTGAATGGAACTTTTATCTATAGGTATAAAAGAGCTACACCATGTGGTCACCACCCTCTTAGTATCTTAACTTGTCTTCTCTCCCTTCACTTGGTAGACCTCTATCACTGCCTGTTCTCAATTTTCCTTTGTTTTAATAGACAATAGACAGTAGGTGCAGGAGTAGGCCACTCGGCCCTTCTAGCCAGCACCGCCATTCACTGTGATCATGGCTGATCATACACAATCAGTACCCCATTCCTGCCCTCTCCCCATATCCCTTGACCCCACTATCTGTAAGAGCTCTATCTAACTCTCTCTTGAATGCATCCAGAGACTTGGCCTCCACTGCCTTCTGGGGCAGTGCATTTCACATATCCACCACTCTCTGGGTGAAAAAGTTTTTCCGCATCTCTGTTCTAAATGGCCTACCCCTTATTTTTAAACAGTGGCCTGTAGTTCTGGACTCACCCATCAGCGGGAACATGCTTCCTGCCTCCAGTGTGTCCAATCCCTTAATAATCTTATATGTTTCAATCAGATCCCCTCTCATCCTTTTAAATTCCAGTGTATACAAGCCCAGTTGCTCCAATTTTTCAACATATGACAGTCCCGCCATTCCGGGAATTAACCTTGTGAATCTTATCACGCTCTATATAACGATTGTGAAATGAGTTTTGTGCCTTTTTCCTGACTTCTGAAAGAACCTTGGGTTAGAAAGCATCAGAATCTAACACAAGGCAGCAGGTGCTTCAAGCCAACACAAGTATTCTGTTGACCTCGATGCCCACAGAGTGCGTTAACCAAACCTGCACAGGAAGTGCTCCCTGTGTGGTACTCTGTTTCTGATACCAGCTGCCCTGTAGAATTCGCTGATTAATATCAATCAATGCAGATTAACTCCAGCCTTACACAGTGGCCCAGCTAACTGAGAACTACAATGAGGTTGCCAGATTCAATTAATCCAACTAGCAAACAGGGACTTTGATCTAGCAGTTAGGCCCGGGTAGAAATTCAGTGGAGGTGAAAGGTGATATCTCTATTGTTTATAAATCTCTCCAGAGTGAAGTGATCTTTGTCGTCTAAATAAGATTAAGTTGTCATCGTGGGTTGCCCTGAAATTTTATTTAACATGAGTTTTCTGTGACTTGTGTATTTCATGTTCAAATTTATTATTTTTATGTTCCATGGTCAAGTTTATTATTGTCGTGGACGTGCGCAGGATAGAGACACCACGAAAATGAGCTTTTTGCAGCATAGTGTATTGCAACAAGTTAAACTAACATAAATTGTACATAATTTGTGCAAAATAAATAACAACAAGCGATAGTACTGGTGCGAGATTGAGAGGGGAAAGGTATACTCTGACCCAATGAGCTGCACAACTCAGCAACTGACCTATCTGACCATAACCTAATCGCAGGACAAATTCTGTCACCTTCATTACGTGCCGAGTTGTATGATCCCTTCCATTTCTCTGGAATGTGTTCTGGGCAAATTTGTAATAGTAGTTAGGATTTAAGCTAATTGCACAGGAAACTTTATAGCTACTTAAATCTTGTTTCAATTTGTTTGCAGACCCTGGCGCTGGTTGTCATTGGAATTGGCTTTGTGTCTTCAGTGCTTTTCCACATTGGAACTCGGGAGAAGAGGAGGAATGAAGATGAGGAGGTTGCTGGCGAACGTACGCCAGTCCTCGGTGGTTCCAGGAAATCCCCGAGCCAGCCACTGCTGCGGTGGAAACATTGGCTGAAGGAGTTGTCTTTTTATCACGTAAGTGAACCTTTGGAGTAGTGGACTACATCCTGTTTCAGTGACGACAGAAACAGAATCAGGTTTAAAGCTATTATATATATATATATATATATAATTTACAATTTTGTTTTCTTTATTAAGTATTACATTGTACTGCTGCCACAAAGTTAATGAATTTCACAGTGTATGCTAGTGACATTAATATTTATATAATTTGTATATATAATTATATTAATATGGTTTATATTAATAACTATATATTTATTCATTTTAGAGTACTGATGCCTAGAGCCTTTATTAGAAGTCACCGAATCTACAAAACTATTACAGAAACCCAGTGTTACAATGAGGAGGGGGTAGCCTCTTCCGTGCCTGTTAGCTCACTGTAAGAGCAATCCAACTTGGCCTCTCTTTCCGACCAAAACTTCAGATTTCTCTCCAACCCCACTAAATGTCATGATTGCATTTGCCTCTCCTGCCAGCGGAAGCAGTTTCTCTCCAAAGTTCAAAGCCAATTTATTATCAAAGTACATGTATGTCACCATGGACAGCCCTGATATTGCAGGCATGCTCAATAAGTCTGCAGAATAATAACCATTACAGAACCAACACCAACTTTGGCCCTCAGCCAGTGTGCAAAAGACGACAAACTGCAAACACAAAAAGAAGAAGAAGAAAAAAACAAGCAATACATATCTAGAACATGAGATGAAGAGTCCTTGAAAGTGAGTCTGTAGGTTGTTTCAGTGATGGGGCAAGTGAAGGGTGAGTGAAGTTATCCCCTCTGGTTCAAGGGCCTGATGGTTGAGGGGTAATAACCGTTCCTGAGCCTGGTGGTGTGAGTCCTGAGGCTCCTGCACCTTCTTCCCGCTGACAGCAGCTGCTCTCTCCACGTTTCCTGGAGTCGTAGAGGAGTACAGCACTGCAGCACACTGAACTATTGTTCTGTCTGGTCCCATTGACCCACACCTGGACCACAGGCTACTGACCAGATGAAGTTAGTATAGAGTACTGTGCTAAAGTCTTAGACCCATGTACAGAGCTAGGGTGCGTAAGACTTTTGGACAGGAAGGCATTTGTCAATGTGGCATGGAGAGCCAGTTTGTAAATCTGACAGGAGCAAAAGGTGTTGGGAATGGTGAGGATGGAGCACCGCGGGAAGGGTGGGGGACAGGTGGCAGAGAAGGAGGGGCAGAGGTTGGCATGGGTACAGACACACCCAGCCCTGAGACACTGGGAAAGGTCATTTGATTCCAAACAGTCAGCTTATTACCGTAGATTTCGCACTACAGAGCGCACCTGATTAAAAGCCGCTGGCTCTAATTTTAGAAAGAAAATCAATTTTGTACTTGTACAAGCCGCACCGGATTTTAGGCCGCACCGGATTTTAGGCCGCAGGTGTCCCACGTTGTAATATGAGATATTTACACAGAAAGATATTACACGTGAGGATTTTTTAACTTTTAATTAAATCCATATGGTAACATAAACAAATACATATTGCAAATGCTTTTTTTCGAACCGTGCCTGTAACGCGGCTACTTTTAAATATACATACGTATCGGTAACACACAAATTACGTTGCGTATACTTTTTTACTGAACAACATTCCAATATCTCCTAACGACTGGTAAAAAATATATATACTGCAGCCTACCAGGAAAAGTTATTGATCGCCTTTAACTTAAAAGCAGCGTTTTCGCTCGGCTAATGTGCTCCCCCCCACCTTCCCGTTTATCGCAAACCGGTATTTCCCACAAGACGCGGCGAAATCGGATGTGACGTCATAGCATCCCGGGATGTAGTACAGAAAACAAATATAGTTAAAACACTTCTAACTTTAAATAGAAAATACTAACAAATGAATTACTAAGCGAAAATATTATAAACTAAATAACTGCCATCAAGGCAGCACAATGCTTTTCTTCGAGTGTTTTCCATGTTGATGAGGGTGAGTACAAATGACTGATTTACAATAATTTAATTGTGAAAGTGCGCTTGATTTATCGTACAATTTCATTGGACCTCTGTGAACTACTCATCAATTTTATTGGTCTACTGTTACGAGGCAAAATGTTTTTGGCGGCATGAAAAAAAATCATGCATTAGCCGCACCGTAGTAAAGGCCGCAGTGTTCAAAGCTGTTCAAAATGTGGGAAAAAAGTAGCGGCTTATAATCCGACATCTACGGTAATCATTACTGAATGTCTCTCTGGTGCTTCCTGCAGCTTCCACTCTCCCTTCCCCTTGTCCCAACCATGACTCCCCTCTCCCTGTCCCCTTCCCACTCTCAGCCCACAACAGAGACCCATATCAGAATCAGCTTTATCATCACTCACATATGTCATGTAACTTTTTTTGTGGCAGCAGTGTAGTGTAGGTCTCCGTTAGTCTTGATAGACCTTGGATTTGCACCTTGGAAAGTTTCCAGGGCGCGAGCCTGGGCAAGGTTTTTTTATGGAAGACTGGCAGTTGTCCAAGCTGCAAGTCTCCCCTCTCCACGCCACCGATGTTGACCAAGGGAAGGGCATTAGGACAGCTTGGTACCGGTGTTGTCGTGGAGCAATGCATGGTTAAGTGCCTTGCTCAAGGACACACACACAGCCTCAGCCAAGGCTCGAACTAGCGACCTTCAGTTCACTAGATGAATGCCTTAACCACTTGGCCACGTGCCAACACAAAGCAGTACAGTGCAATTCATAAAATTACTACAGTACTATGTAAAATGCACCCCAGATATATATATATATATATGTGCCCAAGACTTTTGCACAGTTCTGTTGATAAGACTTGATGGTCAACATGAGCACGCTGGGCTGAAGAGTCTGTTTCTACTCAACCCTTTCCAGTGCAGCATAGAAAGGCCATTTGGCCCATCTAGTCCATGGCAACCCATTCTTCTGCCTAGTCCTGTTAATTGCACCTGGGCTATATCCCTGCAAACCCCTCCCCTTCATGTACCTATCCAAACTTCTCTTAAATATTATAATTGAACACACATCCACCATTTCCGTCGGCAGCTCCCTCTGAGTGGACCCTTCAATGTTTCACCTTTCACCCTTAACCTCACTGATGAGAGAGGAGAGTGGACCATGGGGGGAAAGGGAGGAGTACTAGAAAGGGGTAACAGGCAGGTGTGAGGATAAAGGGTAAGAGGGGTGCCAGAATGGGGAATGGTATAGAATCTAGGACAGTCACAGAGAAATTACAGGCAGACAGTAAGGTGCACGGCCATGATAGCTTCGGGCGAGAGATCAAGTGTTTTGTACAAGAGGTCCATTCAAGAGTCTTGTATCATTGGCATAGAAGCTGTCCCTGAGAATGGTAGTGCTTCAAAACTTGTTCTGCTTGTGCCTTGTGGTACTTATAAAGCCCTGGATCCAATTTGTTCTAAAATATTTTTTTTTTTGCCATTTTCCCCATGGCAGATTTAACCAATGATGCAATTGTACCCCCAGTTCTGTTCGTGCATCCCATTTGGAACAGTGCCCTCGAGTTTATATTGCCTCTTATTCTTTCTAAATCTAGAACTTCATGTTTCTTGGCCTCGCATTTCACGTGCCTTCTGTCGCCCTTCCCAGTCATCTGTCCTCGTCCGTTTGCCACCACCCGTGAGGTTCACCGTGCTTTCAAGTTTTGTACCATCTGTAAATTTGGAATTCCTGCTCTATACAGAATGTTTTATTTTTGCGGCAGCAGTACAGCGCACTATATAGAGTACTGTAGGGTCTCGAGTTTTTCAATCCTGTTCCTTCAGCTGTCAGCAGTTACAGGCTTCCTGTGATTATAGGCAGACAAAGTTGGTCTTCAACAGGGTTCTCTTCTTTTAACAGGTGGCCTTTCTGTATATGTGCACTCGACTTATTGTCAACCTCTCTCAAGTCTACATTGCAATGTACCTAACCTACACTCTAAATCTACCGAAGGTAAGTGTCGGTGAACAAATGCTCGATTATTTGCCAAGCATTCCAGGCTAACTGTTTTGCCGAGGTCGGCAAAGTCTGGGCCGACATCTGGTTTGCTTTATTGAGGTGTCAGAATGATGACTAACCGGGATATGTAAATTAGTGTATGGCCCCTTCTTCCTTTCAACCAGCCTCCACGACCTTCGCTTCTTCACCTTGTCGTGTTGAACGTGGTGGGCACACTGCGTTGCTGCCGTGATGTGTGGCGACTTTTGCGGGCTGACTCCAGCACGCCCTTGGATGCATTGATAGTCAATGCAAACAACGCATCTCACTCTACATGTACATGGGATCAAATCGAATCTAATGATACTTGTGGAGGACAGGTATCCAATAGCAAAAGATCACACAAAGCATTACAAAGAAACAAACTTTTGTTTTGTCTGGTGTCACTTTAGGCTCGTCCACATGAGGAGTGGATAAGGAAGCTTTGGATGTGCAGATAAATGTGGTAGATCTTTAGAACATAGACCATCAGAGCTCTCTGGCTCAAGATGTTCCAACCTTTTAACCTACTCTAAGATCAATCTAACCCTTTCTTCCTACTACAAAACCCTCCTTTTGTCTAACTAAGAGTTTCTTAAACGCTCCTAATAAATCTGCATCTACCCACCACCTCTGGCAGGGCATTCCACGCACCCACCACTCTCAGTGTGTGTATAGAAAAAACTTGTCTCTGACACCTCCAATCACTTTAAAATTACACTCTCTTGTATTAGCCATTTCTGCCCTTGGCTCTTGTCTGTCCACTCGCTCAATGCCTCTTGTCATCTTGTCCACCTCTATGAAGTCAGCTCTCATCCTGCTTTGCTCCAAAGAGAAAAGCTCCAGCTCACTCAACCTATCCTCATAAAGCACTTTTTAAAATCTCAGGATCGTTCTGGTTTCCACGTCCTTCCTATAATGAGAGGACCAGAACTGAACACAATATTCCAACTTATTCCCATAAAACATTGTTTGAAGTATGCGAATAAGAAGTTAATTAGTGGAACTCTATGGACATAAAATCAATCGATGTATGTAAGCCATCTTGTGTGTTTATATTTATTGTGTTTGTTTTTTTTATTGCATTCTTTATCTTACTGTGTTTTTTTTTCTCTGCTGCATTGGATCGAAGTAATTATTTTGTTCTCCTTCACACTCGGGTACTGGAAATTTGATTAAACGATCTTGAATCTTGAACGTGCAGCTTACTTGAATTGTCTTTTTGCAGAAATACATTGCCGTGATCCCCCTGGTGATGTACGTCAGCGGATTTCTGTCCTCACTCCTCATGAAGCCTGTGAACAAGCATATCGGCAGAAATGTGAGTGCTGTTAGCATTGTCAATGTTTTTTTAAAAAATCTACTTGGTGTAAGATTTTTTGGAAGCGTTCATGACTGAATCTTCTCCATGCAAGTGAATGTGTTGTGGTCTACTCATAAAGGTACGGGGAAAGCTTTACAGACAGAACAATATTTTTATTATAATTCTAAGATGTGGTAATGGGTGCAGGTGAAATGAAATGGAAATTTAATTTAAGAACTCATAGATTTGATCTTAAAACAAATGCAGTAGGATCTTAGTGCATAGAAGAGTCCTCTTGACCTTTACACTGATGCTGACTGTTAGCCACAAGCAACTTTCCCTGACGTTTGAGGTTGGAGAGAAAGTTACATTCGGCGTTAGTAAGACCAATGTGGCTATGCCTTCCACTTTCACAACTACTGTGTTGCATTGCGCAGTAGAAATTTGCAGTGTACTTGTGAGTTTAAAACAAAACTGCTGTCTCACAATTGTTCAGAAAAGCAGTTAATTATCTTGAATGAGGAGAGCAGACGCTGGAACAGAGGATTAATTTGTCTCGCCATCCACCCTCTTTCCCCCCCCCCTCCCCGACCTCCTCTCTTCCCTACTTCCCCCCCCCCCCCCCCATGCTCACTTGTTGAAGTTCAAGGTAAACTTACTGTCAAAGTACATTTATGGCATTGGTGAGGCCGAATTTGGAGTATTGGGTGCAGTCTTGGTCACCGAATTACAGGAAGGGTATTAATAAGGTTGAAAGAGTTCAGAGAAGGTTTACAAGGATGTTGTCGGGACTTGAGAAACTGAGTTACAGAGAAAGGTTGAATAGGTTAGGACTTTATTCCCTGCAGCGTAGAAGAATGAGGGGAGATTTGATAGAGGTATATAAAATTATGATGGGTATAGACAGAGTGAATGCAAGCAGGCTTTTTCCACTGAGGTTAGGGGAGAAAAAAACCAGAGGACATTGGTTAAGGGTGAAGGGGGAAAAGTTTAAAGGGAACATTAGTGGGGGGGGCTTCTTCACACACAGAGTGGTGGGAGTGTGGAATGAGCTGCCAGTTGAAGTGGTCAATGCAGGCTCACTTTTAACATTTAAGAAAAACGTGGACAGGTACATGGATGAGAGGGGTATGGAGGGATATGGTCCAGGTGCAGGTCAGTGGGACTAGGTAGAAAAATGGTTCGGCACAGCCAAGAAGGGCCAAAAGGCCTGTTTCTGTGCTGTAATGTTCTAAGGTAATACGTACTACCTTGAGATTCATTTTCATGTCGATACTTACAAGGAAATCAAATGCAATATAATTGTACGAAGGACAATACGTTAATATTGTTGACATCTCCTCTCAATTTATGACTTACCTGTATCTCTCTCTTCTAGATGACCTACTTCGTCGGGCTTGTGATGATCTTGGCGTTTGCTTATTGGGTCTGGTTTTTCCAGATCAAGAGTAGTGTGTTCGGGGCTGCTGTTCTCCTCGGCTGTGGCTCTGCCACGATTTTGGTGACCTCCCTCTCCATGACGGCTGATCTCATAGGAGAACACACTGTAAGGAATTGGGGTGCCTGGTGAAATCTGTGTGGAGGGTGGCAGGGGGCATGGGAGTAAAGTTTTCTGTAGTGTGGATCATCTTCTCCCCTGAAAGCTCTGCCTTGTAGAAACCGGCACCTGTGACCCACTGCAAACAAAATAAGGTTCAAACACAGCCACCAGAACGAGGATTGAGTTTTCACTGCTGACTGTTTTGGGCAATTTTGCAATCAGGGTGGTCTGCATATAATGAGCACTGAGCTGAAATTAATATGCTTGGACTCTCTTCTGTTGCCTTCTGTGCGTGGTGGTGGGGGGTGGTTGATATTTTTCTTTGAATGGGTTCCATGGTTTTCTTTGTTTTGTGGCTGTCTGTGGGGAAGACGAATGTCAGGGTGTATACGTACTTCGATGATAAATGTACTTTGAATATTTGAATCCTTGAACTTGGAAACCAGCATCTTCACTACGTCCTTGGCTGTTGATTTGTTGCACTTTGCCAACGGTTTGTCAAAAGAGCGGAGATCCAGGAAGACTGGAAAGTGCTTTGCAGAGCCAAGTTCCATTTCCACCCTCCCCACTTCCTCCAAGTACCTCCACGGTACTGCTGGTCCCACCAATGTCAAACAGGAGAGGAAGCCTCGATTTTCCCGTATCTAGTAACACAAATGGGACGTATAATGAGTGGGGATTCTGTCTCCTTCCGCAGGTATGCCAGGAAAGAACTTGAGGTGGCAAGGTAGATACCTCAGTGGAAAGCTGTGTCAGTGACCTGAGTTCAAATCCGCCTCTGTCTACAAGGAGTTTGTATGTTCTCCCATGATAGTGGTGTAATGGCGGTGGAGAATGTAAGAACAGAACTAGGCCATTCAGTCCATTGAGTCTGCTCCGCCATTCCATCATGGCTGATTTATTATCTCTCTCAACCCCATTCTCCTGCCTTTTCCCCGTAACCTGTGACACCCTGACTAATCAAGAACTTATCGACCTCTGCTTTAAATATACTCAATATCTTGGCCTCCACAGCCATCTGTGGCAAGGAATTCCACAGATTTGCCACCCTGTGGCTCAGGAAATTCCCCCCTGAAGGGACACGTAGGACGAGGTTTGGCACTGATGACCCCTCCCCCTGTAGTTCCAAGTTTGTTTCCATCTTGTCTCTCCACCATTCAGCCTGATGACCACTAGGGGGACTTCCCTCTCCCTGAGGTGATGTGTGTAGTGACCTCACTCGTCTTGATGGTCTCTGGGAGAAGACCTCAGCAGTGACTCGTCTCTCTGTTTCCTCTTACAGCAAAGTGGGGCCTTTGTCTACGGATCCATGAGCTTCACCGACAAAGTAGCCAATGGACTTGGAGTGCTCATTATTCAGAGCCTTCATCCTTGCAAGTAAGTCTGCACTTGCGTTTTCGGAAGTAAAAGATTAGCTTTTTATTTGTTGGCAGTACATACAGGGAATTGTGTCAACGACCAAAACAGTCGGAGGATTGTGCTGGGTGGCAACCCACAAGTAGCCCCAGGATTCACCCGCGTAGCCCAGGATTCACTTAACACTAACCCGTACGTCTTTGGACCGCGGGAGGAAACCGTAGCATCTGGAGGAAACCCACACATTTATGGGGAGAATGTACTGTCTTCTTACCGACGGACGAACCCAAGTCTGTGAGGAGAAAAGATTTAAAGTGGAGCTAGAGGCAAATTTTTCTACATTGGGTGCTGGGTATGTGTGTATTTTGATGTTGTCGTTGGTTGTTCCGCATGTCCAGTAGATGGCGCCCCACCACCATGGTACTGTATAGGAGCAAACACGAGGAAATCTGCAGATGCTGGAAATTCAAACAACAACACACACTAAATGCTGGTGGAACACAGCAGGCCAGGCAGCATCGATAAGGAGAAGCACTGTATAGGAGCAAGCTTTCCATGAACACCCGTACCATTGCACATGGCAAGGCTCATGGATATCCCGGGCCAGTGTACACTCCAGAACGGAGTTTGTTTGGGAATTCTGCCCTCCTGGAGGGAAGGAGGAATTGTGGGATCAGTTTCATTTGGAAATGGAAATTTGTCAGAAGTCTGTTGGGGCGTTGGGAAGGTGAAAGGTAACAGAACAATCATACTTCCATGTCTCCACCTGAAGCTAAGATCCTCAGTCAGTGAAATTCAACCCAGAATCAGGCCCTTCAGCCCACTAAATTGATGCTGGTCATCAATCACCCATTGCCGCCAATCCAACAGACCTTATGCACATCAGACTCCGCCAGCTTCCTCTATTCCCTTACGCCCTGGAGGGGCAATTTAAAATGGGTAATTAACCTACCAAACAGTACATTCATGGAATGCAGAGGGGGAAGGAAGCCAAGAGGGCAGAGAGAACATGCAGACTTCAAAGAGACAGGATGGACTGTGAGGCAGTGTCTCTAGTAGTGGAACCATGCCTCTGGGCAGTTAGCTGGAATCCAGAGGCAGATAATGTGGCGTGGAAGTGCAGTGGTTAGCATAACACTTTACAGCATCGCTCTCTGTAAGGAGTTTGTACGTTCTCCCCGTGATCGCGCGGGTTTCCTCCGGGTGCTCTGGTTTCCTCCCACATTCCAAAGATGTACCGGTTAGATACTTTCTGACTTGCTGAGTTCCTCTAGCATTTTCTGCACATGTTGCTTAAGAACTCCAGCACCTACAGCTAAGCCACACGTGAAGGCCAGGGGCTGGACTTGGTTGTCAGAGACTATTTGAGGGGCACGCCATTGGGAGCATTTAGTAGATAGTGGAGCTTATCCCCACTAGCACCCTTGGCTTTAACAACCTCAAGGAGCTGTTTCTACTGACAGGAGAAGGGGCAAAGACAGGTAACTGGTGCCTTAAAACCAGTGGCTTTGGGCAGCTGGGGCCCGTCAGCCGTGGTTGGCAGCTCACCTAGGAGAAGGAAAGCTTTGATGTCAAACCTTGTGGCTGTACCCACTCACAAGGAAGGCTCTGGGAATAAACTCACGAGGGAAATATCCGGAGCTGGAGTCCCAAAGGCAGCTCTCCATTGAGTTTAACCCTGACTGGCAACTCCTGCGCTGCCGCTGGTGCCAAACTGTATCGGTCTCTGCCGTTCCTTTGGATTCATCAGGGGAGCCTGCTACAGGGGCAACAGCTCGCTCTCCATATCGTACTGCCCCTGCTCGTGTATCTAGGCGGCTAGGACGCAACACCGTGGTCAACCCCGACCGACGGAGGCCAGCGCCTGCAGAATCACTTGTGCTCAGGATGTGCATCTTGTCAGTATTAATTTGTGAGCAGGCTGTGTTGGTGTCAGAAGTGAGCCGACTCTTGCCGGCTGCCCCAGCTAGCATTGACACAAACACATCTTACTGCGTGTCTCCATGTACGTGTGACAAATCTTAATCTTAATCTGACACCTTTATGATCAATATTTGAGGATTTTGTTTGTTTTCCCCTTCTAGGACCCAGAGCTGCTGTGCACAATGTGGGCCATTCTATCACCTGGTCATGGCGTTAGTGACCGGCTGCATCGGCTGCGTGGCGCTCATTTCATTGGGAGCCACTCGAATCTGGCCAATTAAGATTAGGAACCGTGAGTAGCAACCAGACAATCTCACCTGATTTGTATTATTACAGGATCTTGGTAATAGAAATCTTCACAAGGGTGTTACCACAGATGGTATTTACTTAGTATGTAGACGATTTTCTAAATAGATAGATAGATAGATAGATACTTTATTCATCCCCATGGGGAAATTCAACTTTTTTTCCAATGTCCCATACACTTGTTGTAGCAAAACTAATTACATACAATACTTAACTCAGTAAAAAATATGATATGCATCTAAATCACTATCTCAAAAAGCATTAATAATAGCTTTTAAAAAGTTCTTAAGTCCTGGCGGTAGAATTGTAAAGCCTAATGGCATTGGGGAGTATTGACCTCTTCATCCTGTCTGAGGAGCATTGTATCGATAGTAACCTGTCGCTGAAACTGCTTCTCTGTCTCTGGATGGTGCTATGTAGAGGATGTTCAGAGTTATCCATAATTGACCGTAGCCTACTCAGCGCCCTTCGCTCAGCTACCAATGTTAAACTCTCCAGTACTTTGCCCACGACAGAGCCCGCCTTCCTTACCAGCTTATTAAGACCCGTGAGGCGTCCCTCTTCTTAATGCTTCCTCCCCAACACGCCACCACAAAGAAGAGGGCGCTCTCCACAACTGACCTATAGAACATCTTCAGCATCTCACTACAGACATTGAATGACGCCAACCTTCTAAGGAAGTACAGTCGACTCTGTGCCTTCCTGCACAAGGCATCTGTGTTGGCAGTCCAGTCTAGCTTCTCGTCTAACTGTACTCCCAGATACTTGTAGGTCTTGACCTGCTCCACACATTCTCCATTAATGATCACTGGCTCCATATGAGGCCTAGATCTCCTAAAGTCCACCACCATCTCCTTGGTCTTGGTGATATTGAGACGCAGGTAGTTTGAGTTGCACCATATCACAAAGTCCTGTATCAGTTTCCTATACTCCTCCTCCTGTCCATTCCTGACACACCCCACTATGGCCGTGTCATCAGCGAACTTCTGCACATGGCAGGACTCCGAGTTATATTGGAAGTCTGATGTGTACAGGGTGAACAGGACCGGAGAGAGTACGGTTCCCTGCGGCGCTCCTGTGCTGCTGACCACCGTGTCAGACCTACAGTCTCCCAACCGCACATACTGAGGTCTATCTGTCAAGTAGTCCACTATCCAATCCACCATGTGAGAGTCTACTCCCATCTCCGTTAGTTTGTGCCTTAAGATCTTGGGCTGGATGGTGAATTCAGAAATCAGAGATGCAAAGGGACTTGGGAGTCCTCGTGCAGGATCCCATAGGCGTTAGCTTACAGGATGAGTTGGTGATGAGGAAGGCAAATGCAATGTTAGCATTCGTTTCGAGAGGACTAGAATAGAAAAGCAAGGATGTAATGCTGAGGCTTTGGTCAGACCACACTTGGAATATTGTGAGCAGTTTGGGTCTCTTATCTAAGAATGGATGTCCTGGTGTTGGAGAGAATCCAGGGAAGGTTTAAGAGCCTGATCCCAGGAATGAAAAAGTTGATCTTTGAGGAGTGTTTAATGCCTCTGGGCCTGCACTCACTAGATTTAGAAGAATGGGTGGGGGATCTCATTGAAACTTACCAGATATTTGAATGCCTAGATAGATTGGATGTGGAGAAAATGTTTCCAATAGTGTGAGAGTCTAAAATTAGAGAGCACAGCCTCAGAATAGGGCATCCCTTTAGTTGGTAATTTGATGGCATGCAATTTGAAAGACTAGGTTTGCTTGCACAGATGAGAATCCCATTCTTTGGGTGGCAAGGTAGTGTAGCCGTCAGCATGTTACTTTACAACACCGACGACCAGGGTTAAATTCCTGCCGCTGTCTGTAAAGAGTTTGTACGTTCTCCCCTTGACTTCTTTATAAAATATTGGTCGGACCACATATGGAGTATTGTAAGCAGTTTTTGGCTTCTTATTTGAGAAAGGATGTGCTGGCATTGGAGAGGGTCCAAAGGAGGTTCATGAGGTCGATCCCTGGAATGTAAGGGATGAGTGTGAGGAGTGTGTGTTGGCTCATGGACTGTACTCACTGGAGTTTAGAAGAATGGTGGGGGGGGGGGGGGGATCTCATTAAAACCTATCAAATATTGAAAGACCTAGATAGAGTGGATGTGGGGAGGATGTTTCCTATGGTGGGAGAGTCTAGCACAAGAGGACACAGCCTCAGACTAAAAGAGAGGTCCATTTAGAACAGAGATGAGGAGGAATTTCTTCAACCAGAGATTGCCACAGATGGCTGTGAAGGCCAAGTCTTTGGGTATATTTAAAGCGGAGGTTGATGGGTTCTTGTTTAGTGAGGGTACCAAAGGTTATGGGGAGAAGGCAGGAGGATGGTGTTGAGAGGGAAAATAAATCAGTCACGATAGAACGGCAGAACAGACTCAGTGGGCCGAGAGGCCTAATTCTGCTCCTATTTTATGGTCTTGTGTGTGCAGCGTAACTGAACCCCCATCGCTGCTGTTCTCTCCTGATGACCAGCTTTCAGTCTTTGGACATCCAACAGGGGAATGTTTCTTTTCCACCACAAAAAATAGCTTCTCCTCTGAAAAGTTGTTGGTTTTGGATCAAGTCACTGACTGGCTGACTTTTATTGTCCTGTTAGTCGCTGAATGACACCTGACTCTCTACGGCACGGGTTTCTTAACCTTTTTTATGTCATGACCCCTCAACAATAGCTATTAATCAAGAGTTTAATGAGCTGTGGACCCAAGTTTGGTCAGTCTGCTCCAAAGCAGACACAACACTGGACCAACTCAGTGGGTTAGCATCTCCTGGAGAGTCAACGTTTCTGGTCAAGGCCCTTGGTCTGGACTGAAAGAGGGGAGATCGAATGCCAGTATAAAACGATTTATTTATTTATCGAGTTACAGTGCGGAATAGGCCCTTCCACCCCTCGAAACGCACTGTCCAGCAACCCGTTTTAACCCTCGCCTAATCACAGGACCAATTAAACTACTAACCGGTACGCCTTTGGACCGTGGGCGGAAGCCGGAGCACCCGGAGGAAACCCGCACAGTCACAGGGAGAACGTACAAACTCCTGACAGACTGCGCTGGAATTGAACTCCGAACTCCGGAATTCCCTGAGCGGTAACAATCTCGCGCGACCACAGTGTAGGTGGAGGAAGGGAGAGTAGAAACGGCATCAGAAGCTGGGAGGTTTTGGGTGGACGCCTCTAAGATGGAATCTGGGAGAGGAAGGTGGAGCGTGGAATCAAGTGGGGGGGGGGAGGTGAGCCTGTGGGAGGAGTGTCTGGGGTATGGGCAGATGGAGTGGGTCTCCACTTAACTGCGTTCGTAATTGGAATAGTTTCTACTGAACTCTCGCTAGGTACCAAAACTCTTCTCATTATCTGTATTTCAGGGCAAGAAGATAATTTTGTTCAAAGCCAGAATCGGATTGACAGCTCGTAGATTTGTAGTAGATTTCAATCCTCTATTTTAACATGAATTCACTAAACAGAGAAGTACAACAGATGAACCTAAAAGGCATATCTACTTTAATGTCTTTAACTTGCTAAACTAAATGCGTTTTTAAACTTAGAGATCAAAATATTAGATTGTAACAGGGGCCTAACCTTGGTGTCAGTATCAGCTCAATGGTCAAACTTAAAAATAGAATTTGTTTTCTACCTGCTTGGGTTTCTCGAAATGCTTCACAGCCAAAGGGCATCGTGAGTACGCAGAGAGCAAGATTCTTCATAAGCCCATCATCCCTACCGGGGCCTAGACTGCCAACAGCAGCTCGCCAGCGTCCTCTGTCCTGGGCTGAAAGAAAGTTGACCGGCCCTGTGCCTTCCGCCTTCACCACACGACTCCATTCGTCTCCTAAACAAAAATCCTCCTCCTCCCAGGGATAAGGTCTTTGGAGCCTCTGTTGGCGTATCTGTAGCTCTTGAGTTCTTATGGGATGGGGCTGCTAGTCCCGTGCCCACCCTCCTCCTCTAGCACCCGGGTTTGGGACCGTCCCTGGCAGAGTGAAATGGACAGATGTTGGCCAGGACATTGGTAAGACACAAGCAGGGGTAGGCCTTTGGGCCTGCACTGCCGTTCAGTCAGACCACGGCTTGTCTGATCCTGGACTCTGCTCTACTTTCCTGGCTCTTTTCCCGTACCTCTTGACATTCATGTGGACTAAAACTCAGATGTGACCTTGGATGAAGCGGACTAAAACCAGCAGCTTGAGAAGATTTGTATCTGAGAGATCAGCAGTTTCAGAATGCGTATGCAGTATACAACCCTCAGATTTGTCTTCTCACAGACAGCTATGAAACAAAGGAAACATGGAGCACATTCAAAGATGAACATTGACCCCTCTCCAACATGCAAAAAAAAAGCTCAAATTGCACAATCAGCAAAAATAAAACGAGTGAAAATTATAGGAAAGATGTCAACAAAATAGAGAGAGTACAGAGGAGATTTACTAGAATGTTACCTGGGTGTCAGCACCTAAGTTACAGGGAAAGGTTGAACAAGTTAGGTCTATATTCTTCGGAGCGTAGAAGGTTGAGGGGGGACTTGATAGAGGTATTTAAAATTATGAGGGGGATAGATAGAGTTGATGTGGATAGGCTTTTTCCATTGAGAGTAGGGGAGATTCAAACAAGAGGACATGAGTTGAAATTTAGGGGGCAAAAGTTTAGGGGTAACACGAGGGGGAACTTTACTCAGAGAGTGGTAACTGTGTGGAATGAGCTTCCAGTAGAAGTGGTAGAAGCAGGTTCGGTATTGTTATTTAAAAAATATTGGATAGGTATACGGACAGGAAAGGAATGGAGAGTTATGGGCTGAGTGCAGGTCGGTGGGACTAGGTGAGAGTAAGCATTCGGCATGGACTAGAAGGCCTGTTTCCATGCTGTAATTGTTATATGGTTATATGAAAAACACGGAATATAAAGCACCAATCCACAAACACATCAGAAGACTTTAGGCACATTCAACTCAGCTCAGTTCAGTTCAATCTAGCACTGTGTCACTTGTTATCTCCAGGTCGTCTCCCCAATCGATATCACACAGTCACAACAAAAAAGGGAGCTGCACAGTCTAGTCCGCAATAGTTACTCAAGCTGGAATGGACATCCAGGGAAATAGTTCACCATAACTTGCTGGTCTTTTACCTGAATTTTCTTTTGGACAACTGAAGTATTCTGCTATCTGGATTGAATGGTAGTTACCCAACATCTTGCTCCAAGAGCAAGATTTCTCCTGGACAATGTTAATGATTCAAAAAAAAAACCTGGTGGGAAGGGAAACTGATTATTTACCCATTTAGTTTCAGAATTTGTGGGAACTGGCTGGGCCTTAGCTGGTTTTATCCAAGATGGCTTCTGAAGTTCCGTATCATAGCAACAAACCCTTGATGGTCTGTGAAACATTTTGAGATGCCCAAGATTGTGAATTATTCTATAAATAAATACAAATGCTCTCCTCCTCATCCTTAGTAAAGTTGTTCAGAATACAACATGATCCCTGAATTTACCTTTGCAATTAACTTAAATCTGAGATAAATATAACTGTATACAGTAAATGATTTTCTATAAGCTAACATAAACTGTAAAAACAAAAACAATCTGTATTTGTACCTTGATCAATCTGATGTGCTGTTTGTAATGGGAATGACATGCGACACTATTACTAGTTAATATGCATTTTTTCATGTTTCTTTTTAGTTATCTTTTAGATGCTTCTTAAAATTTCCAAAGGTGGCCATTTTAATCATGAGCTATCTTGTTAACCAATATTTCTTTTTTGCGTTACACAACAAGCAAGAATAGGCCAGTTCTGCCATTCAGTAAGATCCGTGCTTCACACATGCTTGATTGATTTCTAACTTCAGCTCCACATTCCTGTCTACCACCAGCAGCCATTCCTTCCATTCCCCACCACAAATCTACCTCTGGCGTTTTTAAAAATCATTCAACAATCCTGTTTCCACCACCCTTTGATGAAGAGTTGTAAAGATTCTTAACCCTTTCTGAGAAAAGAAAATTTTACCTCATAAACAGGAGATTCTGCAGATGCTGGAAATCCTGAGCAGCGCACACAAACTCAGCAAGGCGGGCAGCATCTATGGAGAGGGCTAAACATTCGGTGTTTCAAGCCGAGACCCTTCACCGGGACTGGAAAGGAAGAGCAGCAGGTGGGAGAAGGAAGGGAGCACCAACTGGCAGGTGATAGGAGAGACCAGATGAGTAGGAAGGTGGGTGGGTGGGGAAGGGGATGAAGTGAGAAGCTGGGAGGGGATTGATGGAAGAGATAAAGGGCTGAAAAAGGAGCAATCAGATCAGGGAGGAGAGTGGAAATCTGATAGGGGAGGAGTAGTTTTCCACTGAGGGTGGGTGGGATACAACTAGAGGCCATAGATCAGGGATGAAAGGTGAAAAGTTTAGAGGGGGGCATGAGGAGGAACTTCTTCACTCAGAGGGTGGAAGAGTATGGAACGTGCTGCCAGTACAAGTGGTGTGTGTAAGCTCAATTTTGACAGTTAAGCCAAGTTTCGATAGGTGTGTGGATGGTAGAGTTATGAAGGGCTACGGTATGGGTGCAGGTCGATGGGAGTAAGCAGTTTAAATAGCACAGAGAAGATGGGCTGAAGGGCCTGTTTCAGTGCTGCACTTCTCTATAACTCTATAAATTTTTGTCTTAAATGGGCAACGTCTTTAAAACTATGACTCCTAGTTCTATTTTCTCCTAAAAGAAGGAAATATCCTCTCCACATTCACCCTTAACATCAAAATGGCTGCCTTTGAGTTTCATTAACTTCTTTGTCATTTTTACTCAAATCATTGCTTGTCCTCAGCTTTTCTGTTTTATTATTTAAGCACGACCATTTTGTTTTCGGCATAAGTGTACAGTTGTCATTTCAATTCCATTGCAAATTGCCCAAAGCTGAGTTATTAAGCTAAATGGTTATAGTCTTGTGAAGAATTAAAGTTAAATGAATATATATTAAATGCTGCTAAATATTTTTTGTGGAGAAAAGCTAAATCTCAGTGGTTGAACTATGCACAAGTAAAGTAAAAATCTGTTATTAATTCTTGTGTTAATAAACTTCATCTCGAGCAGTATATTTTTCACAAATTTACAATATTGTATATTTTAATGTGAAAAATATTGTGTATTATGTAACACTACACAAATTTTAAATGATTACTAAATACTCATTAATATGCTATACTTGTAATATATTCAAAGAAAATCTATAAATGTCAGTCTTTAAAAACTCTTATGTACTATTTAGTGTAATTTCATCATGACAAGATTTATACAGAAAATACTCAAATAAATGCACATAAACAGTGTTTTAACAGTATATTAAAATCTGCATAGTTTATTCCATAATTGTAAATTGAGCACAATGTTAAATCTAACTTTCAGGGTATTCTGAAAAGTCTTATTTTATCAATGGCTTCATTTGACAGGTTTATTGCAGCAGTTTACACGGACACTTTGGCATTAAATTCAATCACCTTTGTTTACAAGAACACAATTACTTCCCAAGTTCTGGGAAGTGCCTTTGCAAATTGTATGGTTAAGTATCGGATGTTAAACTGACGCAGTGCTACAGAGGCTGGAAATCAAAACTGGAAACAGAAAGGCCTGAGACGCGAGTATTTCCAGGATTTGTGTGTTTGGTGTTTTCAACAAGCTTGCAGTAATCCTACCAAAATGTTGAATGTTCTGCCTGGGGAGTCAACATCCCAACAGCATTAACTTTGAGTTAATTGAGTTCCAATTTTGGTTAACCTGACCTCTTACTCTCTCCTCGTATCTACTCAAGTCTTCTTGTACACCCCCTTCTTTTCAAACTGCCCCTGCTCCTTTCCCATTGCCAATTGACTCCATATCTGCATCACCCACACCAACTTATTCCACTTTACCCCCTGTCCTCGTCAACTTCCTTATTTGGTTCAACTCCTCATCAAATTCCAGTATCTACAGCCCCAGGTGAGGACTGGTGTGTCTCTTCCTGACTTCCCTTTCCCGCAGCCCACGATCAGTTCCTCGGTCTTACTGATGCTGAGTTCCATGGTGGTCGTTGTGGAACAACTCAACCAGCCGATCTATCTCACTCCTGTTCCCGTCCTCACCTGATAAGTAATTTATAGATCACTTATTTCTTATGCTTTATCAAACTCAAGTACTTGAAGTACAAAATACCATGGTCTACTTCTAAGTTTAAAATTGAAAATGTAAGTGTCACGGTCTTAATTTGTTTGTTAACCTATGCCCTTTTTTGTCTGAAAACGTAGGTTGTGATGCTGGATTGATCGTACCTCCCACTCATAAGAAGGAAGTGGACTCTGGTGACTATAGAACAATAAACTGATGGACTGATCTGGGCACCACACAGAGCAGCCATGCAGAGAAAGGGAATGGACACAAGGTGCACCTCAGTATTTCTGAAGTTCATGGCTTCGGGCCAGTAATATTTTAGCCCTAGAGCTGATCAGCATCTACCTCCCGTGGGTCACCTGTGGAATTCTTTAATGACCCATAGTCCAACTGTGTTGGTGATTGCTTTGAAGGCAGACAATCTGAATACTTGAACTGTTGTTTTATATATGATCACTGTCTCTTGGTATAACTGCACAATCTGGGGTGATAATGAAGATTGAAATGACCATGTGGGGATATTTTAATGCCCTTTGCACTTTCTGACCCAGAGGTTGAGGCAAATAGTTGACGTTGGTTTGGAATTTGCTTAGATTAACCCTTTCCTGTAAAACACCTAGTGCATCTTTAGAATGAAGGAGGGTCACCAGCAGATGCACGTGCTGATTTCAGACCCGTAGTCAGCGGGGCAACTACAATTTACTTTGCACAAAATCCTGTTGAAATGTGGTCTGGAACTGCTGACTCTTTACAACACTTTAAATATTTCTGAGGTGGACCACTGGTTCACTCTTTGGTCACTAAACAGGTCAGTCACCTGGGGGGGTGTGGGGAGAACAGTAAACATATTTTGCGTAGATAATGTGTGCTGAAATAGTGTAAAGTGTTTATGTGGTGGTGGGGAAGTCCTTTAAAAGCTGCATATTTTAAATAAACAGGGGAGCTCTGTCAAACGTGATTAAACTTTATGATAAAATTCTTGGCTTCTGTTGTATAATGAATTTCGGTTTTTAATGCTCTTTTATGTGAGTCTATCTTCGGGGCAAGTACATGTCGGCTATATTTCTGGACCAAGAACACATTTTGTAAATTCTTTTATACTGGTAATGTGATTAACATGGATATGCAATGACTTTAAAATATATTTACCTTGATGAACTCTAATAAATGGACAGATTTGCATTAACTACAGAATGGAGCATTTACTAAACAATCACGTGGGATAGAATTCTCCAAAATTAAATAAAAATTAATAGGAATTGTCACTTTATTAAGTGCACCTTGTTAATGCAAATATCTGATCAGCCAATCGTGTGGCAACAATTCAGAGCATAAAACGTTCATAAAACGATTTAGTTCTTGTTCGGAGCAAATGTGATTGAAGTGCCTGTCCCCATACACTGGTCAACTTGGCAGGACCGATGCTATTCAATCCTCCGCAATATCCACCCCCCTCCGGTCACACTGATGTCCTTGGCACTCAACTCGTCCTCCCCACCCTTGTGTTAAAGCAGCAACCTGGAATCAAATTGCTCGATTCCAGAATGATTATGTAGTTAATTTAAGAACACTTTAACTGATCCAAAGTTAAGAAGCCACATTTAAAGCTCACAGCACTGAGCAAGTAAAATGAGCTAAAACTGGTCTAAATATGTTGATACATTCAATGGTGCTAGGTACACCAGTACATTCCCTGCAAAGTTTAAAAGGCATTGTGCTCAGATGAAATCCAAATTTGTTCCATACTAAACTGATAATATCCCTCTGTAAAACATGGCATCATCTTTTAAAACATGAGTTCTCAACCTGGGGTCCGTGGACCGCTCGGCTAATGGCATAAAAAATATTGGGAATCCCTGTTTTAAATGAATTAACATCAAATACTCTTTCCAGCTTCCATTATACACTATGCGCACGGTTTATTGCCTGAACGATATAAATCAGTCTAAAGTATGAAATGGCACATAACAAGACTTTACTGTCACTGTCAATTGAAAGGAGTTTTGCTTATTGATATCGTCCAAGGAAAGGATAGGATTGGTAGAATCTCGTCCTACATCTGATATCGGACATGCCAAAGATGTTTTAGAGGCTGTACAATTTGGGCAGGTTGAAATCATTGAGGACAAATTTTGAAAGGACAGTTTGTGGTGCAGAAATGGCAATGATGATCAGGATCATCACTGATTTCTTAAATTTGCTGTTGCAAAGCAGCAACAAGTGAAATCCGTAAAGTAACCTATAACCTGCAAAAGCAATTCTGCACATTCAGTGGCCACTTTATTAGGTACACCTGCTCGTTAATGCAAATATCTAATCATTTAGCCAATCTCGTGGCAGCAACTCAATGCATAAAAGCATGCAGGCATGGTCAAGAGGATCAGTTCTTATTCAGACCAAACATCAGTGTGTTGCCTTTAAGGTATTTGTTTAGTTTATTATATTTTCGCTTTAGTAATTCATTTGTTATGATTTTCTAGTTAAAGTTAAGGTTGTTTAAAGTAAATTCGTTGTCAGTGATATATCGCGGCATGCGATGACGTCACACCCGGTTTTGCCACGTCTTGTGGGAAAATACTGGTTTGGAGAAACGGGAAGGAGGGGGCTTATGTGTGCAGGATCAGCGCGAGAAAAGTTTTCTTTCTACGCACTAGAAACATTAGTGAAGCAACACCATAAGTTCATGAGATAATCGATATGTTGAATTAAAAATGTTAACGCTGATTCTGTTAAAAGTAATGACAGTTGATAAAGTTTATGTTTTTTGTTATTTAAAGAGTTGCGGATAGTTTGTGTTGAAGTGTATTTAAAGCCAGTCGATGGCGTAGGTAGATTCTGACTATGTTGCACTTTAATGTAATATAGTTGTTGTAGTTTTACTTTTGCAAGTATTTATGATGTAAATGTGATGTCAAGTAGGAAACAAATACTGTATATATTTTGCATTTTTTTATCAACAGTTTTCACCATACGTTAATGTGGAAGAGTGAACAGTAAACGGTTAATCTTACTGGGACCGCCTCATTGACTGGTTTATGCTTGGTGTTTAGTTCAGAGTTCTTTTACACCCGAGCGAGAACACTACAGTGAAAAGGCGGCATTACCAGGTGTTTCGAGTGCTGCAATGACAACACGATCCAGCATCAAGTCGTTGCCATCCAGCGCCAGTGGCAGTAGGGCATCAACAAGTAAGACCATCCATGCAAGAGCTAAAGCAGAAGCCGCCAAGGTGCGAGCGTTGTACGCCGAACAAGAAGCAAAATTGAAAAAGGAAGCGGCTGCCAGAGAAGCTGAAAACCAGTTGGAAAAGGTAAGGATAGAGTCAGAGTTAGAAGTGCTGACGCTAC